>NC_059560.1:4283320-4898456 GCF_905220415.1 Colias croceus
TAATATGCAGAATATATCAGCATTTACAATTATTAAACTTTTTGAATTCGTTCATGTAGGTATGTATCTTCTTTCTAAATCTATACTACTCGTAACGTAAGTAAATTTTGTTGACGCTACGCAAATATAACAAACATCATGAAATGTTTTTTCACTGGCCATTTCAAACTATATGATCTTGAAATCTAGCTCGAGCGTTGACCCCAAAGAAAGATATTTTTAAATAGGTACTAATCGTCTTTTGTTTAAAAAAATCGGAAACAAAATTTACCTATCTAACTAGGTATCTCAAATTTGAAAATCAAACGTTTTGCAGATTCTCACAAATTCCATTGATTTTTTTCATAGGAAATTTATGCTGTATTACAGAGGTATTAATATTATATTTTATATTATCTGAAAGTTGGACCTAACCTAGATCAAACATTTAAATGTCAGTGACCGTACTTTATTTAATTGTAAACAATTCGATTGACGAATATTTAGATTTTCGTCGTCTATTCATTCAGATTTTAGACAAAGCAGCCGGCTGATATTTGGGGCATTCCTTCTCTAAATAACTTTATATTACTAACGATGTTTTTCCCATGTAAAATGTTATAACTACGTTGTTTGTGTTCGATTAATTGCCTTTTATACGTTGGATATAGCACACAGCTGTTGGTGTGGGTAGGTAACAGTTTAACTCGTGGTCAATAAAAATAAAGTTTATTTAATTTTCTTATAATCGTTATATTTTGAAAGCCAGTAGACAATTCAAAAATACATACCTAAGCGTTTTCTTTCAGATTATTACCAAATTTATGGATAAAATTTTGTTTATTCTTTCACGCAAAAACTGATAAACAGATTTTAATGAAATGTGTAATATAGATAGTTTATGAGAGCTAGCTAGTCGACTGATTAGATGACAAATTTACGTTTAAAATGTTATGTATAAACTGCTCGAAATAAAATAACTGATAACGAATTTAACAACAGATGCAGAGTACTGACTACTGAGTAACTATAGAGTTACTCGGCTGCATTTTAGTTAATTGCATATCAAATTTGTCGACATTTTCTTATCTGGAACGTACAATTTTACTGTAATTATATTTATATAATGATTAGACCACACTACCTTTCTCTTGCGTGACATAATTTGGTCCATTTTACATTTAATTAGTATGTATTGCTTCTAATGCCTACTACCATCAAATAAACAATTTTCTTTACTGTTGTTTTGATAATTATTTATACAGTTGTTTTGATAATTATTAAAATTTTAAAATGAAATATGCGATATAATTTGAGATAGCATATCGCTTTTATTCATTAGTAGATTTCTCACAATTCAATCAAATCACGCTTTCTATTCAGATAATACTATTATAATATCTACTATTAATTTCATAAAAATAAAAATATCGCGATTGCATAAAGTGTTCAAAAGAGCAACCATGGAGTTTCTTGCCGGTTCTTCTCCATATAATCTGTATACTGCTTTCCGAATCGGTGCTAAATGTTAAAAATATGTAATGATGATTCAAAATTGCTTCTAGAAGAAGTCTAATTGAATAAATAAATGCTTGAGTTTGTTTGGAAACTATATGTAACTTGATAAAGGATTTGTAAAAACTATTTTCTTGAAGCTGGCTGTATCATCAGCTGTATAAATAAGTTTTTACATTGCACTTTTGTCCCATCTAACGATAACCCGATAAATTCTCGTGGCATTCGAGATTGTTTAATTGCAAAATATAAACATTTGATAAGGCTGATATGATGTTTGTGTCTTTATGGGCTGCTTGGATGTGGTAATTAATGTAAATTGTAACTAAAAATCGGTACATTGTATGAAACAGTCGCTTTCCGCCGTCTAGTCTGTGTGTCTGTATCCTTAGATCTAAAAATTACGCATCAGATTTTGATAGGGTTTTTTTAATAGATAGGGACTCAAGAGGACAGTTTAAGTCAAGTTTTAGACAAAGCGGGCGAAGCTGTAGTTGGAAGACTTAATAATTTGTATATTGTTAATTAATTTGTATAGCGAACCTAGTACTGAATTCATACATACGTCTTGCCGGATTTTCTCAGTAGAAACTGCTTTGCGCACCGGTTGATAACGTACCTAATTGTTTTATGATGAGTCAAATGCGAAGGACTTTTGAAGAGGTCTATAGTTGAATGGACGAATATTTGAATTTGAGATGGAACTAATTCAAAATTAGTTTAAAAGCTCTTTTAAAGGAACTTGAAGCGTCAGGACTCATATGAATTGAAATAGGATTACTTACAAAAAAAATATATAGTAAAATATTAGTCGTCATACGTGTTTATGAATTTATTTTATTTATAATAAATTAATGTTCTCATAGTCGTCGTTTTAATGTCGCATAAATAATTCACCATAGATTAAATTCTTCTTTATCATACACATATTTCCTACTGTGTAAATAATAAATATTTGATTTGTTTCATTGATTGGACGTAATAATAACAATAATTAGGTACATCCAGCAAATACGAAAACTTATTCTAAAAATCCGAATACCATTTGCCTAGTAGATACACGGTTCAGTCAACTATTTATAAATAACCAAATTGTGATGCCATCTATGACGTCATCGTCTCCAAATAGTTATTATAAACGCTATGTTTGATTTTGGCAAACTCACCGAAAAAGACGGTTTGTGATAATTTGTGAAGAATGACGTCATATTTCTCAATATCAGCTGCATATGTTTGATTTTTAGAGATCCGTTGTTTTGTGTCTCAGCCTGTCACGAGGTTAGCTATATCTTTCCAATCGTAATAGGTAGAAACGACTTAAATTTCACATCTTTAAAAATCAAGTAACTACCTACAAACTAAAAAAATAAAATTATTACTTAAATAGTTTTCTTTTTGTTTTTCTATTACCTATTAAATATTTTAATACCTTTCTATGAAAGCAGATAGAAAATACTATATCAGAAGCCAGCTTTGTAAAGCTCAACATCGAGATATGTGTGTAGTTATTCTGTTTCTTAACAAAAATAACAGTTAGGTATGTACGGAAAAACTAGTAAAAAATGATAAATACTGTATTTGTATACGGGTCCACTGCTAATCTAATACCACTCGCACTTGGCCGGTTTTTTAACAATTACATCCGTAGATTTATGCAATTCTCGGACTCTCTGCCCACGCGCTTGCATGCCGAATGTGGAGGTTGATTGAGTAATCATAACGCAATAACAATGATATGCAAATGCAATTACGCGTTATCAATATGTGTAGTGATATCTGTTATAATTATAGGTCGGTTATATATTTATTGAGACAAATTGGTAGAAAAATGTCAGGGCACAGAATATCTACTTAATAGTAGCTAACGATATGGGTGAAATCTGACGACATCTCACCAAGGTAGGGTCAAAAAATTGAAAAATAAACCTAACGTAATTTATGGACGCCTCCATTAGGTATTTTTTTACAAAATCCGACCACGTATTACAAAACGAATCGTGCAATATTTGCAAATGTATACAAATTACTGATTTTCTTCTTTTCCGTTCTCATTGGAAGCGTTTCCAACAATGTTTCCAACTCAAATAATCTTACATTTTAACACTTGTGGCACTTTCTCGCATTTTTATCATCCGAGTTGTATGCTAATCGGTGCGGATGTGGTCACGTGAGCGCTCTTAATAACTTGCATTCCGAGTGCTTGGAAATTGTTTAATTTCTTAATGCTGGGAGAAAAGACCATGTAGATAAAGTGTAAAAAAAATTGTACAGATTACTACATTTATTTCATAGAAAATAAGTCGGACATCGACATTTCGTTCAGTCATAGGTACTATCAAATGCGATAATATATTTATTTGCGGGCAAAAAATATTTCCAATTTTGCTTCCGCTGACAATTTTTGTTTCAAACATTGTTAAAAGGGAGACTATCGCATAATTTATCGTATTTTTTTTTTATCTTATCAAATGAGGGTGACAATCCTGAGCAAACCTTAAAATATCTAAGAAAAATAACTAATCTAACACCTAAATTCCAGAGTGCTATGCCTCGAACAACAGAAGACGCTCTACGTGCCCGTGCCGCGTCTACAGAACGGTTTCCTCAACCGTCTCGTACTGCCCGAAGGGGAGACTGGGCCAACAGCGATCAGGAAAGCGGTGTCGAGGAACGGAATGGAGACGTATGGACAACCGTTGTGTGAGTACAACTTTATATACTAGCGACTACATAACGGTTTCCTCAACCGTCTCGTACTACCTGAGGAGGTGACCGAGCCTTCAGTCATATTGATAAACGTCATTAATTGAAACCACTTTTCACTGCAACTTGCAGGATATGACGTGTGAAATATGCTTAAAAATACGTACGAGTTATTGACATACTTTAACCAACTAGAGTCGCAAACACCTAAGTATTAGGCTGGTTGCAGAGCTTGACCGACCGTCAGTGCGTACCGTCGGTCCTGACGATACGCATCAACAATGTGTATGAAGATGACACTAATGAGCATGACAATACGCGTGCGTATGGTCGGTCTAGCTATGAACGGTTTTATGAATTTCCATACATATAGTTCAGGATACATCGCCCATTTTTGCAAGTGACTACTATCAAGCTGATTTTCCGTTTGTAGCTTTATTTTGATGAGACACCGAATAATTTCGTGTACGAAACTCTCGATTGTGGTAGCTAACAGAGATAACAAGGATAACATTTTTTGATTTGATGGTTCTCAAATATTTATTACGCAATTTGTAGGACAATATGTCTGTTGAATTATATAAACATTAACTAAGTGAAAACAAAAAAATCAGCTTGTTAGTAATCATTTATGATGACCTCGTTATCGATACACTTTGGAAAGGGGGACTCTTTGAACAAACCATAGATTTTGTAGGACAAATATTTTTTCGAATAATTTAGGTAATTATCTTGAGATTGAACAAAAAAAATTCATTCAGTTAGTAATAAATATTTGAGAACCATCAAATCAAAATTTTTTATCCTTGTTATCTCTGTTAGCTACCACAATCGAGACTTTCGTACACGAAATTATTGGGCGTCTCATCAAAATAAAGCTACAAACGGAAAATTAGCTTGATAGTAGTCACTTGCAAAAATGGGCGATGTATCCTGAACTAATATGACAAGCGCGACTGACGTACGCACTGATGGTCGGTCAAGCTCTGCAACCGGCCTTAGTCGTGAAAATTGGCCGAGCCTCGCGTAGTTGTATAGTAAATATGTACATTGAAAATAACATTTATTTCGTAGCAGTAATCCTCAAATTCAATTGCATAGCAAATAAAAATGTTCAGAAAACTTTTGACTGTAGTCAATGTGATATTTGCTTTTCAGCCATTGAAGACTCCGTTTCCTTGGACCTTGTGGTGATGGGCTCAGTCGCTGTGTCCAAAGAGGGATACCGTATTGGGAAGGGAAGAGGTAAATAATGTCGAAGAATTTGCTTAGAAAAGGATGAACATTTTAGTTTATATGAAAAGTAAAAGCAACACTTAATATTTGAAACGGTTTTTTTATGCAAGATACTAGCGGTCCGCCCCGGCTTCGCCCGTGGTACATATTAACGTTTTCTCTACATAAGAACCATCCTCGTACTTCAAGGAATATAATAAAAAAAGAATTATCGAAATCGGTTCAGCCGTTCTCGAGTTATGGAATTACAACGAAAAGTGGCATTGATTTTTATATATTAGATTATGCGTAATTTTTATATTGTAAATATGTATTAGTTCGTTTTTCTTGAGTTAAAACACTAAAACATTATCAATATGAAGATAAATATAAGTATAGAAAAATAGTAATAAATAGAATTTATTTCAGGTTACGGTGATCTCGAGTTTGGTCTGATGATGCACATGAAGGCGATAAAGCCAGATACTCTGGTGGTGACCACTGTGCATGATTGTCAGGTAAATCTTATTATCTATATTAAAATGAGAAAGAGCCAAGTTTTGTATGTATGTATGTTTGTAGCAAATTGAAAAATAACTTAGCTGTTTTATGGAATAAGTATTATCGTTATGTTGTGTAGAACTTGTGTTAAAATATTTGAAAAGACACATTAAATTTGAAAGAATTGAAGGAATTTTTAATATCTAGCGTGTGGTACGCGGATAAAAAGCCTGTGTTATTTCAGATTATATTTTTACAGTGTGCCAAATTTCTTACAGATCGGATTAGCTGTTTTTGCGTGAAGGAGTAACAAACATCCATACCTTCCAAAAATCATTCACTTTAATAATATTAGTAGGATTTGCTAGTTTTCGATACGTCGTTTTAATTAGTTATTTTAAAATATCCAGTGTAAAGTTTTCAATGACCGGCCAAATTTTCAGAAATGGTTCAGTATCGATAAAATTAGATCCAATGAAAAAAAAAACTTTTTTTTTTAAATCAGATTTCATTCCTGTCCGCCACTAAAAAGCGAACGTGTGGACATTACAAAAGCACAATTCAGTTCAACAACCTAGATAGGTAGAAGTTAGAACACACATAAATTTGGCGATACGCGCACGCACACAAGTGCATTGATTCTGGCGGTGTTTACGATTTAGGAAATTTTTAAGACATTTTCAAATGAATGCTATTATTTTTATTTTATTTTATACAATAATGTTTCAAATGTACCTTTGGTTTAATATCTAGATCTTAATTTTAAATTTTGGCTGGTCATTGAAAACTAACCCTGTATAAATAATATTATGTTTCGTTTCATAGGTATTCGACACGCTCCCGGCTGAACTGTTTGGACCGCACGATGTTCCTGTAGATATCATTGTTACACCAACACAGGTAAGTCGTTTCAATTAAAACTAGGAAACATTTATTTATTTATTTTACTCAGTTATTTTTCACAAGATACTTTTTATAGTTCTTTACTATGTACATCCTTAAAAACTTGCACTATTACCTGTGAATTAATGTGAAATTAATTAATAATTGTTATAGCAAGATATTACAAATACAGTGAAACTTGGTTAAGTGGGACCTGGATAAGTGAGAAACCTCCATAACTGAAACTCATGCTTAGGTCCCAACACTTTGGCACTGAATCACCTCTGTTAGTGGGATGAGGTAAACCTCTATATCTGGGATTTGTTCTTTCGATTTATCATCATAGTTACCTCTGTAACTGAGACAGCGAGTAAATTTTATATGCATAAACCTCTGTAACTGAGATAAAGTACGTAGTACGTAAGTACAAACTTTGAGCTATAATTACCTTCAGTTTTAGTTTCGCTTTACTATTATACAGTTGTTTATTTGAAAAACGTCAAAACGAAAGCTACAATCGTTATCATAAAAACTGAAGTTAATATCCGTTTATGAACCTGTATTCTCACCTCTATTAATGGAACCCTCTGTAAATGAGACAGATATTTATTTATACCTGTATATCTGAGACACTGGGTTAGTGGAATACCTCTATAAGTGAAACAATATTGCAGGTCCCTTGATGTCTCACTTAACCAGGTTTCACTGTATTTATTTACTCGGAAATAGTTTTATATTGTATTTTTTAAAAAGACGGGCCATTTTATTGTTCAATTTATACAAATCTAGCTATTACAATCAGCCTTATTTGTTTCTAGATAAAACATACTGTAAGCTAAAATATATCTATACTTCTATACTAATATTATAAAGAGGAAAGGTTTGTAATTACGTATGTATGTATGTATGATTTTCACGCATAAACTACTGGACTTCAAAAATTCTTTCACCATTAGAAAGGTGCTTCTTCACTGAGCAACATAGGCTAGGTTTTATCCCGGAAATCCCACGGGAACGGGAGCTATGCGGGTTTTTCTTTGAAAACTAGGGCGAGGCCGAGGCGGAAAGCTAGTTTGTCTATAATTTTTTTTTTTCAGGTGATTGAAACTCAACGTATGAGCCAGCGACCAACTGGCATCTTATGGCACTTGTTGTCAAGCCGACGCATTCAGCAGATGCCCGTGCTGGGACAATTGAGGGAGATTGAAATGCTGTAAGTTATCTGTAGTTGTATGAAAAACTATTTGGTATGGAAGTTTTTTGTTTTTAATCTGTGAAAGGGTAGGGATAAAATCTTGTTCCACGGGTTTTTTTAACATTGTTTGGCATTTTTTGTTAGTATATTATTGAGTATAGTAATAAGATTAGTAAATCTAGACACGCGGCAGCGTGTCAAGCCGAGTTCAAGCGAAGAGAACTGGCGAGCAGCAGCCGTGTGTATATTTACACGAACCATTTCGAGCCACTTTTCACCCCCTTATAACTCGAAAACTATTTAAGTTAAATAAACCAAATTTGGTACATATCAAGAGGACCTCAAGATAAACAAGAACCTTAAATTTCATAAATACAGATTAAACAGTTGCGTAGATATTAATATCCAAAAATCGCAATTTTTAAGACTGACTGACTTATAGACATATACAAAACCTAACCCACTTCCAGATGACCTAGAAAGTTTAAATTTTGTAATCAACTAGATAATAGTGAGTGTACAAAGGAAAAAATCAGAAAATACTGAAATTATCTGTATTTAATTTTTTTTTCAATGACATTAATTTTGTTTGTATGGAAAAATGGAAAAGTTTATAAAAGTAGAAAATATTATATTCACCTTACTAGTCTTAAAAAATAGATCAAAACTAGTCAGTGGCCGAAAAAAATTTTGAAATCCATCAATAAATGACTGAGATATAGATTATTGAAGTTTACATATTTTAGCGCGAAACATCTGTAGATTCGATGCGCCTCTGACATCACACTCACTCGCGCTAGTATCGCTAGGGCGGATTACTTCGATTGCATGATTTCTTTATTCAAAACTGTTATTAAACGTAAAATAAAAGAAAATTGTAATAAAAATATTGCTCATACAGTTAAAAATAATATATATTTTTACAAATTCACATTTCTTTATTCTTTATTTATGAGTGTTTAGTTTATTTTTAATTTCAGTGTAATGGAAGAAGGCTTTGTCGAAGGTCGAAATGATTTAATTTGCGTAATATTAATATTATTATTAGTGAAACATCTTTAGGCGCGTTTAGAGTAAAATTTCAAAATCTCGTCATGGCAATACCGTAACGTCATGGAGTAAAGCGACAATTCTTCTACAACGATCTTTGCATCTTTGTAATAGTGTGTGTACATATTCACGCTGGATGTTTAGAAAATCATGTAATCTTTTAAACAGAAAACGAGTTTAAAAAATTGCAGATAATGACGGGGCAATGTGCGCTGACATTCATAACATACAAGAAAATATAGAAAATAATACTAAACAAACCATACAAAGAATCCGCAAGAAAAAATATAAAAAAATCGTATATAAAAAGTATTATATTCATAAAGTGAATCAAATTTGCAGAGTAATTTTCTGTACAAAAAGTAATGATATCCCACCAAAAACATAAATGTAAAAATTGGAGCCGAGTTCAATCGTTGACTTAATTTGCCAAAAAAGAAATGAGATCTAATTAATGTGTGCCAAGTTCTGCAGACAGTCCAGAAATTTATTTACAAAGATGTATTAAGTTCTTAGGTTGACTGAAAACTCAATTGTTTTATTTTCCCTTAGAGAACAATGTTTATTCCAAAATATAACTTTTTTAATTTGAATAATATAATTATTTTCACAAAGCAAACAACTAATGACCTATTGAACCCCATAATTTGATGAGGCTAGTTTTTAGAACTTTAGAACACAAAATATAAACAGTATGTAAAACTAGCCTCATCAAATTATGGGGTTCAATAGGTCATTAGTTGTTTGCTTTGTGAAAATAATTATATTATTCAAATTAAAAAAGTTATATTTTGGAATAAACATTGTTCTCTAAGGGAAAATAAAACAATTGAGTTTTCAGTCAACCTAAGAACTTAATACATCTTTATAAATAAATTTCTGGACTGTTTGCAGAACTTGGCACACATTAATTAGATCTCATTTCTTTTTTGGCAAATTAAGTCAACGATTGAACTCGGCTCCAATTTTTACATTTATGTTTTTGGTGGGATCTATTTCACTTGTATTTTTGTGTGCTTCTATTTTTGTATGACCGTCCGTTTTTGACTCGATTTTAACTCGCACTAAAGAGAGATAATTAATAAAACTGTACATACTTATCAATGATCGGTGAAAATATGTCTTCAAATATTTTAAATGCGACAGTTTGTATGGATGTATGGATGTTTGTTACTCTTTCACGTAAAAACTACTGAACCGATTACAATGAAATTTAGCACACATATAGAGGGTAACTTGGATTATTAGAATAGTTTTATCCCGGAAATACCACGGGAACGGGAACTATGCGGGTTTTCCTTTGCAAATGCGGGCGAAGCTGCGGGCTGAAATGTAGTTATTTTAATAAAGCGTTCGGTGGTAAATGTTAAAAAAATGTTATGACGGTTCAAAAGGGCCCCTAGAAGAAGTCCAATTGAATAAATAAATATTTGAGTTCGAGTTAGAGTATTTAAAGCACATATAATCAATGATCTATTATACTAGTAGACGCGGCATACACCAACATCATTGCACTAAAAACAGCGTAATTAATACATACCTACTTACTAACGCATTATCACCAATACAGTTGTTCTCTCTTTCACTCTCACGCACGAGACATAATACATGTCTCACTCATGTACTTCGTAATAACAACTGCCGATTAAAATATAAAAAGAACGTCCAGCCACGACGCTGAATGGTGCGTGACTAAGTGAAACTCGGGCACTTAGCTGAGTTTTTTCTTGCCAAAATAGAGAGCGGGTAACGTATCTAGCTTTTTTATATATCATAGCATATAATAATGTAAACAAGTTGAATCTCACCAGCGCGGGTCGTGCGTGCACGCTGAAGGAGGAGGACACGGACACGGAGGAGCGCCGCGAGCCCCGCGCGCCCCGCGCGCCGCGCCGCCAGCGCCGCCGCACGCGCTCGCACAAGAGCCACAGCGAGGGGGAGGTGAGCGCTATTGTACACTAGCTATACCCCGCGGTCAAGAAGCTTATATCTAAAAGGGGTGACAGACGTACGAGTAAGTACGCGAACTTGTGGCTCGACGACCTTTTTCGCTCGTGTGTCACCCCAAGTACGCGTACTTAAAAACCGTCGAGTAAGTTCGTTGACCCAGTATCAGCCCTTTTAAAGGGCTGATAGACGTACGAACTTTAAAGGGGTGACAGACGTACGAGTAAGTACGCGAACTTGTGGCTCGACGACCTTTTTCGCTCGTGTGTCACCCCAAGTACGCGTACTTAAAAACCGTCGAGTAAGTTCGTTGACGATCCAACATGTTTGAAATTTTACTCGAAGCCCGCCTTGGCTCGCACGTCTGTCACCGCCGCGAGCCGAGTAAGTACGCGAACTTTAAAACCGCGACTTTAAAGTTCGTACGTCTATCAGCCCTTTTAAAGTCGCGGTTTTAAAGTTCGCGTACTTACTCGGCTCGCGGCGGTGACAGACGTGCGAGCCAAGGCGGGCTTCGAGTAAAATTTCAAACATGTTGGATCGTCAACGAACTTACTCGACGGTTTTTAAGTACGCGTACCTGGGGGTGACACACGAGCGAAAAAGGTCGTCGAGCCACAAGTTCGCGTACTTACTCGTACGTCTGTCACCCCTTTAACACACTGGAGATTGCACTATGAACGTCGACTTGTCACGGGAAGGTATGACCTTGAATGACGCCTGGTTGTTCCTTCATCCCTTTCACACCAACTTGCCAAGTTAGGTGTGAAAGGGACAAAAAATAACCAGGCGTCATTCAAGGTCATACCTTCCCGTGACAAGTCAACGTTCATAGTGAAATCTCCAGTGTATTAGATATAAGCTTCTTGCCCGCGGTTTTACCCGCAGTCACAGAATACATAATAGTAGCTAAACGCTACAGAACGGACACTCTCCGCCTCCCGCCAAAGTTAAACACTTACCCCGCACGATCAGCCTAAAAATGGTCCGCATTTTTCTGCAAGGACGATACGCAACGAAGATTGACAACATTAATCAAATTGACTTAAAGTAATTTTATTATTGTGGATTTGTGATTATCGTTTTTCGTAAAAAATTGTGAGATATTGTGCTGTTTACGGATGTATTTCATCAGAAAAACGAAATTTTTTTTAAACTAGTCACAAATGTGCCAACCATAAAGCGTTAACACACACATTTGCACTCTCTACAGTGTAACTGTCAAAACGATAATTTTGTATGGAGTGTCCGGGGTGTGCCGCAGTGCTCCGCTCCTGTTGGTCTTAGCGTGATGATATATAGCCTATAGCCTTCCTAGATAAATGGACTATCTAACACCGAAAGAATTTTTAAAATCGGACCAGTAGTTCCCGAGATTAGTGCATTCAAACAAACAAACTCTTCAGCTTTATAATATTAGTATTGTTGTAACTGGCTTTCCGCTCGCTTTAAAACTTGACAAATTGTATAATAACACTAGGGATGTAACAATACCGATACCGATATATCGCCGATTATAAAACAACCGAGTTCGAAATCAAACCATTCATAAAAACAATCGTATCGGCAAAATCATGTATCGTTAAATCACTAAATAGAACCTTCCTCGAGAATCTATTAAAAAAATCCATCCCCATTCAAAATCTGTTGCATAGTTTAAAGATCTAAGTATTCAGACGACGGAAAGAAGAAATAAACAAAAACACATTGTCACTATATCGCTCACGATAGTCGACAGCTGTTATTTATATCGACAGGGTAATTACAATAAGGGCCGGTGCAGATATGGCGAAGCGCATTTTTGCATTGTCAAACTAAATTCAAATTATTTATTGCATACCAAATACCAATACATTTTTACATACACATTAGCAACCTTATGCAAGCATTGCAATACAATAAAGTTAATATAATAATCAGATTTAACTATTATCGACATTGTCCTCGTTGAAATAACATTCAAAAAAACGCAGCGTCGCCACCTTTTGCGTGTAACGCTTCGATGCTCTCCGAAATAAATTATTTGATTATGAATTTTATTTTAATAAGAACAATGTCGATAATAGTTTGACAGTGAAAAATGTGTTGCGCTGCGCTGCGTCTGCGCCAGCCATAAGAATGATCGATACTTTTCCCTATGGTAAAAATAGTTACAAGTATTTTTTACTCTGTTTAGCTTTCCGAAATTTCGAAACATAATCACAAAATCGCTTTCGATAAACAAGTAAGTAAACACATTTTCGCATAAACATATTACAGTAAGGTTCAAATTTAATGGCGGCTCGAAACCTCGAACGATCTGATGCGCAGAAAACAATTTTAGATATTACCGGAACGTTAAGGGTCGGATACCTGCGCATTCGCAGCTAAATTCCGTACCGCCCTTAAGTTTGAATCGAACTGTACATTAACATAAGATGTGTTAATACAGTTATTTTCGTACACTGTTACACTCAAAAAAAGACGTGTGTCACTCGGGGACTGCCGCGGTAAAGCTATTGCATGCTATGCCCTCAAGCCACACCTCCGCCCGTCGGAGTGGGGAGCGTGAGGTTTTTTCGTTACGGAATTTCTCGATTCGGTCCCCGCGCTCAAGGCCCGCGATAGAAGCAATAGCTTAAAAATAATAATATTATACTAGCTTCCGCCCGCGACTCCGTCCGCGCGGAAAAATTAAGATTTATTTTTTTTCTACGTATTTTTCCGGGATAAAAAGTATCCTATTTTATGCCCAGGATAATAAGGAATAATTATACCAAGTTTCATCGAAATCGAACCGTTAGTTTTCACGTGATGCCTGAACATACAGACAGACAGACAGACAGACAAAAATTTTTTTAATCACATATTTGGGCTTGGTATCGATCCAGTAACACCCCCTGCTATTTATTTTTTCAATATTTTCAATGTACAGAATTGACCCTTTAACAGATTTATTATATGTATAGATTACTCCTCGCTTTGCGTTAATTTGTCTTATTTTTCATCTATATAAATTATTATTATCTCACAGGGCAACACAACAGAGGGCGAAGACGGCAAGCCCAAATCCCGTCGTCCGGGTCGCCGACGCAACAGCCACAAGTCTGCGAGCAAAGATGGCAAAGAGAACGACGCTAAGGAACAGAAGCCGCGACGCCCGAGACGGCCCCGACCTGTCATTGATTTCTCGGTCAAAGTAAGCACTTAGCAAAATTATGTAAAAATAATGTATTTGAAAACGGCAACGGTAAAAAAAATAGATTTTGACATGCCACTGAGTGCTATTCAGAGACCACGTAGCATGCTCCTCGTTATCCTAAAAAAGCAAGCACCTAAAATTATAAGGATCTTTTACTTTTTTTTGTATGACAATTTAAAATGTTTAACGTTTATTACGTAAAACGTTTTCAGTCTTGTTTTGAATATAATTTGTGACCACGACGCGTTGTGAGTAAATTTGTCGCTTAATAGAAGCGAAGCGAATAATTGATCTTTATATTAGTTTATCGTGTGTAAGAAATGTATTCACTTTTTACAGTAACATAAAAGTAAATTGGTATTTTATTGCAGATTTCAAACATCAGCCCGACAACTCGTGTACGTGACCTGAAGCAGGCGCTCACGGAGCGCGGTGTCAAACCGCAAATGATGACCTGGAAGGTATCTATACATATAATAAATCTGTAGAAGGGTCAATTCTGTACATTGAAAATATTGAAAAAATAAATAGCGGGGGGTGTTCCTGGATCTATACCAAACCCTAATATGTGATTAAATTTTTTTTTCTGTCTGTCTGTCTGTATGTGAAGGCATCACGTGAAAACTAACGGTTCGATTTCGATGAAACTTGGTATAATTATACCTTATTATCCTGGGCATAAAATAGGATACTTTTTATCCCGGAAAAATACGTAGAAAAAAAATTAATCTTAATTTTTCCGCGCGGAGAATTATTAATTATAATCATTACAGAAAAACATTGGAGTATAAATTGACTAAAGCATGTAATGTTATAAAAAATTCACAAGATCGGTGTCAAGAATTACGTCACTTTCGTAGATTTTAATTGTTAGTGAGGTATATATTTCTTTGAATATTTTAGCAATTGAGAAGATCAAAATATGAATTTCACGAATAAAATGTTTTCATATTTTCCAGGGCTTCCGCGGTTTCTGCTATCTGCATTTCTACAAATCGGGACCCCAAAAGGTATGAATGTTTTTACAAAACTGTGATACTATTACGATATCCTATAATTTCCAATTTGTTGAAATTTTGATGTTGGAATGGTATAAATTTTTGTAAGATTAAAAATGATTTAAATGTAATTTTAATTCAACATTGTGGTAGTATTCTCTTTATACAACCCTATGCCTATTTACTTTTTTCTTCTTTGTCTATCACTAAGAAAAGAGATATGCTGCCAATGTTCTTAAAAACATATTAATGTTTTGATAATCTCCAGGGCGAAGGTGACAACATCCAAGCGCCGAACATGGACAGCGTCATTAGCGCTCTGTCCCAGATGTGTGTCGGCGGTACGGGCGAACAGACAAACGAAAAACCGCGTCTCTTGACCGTCGAACCGGCACCGCCTCGCACGCCGCACGCAAACACCACTGAGCCACCCGCCGCGGCCGCTGAGGTCATAACAAATGTTGCCTTGCTGGTTAGTAGATTGTACGATTGTTCGATGTATTGTATGTACGATTGATTGATTGTTCGATTGATTGAATGATTGTTATATGATTTTTCGTTCGAATGATGTTTCGATTGATTGATTGTTTGATTGTTCGATTGATTGATCTTTGATTGATTGTTCGATCGATTGATTGAAAAAAAATTGGTAGACGGTTGTCGCTTGTGAGTTGTGTGTGATGGAGACTCTCTCTTCGATATCCTAAAATGATTGTAGTGTGAAAGAGCGTTTTATTTGAAAACGACAATGGCAAAATTTTAACTGAATTTATTTCAATTTCTTTTACATTCTTACTTTTTAATTTCCTTTAATGAAGTGAAATTAAAACTTAATGAAATTTTAAGGTCGCGTCATTGAGTAGGGCGACGATTTTGGTATTCAATTTTGCCACAGTAGTTTCACTTCTGACCCGTACGCTCTTTTCTATAATATGTTTTTGTTTATAAATGATTTACTTTCCAGGGGCACTAATACAAGACGCAAGGCAACAGCTCGTCCCGAACACCAAGCAGCACGCAACACGAACGTTGGCCCGCTTTCAGCACGCGCATACAAGGAATCGTCGCGCATTCCGATACTAATATGTTTAGGTTTAAGGTTGATTTTCCTTTGGCGACCGGCCGTACAAGTTGCGGCACTTTTGTTGTCTGTTTGTTTAACCCGATTGTGTTTTTTATTCGAGATTAATGGTAAAAGTACGTTTTTCTCGTTAAAATGTTGTTTTAAGCTTGTAGTTCTACGAAACATCACATCATTGCATTTCTGCAAGCACATAATTATTATGTGTATTTTTTTAAACATGCAATAGAACCTCCACCTCCATGTAGCTTGCTTTTATTATTTGTTATCTGTACTTAATTTTCAATGGGACAATGTTCTGGAACATTCTAGAATGCGAATTAAAATTGTTCTATCACACACGGTCGGGTTATAAAGAAGCGAATGTTCGATTTTTGAGTTTAGTTCGAACGAGCGTTTTTTGTTCCCGTCGCACCAACGGCCGGCGCGTTAGTTAGAGAGAGTGAAATATATTTACAAAATAATATATGGATGTTTTGATTCTCTAGTCTTAGAATTTAATCTCTACTCTTGTTTTCAATGCATATTATATTTTAAGTATTCTTCCATGTCGTCTTATAGAAGCTATTTTAGTGTAGAATAGATGAAATATATATTTTTTAAACTATTAAGGTGCTCTAAACGGGACTCCAAATTAATGAAGGATTTGATTAGTTTTAAGGGTATTTATTTGATTGAATTTGGACTCCCGTTTATAAGATTTCGTGCCAACTTCTATAAGATATATTTTAGAACTACTGATTGTCCTATTTACCTTGTGATTCTCGACGACTCTTAGGTCTAATGGTTACATATCTAAGTTGGTATAGAACATAATAATATTATGTCCGCTCTTTTTCAGTATTAGATTTTGGAATTTAAGACTCAAAAAGTGTTATGGGGTGAAAATGTTTGATATATCCGGGAATATTAGGTTTATTAAAGAATTATACTCCATGTTGTGTTTTGATTGTTTAATATTTGTTGTTACAGATGAATTCGTGGAGATATTTTAAAAGTTGCCGTGTTGTATTTTTTATTAGTAATTTATTGTTTTATATAAATACCCGTTCTGAAGTGTTTGTTAAATTTTAAATATGAGATTTCTATAAATTTATACGATTTCTTTATGAGATTTCTTCCAACATTTGCATATAAAAGTTCATAAATATAATATATCTCTGCGACAAAAATACAAATTTTCACATTAAATTTAAATTTGTTGACATTTTCACTCTGTATGTGACATTTAGCTGTTATAGTTTGTGAACGACGTTCACGCGTCCTATTGGTCTCTTATAGTGAAAAATTATATGTATTTTATAGTTACGTTTTTATATCGATATTTTTCGAAATTTTACGTTATCTCAGCATAATAATACGGAAGTAGCTTCTAGATTTTATTTTAAGCGTATGAATGGAGATTTTCATTGCGAGTTATTGTTAGTTTTTTGTTAGTAAAGTTTCAGAACGTTCAAGCTAATAAAATAATAGCAGTTGATTTCACGTTGTTACATTTGGACTGTTATTTTTCACTGTGATATTGTTACGAGTATTTTTCACAGTGATATTATTTTTTATTCGTCAAGATCTTCATTCAAACGACTTATGCATTTTTACTAAACATTTTTGTTAACGCAATAACTGCCTATACAAACGTTCAATTACGCACATAATATGTATATAAGTTGTTTTATTATACACTTGTAGTTATAACATTGGGTAGCGAGCATGGATGGTTCTTGTTTTATATTTTTTTTAATAAATTTTATTTAACACCCTTTCGTTTTTTTTATTCGTAAGCTCTATACTATGGAAATAAATGTTGTGATGTATTTGCCGTAGAGGTTGAAGTACGAATTAAATTCTATTTTTCTAGTTGATTGATGTTTTATTTCAGTATTATCTTATATCGACTCTGGTACAAGCAATTTAGTAAGGCCTGTTTTATTGGGGATTTATATGTAACTAATTATGTGTTAATTATTTTTTCACATAATAAGTTACAGATCTATCTAAAGACAAAAGATTAATTGGTAGGTAGCTCCCGTACCATGTTGTCCTTTCTTTTAAATGAATAAGGCGAAGTAAGCTGGTTCGAATCCGCTACATGATCGAAGTTTATTGCACACTGCGCTCATTTCAATCATATAATCTTAATATATATAAATCTCGTGTCACAATGTTTGTCCTCAATGGACTCCTAAACCACTTAACCGATTATAATAAAATTCGCACACCATGTGCAGTTCGATAGAACTTGAGAGATAGGATAGGTTTTATCCCGGAAATCCCACGGGAAAGGGAACTATGCGGGGTTTTCTCTGAAAACGCGGGCGGAAAGCTAGTACCTATATATTTATTATAAGGTACTATCTGCTTCCCACATGTTCCTAATCCTTATGAAATATCAGAATTAAAAGTAGCTACGTTACATACTCCTTGCATACTCCATAATTATATAACATCGTTTGCCTGTCAGTGAAAGACTCGTCAAAATCAGTTCATCCGTTCCAGAGATTAGGCGGAACAGACAGATAAAAAATATTTACGTTGCAATGTGAAAGAAGTAATAACAAACACACTTCCGCGTTAGTAATAAATTAATAATATGATTATATTATAGTCAGAAGAGTACCTAGGTACTACCTAACTAATAAGAGGATTGCATTTTGAATTTAAACGTATTTTTAATTACCTATATCTGCAAAGGATAAATAACGAATTAATGTAGCCAATATTGTTTCAAACATTTATTTGATATGTTTGAAACAATAACGGCAACGATAAATAGATTTTGACACGCCACTGAGTGCTATTCAGAGACCACGTAGCACGATCCTCGTTATCCTACTTATACACTTAAAAGCAACCACCTAAAATATAAGGATCTTTTTACTTTTTTTTTGTATGACAATTGAAAATGTTTAAGGTTTATTACGTAAATCGTTTTCAGTCTTGTTTTTAAATATAATTTGACTCTTAATGTGATCACGACGCGTTGTGAGTAAATTTGTCGCTTAATAGAAGCGAAGCGAATAATTGATCTTTATATTAGTTAGATCGTGTAAGAAACTTTTTACAGTAACATAAAAGTAAATTGGTATTTTATTGCAGATTTCAAACATCAGCCCGACAACTCGTGTACGTGACCTGAAGCAGGCGCTCACGGAGCGCGGTGTTAAACCGCAAATGATGACTTGGAAGGTATAATGAATAGAATTATTAATTACTAGCTTTCCGCCTGCGGCGTCGCCCGCGTTTTCAAAGAAAAACCCGCATAGTTCCCGTTCCCGTGGCATTTCCGGGATAAAACCTAGCCTATGTTACTCGTGGATAATGTAGCTTTCGAATGGTGAAAGAATTTTTAAAATCGGTCCAGTAGTTTATGAGCCTATTCATTACAATCAAACAAACAAACAAAGTTTTCCTCTTTATAATATTAGTGTAGATAATCATTACAGAAAAACATTGGAGTAAAAATTAACTAAAGCATGTAATGTAATAAAAAATTCACAAGATCAGTGTCAGAATTACGTCACTTTCGTAGATTTTAATTGTTAGTGAGGAATATATTTCTATGAATATTTTAGCAATCGAGAAGATCAAAATATGAATTTCACGAATAAAATGTTTTCATATTTTCCAGGGCTTCCGTGGTTTCTGCTATCTGCATTTCTACAAATCGGGACCACAAAAGGTATGAATGTTTTTACAAAACTGTGATACTATTACAATATCCTATAATTTCCAATTTGTTGAAATTTTGATGTTGGAATGGTATAAATTTTTGTAAGATTAAAAATGATTTAAATGTAATTTTAATTCAACATTGTGGTAGTATTCTCTTTATACAACCCTATGCCTATTTACTTTTTTCTTCTTTGTCTATCACTAAGAAAAGAGATATGCTGCCAATGTTCTTAAAAAAATATTAATGTTTTGATAATCTCCAGGGCGAAGGTGACAACATCCAAGCGCCGAACATGGACAGCGTCATTAGCGCTCTGTCCCAGATGTGTGTCGGCGGTACGGGCGAACAGACAAACGAAAAACCGCGTCTCTTGACCGTCGAACCGGCACCGCCTCGCACGCCGCACGCAAACACCACTGAGCCACCCGCCGCGGCCGCTGAGGTCATAACAAATGTTGCCTTGCTGGTTAGTAGATTGTACGATTGTTCGATGTATTATATGTACGATTGATTGATTGTTCGATTGATTGAATGGTTGTTATATGATTTTTCGTTCGAATGATGTTTCGATTGATTGATTGTTCGATTGATTGATCTTTGATTGATTGTTCGATCGATTGATTGAAAAAAAATTGGTAGACGGTTGTCGCTTGTGAGTTGTGTGTGATGGAGACTCTCTCTTCGATATCCTAAAATGATTGTAGTGTGAAAGAGCGTTTTATTTAAAAGCGACAATAGCAAAATTTTAACTGAATTTATTTCAATAAATTTCTTTTGCATTCTTACTTTTTAATTTCCTTCGATGAAGTGAAACTAAAACTAAATGAGTAATATTTTCGCGTCATGGCAATACGTCATAGCGACGATTTTGGTATCTTTGTATCTTGCCACAGTAGTTTCACTTCTTACCCGCGTACGCTCTTTTCTATAATATGTTTTTGTTTATAAATGATGTAATTTCCAGGGACACTAATACAAGAGGCAAGGCAACAGCTCGTCCCGAACACCAAGCAGCACGCAACACGAACGTTGGCCCGCTTTCAGCACGCGCATACAAGGAATCGTCGCGCATTCCGATACTAATATGTTTAGATTTAAGGTTGATTTTCCTTTGGCGACCGGCCGTACAAGTTGCGGCACTTTTGTTGTCTGTTTGTTTAACCCGATTGTGTTTTTTATTCGAGATTAATGGTAAAAGTACGTTTTTCTCGATAAAATGTTGTTTTAAGCTTGTAGTTCTACGAAACATGACATCATTGCATTTCTGCAAGCACATAATTATTATGTGTATTTTTTTAAACATGCAATAGAACCTCCACCTCCATGTAGCTTGCTTTTATTATTTGTTATCTGTACTTAATTTTCAATGGGACAATGTTCTGGAACATTCTAGAATGCGAATTAAAATTGTTCTATCACACACGGTCGGTGGGACAATGTTCTGGAACATTCTAGAATGCGAATTAAAATTGTTCTATCACACACGGTCGGTGGGACAATGTTCTGGAACATTCTAGAATGCGAATTAAAATTGTTCTATCACACACGGTCGGTGGGACAATGTTCTGGAACATTCTAGAATGCGAATTAAAATTGTTCTATCACACACGGTCGGGTTATAAAGAAGCGAATGTTCGATTTTGAGTTTAGTTCGAACGAGCGTTTTTTGTTCCCGTCGCACCAACGGCCGGCGCGTTTGTTAGAGAGAGTGAAATATATTTACAAAATAATATATGGATGTTTTGATTCTCTAGTCTTAGAATTTAATCTCTACTCTTGTTTTCAATGCATATTATATTTTAAGTATTCTTCCATGTCGTCTTATAGAAGCTATTTTAGTGTAGAATAGATGAAATATATATTTTTTAAACTATTAAGGTGCTCTAAACGGGACTCCAAATTAATGAAGGATTTGATTAGTTTTAAGGGTATTTATTTGATTGAATTTGGACTCCCGTTTATAAGATTTCGTGCCAACTTCTATAAGATATATTTTAGAACTACTAATTGTCCTATTTACCTTGTGATTCTCGACGACTCTTAGGTCTAATGGTTACATATCTAAGTTGGTATAGAACATAATAATATTATGTCCGCTCTTTTTCAGTATTAGATTTTGGAATTTAAGACTCAAAAAGTGTTATGGGGTGAAAATGTTTGATATATCCGGGAATATTAGCTTTATTAAAGAATTATACTCCATGTTGTGTTTTGATTGTTTAATATTTGTTGTTACAGATGAATTCGTGGAGATATTTTAAAAGTTGCCGTGTTGTATTTTTTATTAGTAATTTATTGTTTTATATAAATACCCGTTCTGAAGTGTTTGTTAAATTTTAAATATGAGATTTCTACAAATTTATACGATTTCTTTATGAGATTTCTTCCAACATTTGCATATAAAAGTTCATAAATATAATATATCTCTGTAACAAAAATACAAATTTTCACATTAAATTTAAATTTGTTGACATTTTCACTCTGTATGTGACATTTAGATGTTATAGTTTGTGAACGACGTTCACGCGTCCTATTGGTCTCTTATAGTGAAAAATTATATGTATTTTATAGTTACGTTTTTATATCGATATTTTTCGAAATTTTACGTTATCTCAGCATAATAATACGGAAGTAGCTTCTAGATTTTATTTTAAGCGTATGAATGAAGATTTTCATTGCGAATTATTGTTAGTTTTTTGTTAGTAAAGTTACAGAACGTCCAAGCTAATAAATAGCAGTTGATTTCACGTTGTTACATTTGGACTGTTATTTTTCACTGTGATATTGTTACGAGTATTTTTCACAGTGATATTATTTTTTATTCGTCAAGATCTTCATTCAAACGACTTATGCATGTTTACTAAACATTTTTGTTAACGCAATAACTGCCTATACAAACGTTCAATTACGCACATAATATGTATATAAGTTGTTTTATTATACACTTGTAGTTATAACATTGGGTAGCGAGCATGGATGGTTCTTGTTTTATATTTTTTTTTAATAAATTTTATTTAACACCCTTTCGTTTTTTTTATTCGTAAGCTCTATACTATGGAAATAAATGTTGTGATGTATTTGCCGTAGAGGTTGAAGTACGAATTAAATTCTATTTTTCTAGTTGATTGATGTTTTATTTCAGTATTATCTTATATCGACTCTGGTACAAGCAATTTAGTAAGGCCTGTTTTATTGGGGATTTATATGTAACTAATTATGTGTTAATTATTTTTTCACATAATTAGTTACAGATCTATCTAAAGACAAAAGATTAATTGGTAGGTAGCTCCCGTACCATGTTGTCCTTTCTTTTAAATGAATAAGGCGAAGTAAGCTGGTTCGAATCCGCTACATGATCGAAGTTTATTGCACACTGCGCTCATTTCAATCATATAATCTTAATATATATAAATCTCGTGTCACAATGTTTGTCCTCAATGGACTCCTAAACCACTTAACCGATTATAATAAAATTCGCACACCATGTGCAGTTCGATAGAACTTGAGAGATAGGATAGGTTTTATCCCGGAAATCCCACGGGAAAGGGAACTATGCGGGGTTTTCTCTGAAAACGCGGGCGGAAAGCTAGTACCTATATATTTATTATAAGGTACTATCTGCTTCCCACATGTTCCTAATCCTTATGAAATATCAGAATTAAAAGTAGCTACGTTACATACTCCTTGCATACTCCATAATTATATAACATCGTTTGCCTGTCAGTGAAAGACTCGTCAAAATCAGTTCATCCGTTCCAGAGATTAGGCGGAACAGACAGATAAAAAATATTTACGTTGCAATGTGAAAGAAGTAATAACAAACACACTTCCGCGTTAGTAATAAATTAATAATATGATTATATTATAGTCAGAAGAGTACCTAGGTACTACCTAACTAATAAGAGGATTGCATTTTGAATTTAAACGTATTTTTAATTACCTATATCTGCAAAGGATAAATAACGAATTAATGTAGCCAATATTGTTTCAAACATTTATTTGATACACAACTAAAACACAAAGAAGCAAATTATTCCTCATCAGGCTCATTCACATTATCATCTCGACTTGACTCATACGACATAGCTTTTACTTCTGACCTAGAGTTGGAATTCTTGTCTTTCCCCCGTCGTTTACCCTTTTTGGTTTTAGATTTACTCTTTTGTTTTGTATGTTTTTCTTTCGGTTTCTCCTTTTTAGAGTGTTTCAGTTTTGCTGTCTGATTTTCGTCGTCATCGTCGTTTGCTTCGCCTGAGTCTTTGGTCTTCGCTGGCTTCTTTTTTGGACTTGATTATGAATGGTAATTACTTGTAAATAAAATAAGATACGTAGATACGTAATTTATAGGTAGGTACATAATAATACGATAGTACTGTCTGTGGCTAATAAAGTTACCTAATGGTATCTATTCATCAAATTGTTAGATATCATACAACAGGAATATAGCAAATAAATACGAATTACATTAACATTATAATTCTCCATTTTACCTAATTAGGATATATGATATGATAGGCATTAAATCTTTTGAGGATACGCATTTAACATGCCAATTAAATTCTAGCCTAAATAATAATTAATTAAACCATGTTACCTTTCTTCTCTCAAAACGTCTCTATCACCGTCACTAAAAAGGTAAATAATTCCAATTAGAATGTTATTATTGCTGTAAGTATGTACTTATATTATTTTGATTAAATATTTTTATAACACATCAAACCTGTCTTCATCCGCTTTATCATTATCCGAACTGCAAACAAAAATCAAAATTTATTACGTGCCTATAAGTAATAAGTACCTAATAACACAGAGATATGTAATGACGATTTTAAAGTGCTTCTAAAAATTTGTGCGTCTAATTGAATAATAAATGTTTGAGTTGAGATATTTTAAATTAAAAAATATCTATTTCAGATAATTATAGTTAACTAGTGACGACAAATAATTGTAATTATTTTCATACCTGCCAGCTGCAGCCTTATTTGTATCATCATCCCTGTTTGGAAAAATAAAACAAACATTACAAATTTCATAATAATTAAGTATTATGTCTTGAAAAATTGATACAAGGCTTACTCTTCCACGTTATCCCAATTGACATCCCACTCTTCATGCGTGATACCAGACCGGAACACCCGCCTACAACTTTCTCTGGAAAAAATAAACCGAAAATTAATATTATGTTTATTAAAAAAAAGTATCCCACAAGCTTACCCACAAGATTTTCTTTCACTCTTTTAGCCACCTTACATCTGTGTTAATTTCATAAAAAAAAATATTAGGTACCTGTGTACCGCGGTTTCATTCGCAGACAAAAACTTTCAACCTTATATTTAAGTAACGTTTTGAAAAATCCTTCATTTGAAAACAATAAAAACGCACCAAATTATAATTGCTAGGTACTTACTCAACATCCTTATTAATAGAACAAGATATGAATTGGCGGTTTCTGAAAACACTGGTATAGAGGAAGGGTCCATGACAACTGTGGGACTTGGGGTCTATTTTGCACGCAGATATTATTCCCACCACTCGTTCCTTGCCTTGGTATCTAACTAGGAGGGGACCTCCATGATCATTCTAGAAATAATAATAAAAACAATGTTTTTAGTTAAAAGTATTAAAACTCTCCTACATAACATACACAGATTAAAAAATTATGAACGTACCTAATCCGTTTTGATTTATGTTCATTGTGATCTTAAAATAACAAGTAATTCTTTTACCAGCAGTTAGCAAGAAAATGTTTATTTTCATAAATTTAAGTCGCGAGATAGGTAAGTAAATAAATAAGGTAAGTAAGGAATATGAAAATTATTGATCAATTTGTACCTAGAATGTAGAAGCAGAATGTTATTAGAGACCACACCCAACACATTGACTGTCTAAATAAATATGTATTGCACTTACTTCACAAAAGCCTCCCTGCTTGTTAGACCGCCGGGCTGTATAGTCATCTGGGTCCCGTAGATGCCTGCCCAAGTCTACATGCACGGACTGCAGGTCTTCAGAAGGTTCCAAATGCCGCCTTGATTCCACATCCGTGCAGTTTGCGTATTTTTTCTGCAGAGTTCGATTTTTATGATATAGCTATTAACTATATAATTCATATTTCTTTAAAAAAAATCAAAATAAGGTTGCCTGACTTAATATAATTAATATTAATGATACACTGTTCGTTGTATTATATCATACATCCTTCCTCTATGATTATATCTTATCACATCTAACGGTGCATTTACATCAAACTAAAATAGAGCTTAAGCTAGAGGAAGAAAATTATTTCGTGATCTTTTATAGTGTCATAAAATCTTTTCGAACGCACTAAGAACAACGAAAGAATGCTCTACGCCTGTTTACACTAAAATAATTTTACATAGTGGGTTAGAATGAGCATTCGCTCGTTTGATGTAAATCCACCGTAAAATCATCCTTCATCCTTCTTTTACAACAACTACAAAAAAGAGACGACGACAGAACCAATTTCATCACTAAAATATAGACCATACATCACAAATTTCACTGAGCCTCTTCATAACATCTTTAGTGCAGATCATATACTGGGTGATAATGCTCCTGAACCTTTGAGCCCACTTCTTAGCACACTGCTCGTTGTCCATAATGCACACTTTGGCTTCTTGCAAATATTTCGAGTTTTCTGGTATGTGCACGCTCTCACGACGATATACACCCTAAATTAAAAATATTATAACACTCTGTAATGATTTTTTTTGTTCTGAATAAATATTTCACCACCATAACATAAAAGTTCGCACCAATTTTAATTTTATGTTATCTCATAAATGGAAGAATTGACCGGCGAAATTATGTTAACGACAGAAGACTGTTTATGAAGTAGAAATTCCACCAAATTCTTTAAATTGCATTCCATATTTTAAAAAAAATTGGTACATTTATGAATTAAAAAAGAATATCCATAAGTCCACGAGAAACCTCACCTCTCTAAACTGATTGCCGCTACCCCAGCCAGCGATGAATCCCTTAGTTCCAGACTTTTCCAATTCTCTACTAACATTGTTATAGCACACAAGATCGGTTGCGAACTCACAGCCATTCTCAACTACACCCAGTTTGAATGGCTTGTCCACTTTTACTATGGCTATGTCATTGGCGGACCATTTTATGCTGTCGTGAAAGTCGAATTTGTAATCTAGAATAGAAAAGATCTTTGTGTTATTAAATATTAACCAGATGAAACTAGAGATAAGTAAAAACTAACAGCATAGATGTAATGCTTGCAACTATGTACTTTTCTACTCTTAAAAGATTTATTATAGCTATAACTACAGTGTGGAAATTTTTCCAAAATCTTTGAATGCAGTTCTATTTCTTTTTAAAAAATAAGGAATGTTTCCTTTTAGCAAAATAAACTATTTTCAGTATTTAAAGTACTTTCCCTCTAGGGCCCATCGAAAATTTCCACACTGTATAGTCCCAAGTCCTATAATCGAAGCTTGGATCATAATATTTTTTTATTTTGTTATTTTACTTACCTATCTATTTTGTGACTGCCAAATTGTAGATAATACTCACTCTTAGGTATACACTTCCAAACAACTTTCCGTCTGTGTTTGCAAACGCATTCGTCGTTCTTATAATCGAAGCTATCTACAAACTTTGTAGTGCCAGAGACAATGTAGAAATGATCAGCGTCTTCCACACAAGCTGCTGACGTCATTACATAGGAAGGGTGGACGATGACACCTCCGCAGAGCCAGCCGCGGTATTTGTGAGCTTTAGCTGACTCTTTTGTTAGTTGGAGGTATACCTGATTTACGAAAACACCAGATATGAGGAATAATAGTAAAGTGAAAAGGAAGGGAAGTAAAAGGTCGTTGTAACCGGTTTTTTACAAATTGCTCATGTAGGTATGGTATGATTAATATACCTACTGTTGACTTCAATGTTATTCCTTTGGAATATTAAATACACTATCCAACTTTCAAACGAAGAGGAAATAACGGTCCCTGACTATAACCAAACTGTCTTAAAAAAGTGCGACATTTTTTCTATGAGCTTAAATCATAAATTAATCTATTGTTTAATTCTTACAAATAGTTACCATATAAGGTCGCTTCCCAATACCAACTCTCTTGCTATACAGAATCCGCCTCGTGTCTACAATCGTGGTGTTCTCGTAATCCCACCCATCGTCTGCGATCTCTTCAATCTCAGTGTTTGAGCTGTTCGTTACGGTGTGATTGTGTCCATCGTTGTTAGTGTGTTTTTGGGTTGTTGGATTTGCTAGTACAATGCCTAGAGCTTAAACATTGTTGTGAATTTAATTTGTTTTAATTCATATTATTCTATCTACATAACTACCTCTAATTTATTGTTCTTATATTAGATTACATTTATATTATAATATGTTTGTGGTATATTAGCTAAATAATTATAAATTGAAAGGCAACTTTGATAATCATTTATTTACCAGTAGGTATCTTGTTTTTTTATTCCCATGCAATAAAGACTATATTGTTTAAGCTATTACCTATATTGGTTAAAAGAGCAGACCGAAAGTGAGCGGATAATGCTATATAAAAATGTACACGCAAGGAACGGTGATATCAGTAGAAATTATTGTTTGTTATTTCTATATTATTCGAGTTATATTCAGAATTCAGATTAGTATTAAAGAAAATATTTTCTTACCTATTGTAAACAGGAAACATAACGACAAGGAGGTCGTCATTTCAAACCCAATATCAATTTAAAAAGGCAATCTTTCTATGCAGGTTTATTGATGCTGTTTTTAATTATATGCTCAATTTATTACGTTGCCTCAGGACATCAAAAATAATGATTTGTAAACTAATTGAAGTTTATTCAATAACTGAATTTTCCACAACTAACATTTTTTTTAAATAAATGGTTATAATAAAAATATGGCATTTTATTATCCTGAACCTGATCCTTTTATTTTGATATTTCGTTAGTTAATTGTGCTATATCCAGTCTACATAAACATTTAATGAAGAATACTTAGTCATGATTATCACTGACTAGCGATCCGCCCTGCTTTCGCTCGTAGTATCTAAAGGTAGAATTTTTGAAACGATCCAATACTTAGTTCCTGAGATTAGCTTGTCAAACAAACAAAATCTTCAGCTTTATATTATAAGTATCGATAGTATAGATTTACTATGTCTAACTACCTACAAGTTTTAACTGCAATGAAGTTTATCGAATACATAAGTATTAAGTATATCGAAAATCGAAATTAATGAAAAGCACATTAATTATGTATTGGGTTTTCAAACCCATGATATATTTTTGTATATATCGAAGTCCCAGACAGTGATTTCAAACAATTTCTGTTCTTTATCTAGGATCAATAAAAACACAATAAGTATTCATAAACACAATATTTATTTAAACTCAAGATACATGTGATTTATTAGCAACTCGATGGTCATCAGCTCGCATTATGAAGCCGCTGCTTGAGAACACTTTATCATCAGCCACTGGAGGAATGCCTTCACCGGCGGTTGCAGCTAGTTCGTTCTTTGCTGGGCTGTGGATTAAATATATAGGCTTTGATTTATATTGTATCAATGGGGATATTATGATAAAGAGTTTTTAAGCTATTGCATAGCTTCTATCGCGGGCCTTGAGCGCGGGGACCGAATCGAGAAATTCCGTAACGAAAAAACCTCACGCTCCCCACTCCGACGGGCGGATGTGTGGCTTGAAGGCATAGCATGCAATAGCTTTACCGCGGCAGTCCCCGAGTGCCACACGTCTTTTTTTATAATTCGGAGCAGGTAGTGCAGGTACTCTTGCCATGATTTAATCTTTCATTATGACATCTGTAAATATGTATACGAATAATCCACGCAAAATTAAGGGTATGTGTGTATAGATAAGATATGGATAAGAAAATATACCCATCAGGATGTTCTTTCCACGACAGAACCTTTTCTTCGTGTGTGACTCCTGAGCGGAATTGGCGTCTACATTTAGGTCTGAAATAAAAAAATATAGCTTAAAAACGATCACATTAAAAATCTTCAAACGCTTTATTTACTATTGACTAGTATATTATCCTATTAAAATAATCAATTATGGATTGTTACCTAAATTATCAGTTTATCATCACTACATAGTACATAGTATAAAACAAAATCGCTTTCTCTGTCCCTATACTATGTCCCTTTGTAAGCTTAAATCTTTAAAACTACGATACGGATTTTGATGCGGTTTTTTTTAATAGATAGAGTGATTTAAGAGGAAGGAGTTTAAGTATATAATTTATTAGGTTTAAGACAAAGCGAGCGAAGGTAAGCTAGTTTACTTATATTCTAGTGATCTTGCATCCTATTATTGTAGATACTCTGTAGTTTTTACATACCTATCTAAAACTAGTTTAAGCACAGTATTTGTCATAAACAAACTTACTCAATATCCTTATAAATAGCACAAGATATAAACTGTCGATTTTTAAACACACTAGTGTATAAGAATGGTCCATAGCATTTGTTGGTTCTTTCTTTCACAAGACAAGCAGATATTACTCCAATTACTACTGAATTTACTCCTTCACCATAAATCAAAGGTCCTCCATGGTCGTTCTGCAAATGGATTTATTATTTACTAGCTTTCCGCCCGCGGCTTTGCCCGCGTTTTCATAGATAAAAACCCGCTCCCGTAGGATTTCCGGAATAAAACCTATCCTATGTCCTTTCTCGGGTATCAAAATATCTCTATACCAAATTTTATGCAAATTGGTTCAGTAGTTAAGGCGTGATTGAGTAACAGACAGACAGACAGAGTTACTTTCGCATTTATAATATTAGTATGGATTAAAGAAACTATGAACTTATAGATACATGTTAGAACAAATAAGTGCAAACTATGCGATTAAATGATTAGTTGGTTTTTGTACTTCAAAGGTATCTATATTATATTTGACGAAATTAATAATTCAGCAATAGATATTATAGAAACTTATGAAATGTTTACTAGCTCAGTATCATCTGCAGCATAAAATTTTGAGTACCTATCGATTAAAATTAGGAAATTATATATTATGTATAAGGAACATTTAGCAATTTCCCAACTCCGTACATAAAAAAATCGCATTTAATCGATTATTAAAATCATTTTGTACGGTAAAAAAATAACTTTTTTATTTACCTCACAAAATCCACCATCAGCCTGAGACACATATCTCCTGGTATCATTACCACTATTTTTATTAGATTCATTGTGGTAAGCGGAATGCATCACAAGGTTGGTTGGTATTTGCTCAGATTTAATGTCTCTTCTTAGGTCTTCATCGTCTGAATAGTTTATGTCTTGGCAATCTACATATTTCTCCTGTAAATATTTTTTCTCAAAGTTTTTAAAATCTAAATTATGTATTTCTTGGTCTTAATATAAACTGTAAATTATACAAGGAGGTTTCATCTATACACGATTTTTCTCTAATTTAGTAGGACAAACGTTTAATCACGAATGTACGTAGGTATGCTTTTAATAATATCGATTACAGCACAATGTTAAAATTGTATTATGTAATAAACATATCTAAATTTCAATTTCAAACAATTTACTGGAAAATATTTTATTCTCTCACACAGAAATAATAAACACTATTAAAGAAATTCAAAAGAAAGAACAAGAAATGCAGCCATACATTACAAATCTCTGACATGGTTTGGCCAATATCTTTAGTGCAAATCATATAATTTTCTATAATATTGTGATATCGAGCACCCCAGCGGCGTTTGCAACGATTCTTAGGAATGATCTCGACGTGGGCTTCTAGAAGGTTCTGTTGGTTTTCCTTTCTGCGGTTGACCCACTAAAATAGTGTTGAATCAACTATTATTATTAGATAGATAGAAGTTACTTAACTATATAAATATTAAATATAACTGTTCCATTTTGGAAAGTTTAAAACTTTTTCTTGACAAGAATTCTGTTCCTGCATATCTTATTTATGTAGATGATTTTATTTAGGAACAATATTTTAGTAAGACAATATTTTACATCAGAATTCAGTATCCTAATCTATTGAGCACTATAGGCGCAAACGTAGAAATTTCGGTAATTTTCGTTTGAAAAGATGTAATTACCTAATAGTAAATTTCGTAGAATTGACGTTTAACAAACCTCATTGTATCTAGAAGTAGTTCCCCATCCAGCAATAGTTACGACATTACCAGGGTTTTCCAACGTGTGACTTTGGTTATTATAACAAATGGGTTTAGGCACAAAATCGCATCCACGAATACGTCTATTAAAATCAAAGCCATCTTCTATCTTTACTACTGCGATGTCATTATTCATCCATCTGATGTTATCATTTTCGTGACCATCAAATACGTAGTCTAAAATTATAGGATTACTTTGCAATATTTAATAGTGTCTAGACATTTTTATTTTTTATATATTAATTAGTTATTTTACTAGGAAAGATCTTAATGATCTTATTCAAATGTTACTTACTTTTGGGAACGCATTTCCATATCGCTTTCTTAGCACCATTTTTTATGCAAGGATTATTATACCGATCATCTTCATCAGAATACCTGTAAATTGATCACGATAAGTATATTATTCTCTTTACCCTTTATTATTTTCCATGCTTTAAATCTAGATTATAAGACTATAAATCTTTAAACAAATAGTGTTCATGTTATTTTATTTCATTTTTGTTTTGCGTTTATTCAAATGAGAGATAGTAAGTAACTAGTGATTTTCTTACTTATAAGATCCAGATACTACATAAAAATGTTCAGCATCTTCTATACATGCTGCTGATGTGAGAATATATTCCTCGTGTATAATCACTCCACCACAAAGCCAGGATCGGTAATTTGGTTTCTTGCTATTACTTCGGGGTAATTTCAAATAGACCTACAACACGTTGTTATTTATTACTGTATATAAATTGAAGTTCTTTTATAAGTGTACTAAATATTTAATTTTTCAAGTACAAATAAGTTTCTAAATAAATACAAACCATATAAGGTCTTCCCTCAGTTACTTCCTCACCATTAATAATTCTTCTAGTTTCGTTTAAATTTAATAATTTATTGACTTCAGGTGGAATTTGAGTTGCAACTTCTATTGCTTCAACATCTGGAAGAAAATCTTTATCCAAATGTAAATAAATAAATAATTTTACAGATGATTATGAAAATGTGGATAAAGATGTTAAAGATTTACTTACAGAAGATGTATAAAAAAATACAAATAAAGAAAAATATACAGTTCATGTTGTATTTCAAACAAAATGAGAAAAGTAAATTATGAACATGTAGATATTTGTTCGAACCAATTATACGCCTTGCGAACAAATGTGACTTTAACAATTAGATATATCAAATTAAAATTCCTGAACCCAAATGCACAGGAAGTTGTAAAAATATTTCAATTATTGATAACAGAATTATTGTTAAAATAAAATATTTCAAATTCAACAATTTTAACGATTTTAATGCTTTTCTGTATTTATAAAATCAGAAAACGCCTCTCTATATGAGTGATGAGTCTTAGTCTTTTTCATTGTATTTTCGTCAAAACATTACAAAACTTATCTTTTCCACAAATTGCTATAGTTGTATAAATATATAATATAATGGGATAAATAATAAAACTGATATAAATTTTAATGTTTATTGTTTTAAATTCGTTTCATTAAATACACGATCTGAAGCTCTCAGCACAACTCCACCATGTTGCATTACTTTATCATATGGAGTAACAGTTTCTAATTTATTATAATTTGTTTGTGTTCCTACTGTTGTATATGTACCATTTGCTTGTATATCTTCTTTATTACGTCTCGATTTAGCAACTTCGTTCTTGGCGGGACTGTAAAAAACATGTTTTATGTTACAGTTGTGATCACGTTTCTTTATATTTACTTTTGTTTCTTGGTGGTTAATAAATTTACAAAGTAAACATCACTGTTATTTACAGCAGTTATATTTAGTGCTGTTTTAAATAGTATTATCTGCAAATAATTCAGGTTGTTCTACCGAGAAGATTTGCAATTTGTTATTATTTGGATAGAATCAAAGGCTATAGATATATAATAATTAATAAGCAAAGCGTTTGAATTTGATTTTTCATCGTTAACTATTAAATAATACACCTACCCATCTGGATGATCGGCCCAACTTATTTCTTCCTCTATATGAGTTTCACTTGTCCTAAATAGTTTAGAACAGTCACCTCTGAAACAGGTAGAGTATTTTATACTATGTTCAAAGCAAGAAAAGGATATTTGCGTTTATTCTTTATCTGCTCCTTTTATTCAACTTTTTATCTCAATTTTAATATTATTTTGTCTTAAATTGTTTGTAAACAAGAATTTGTCTTCATTTAATTTGATGAATGACTTTGTTAAAAAAATTGTAGTATTTGGCATATACTTTATCTAGCTGTTGCCCGCAACTTCGGTTGCGTGGATAAGATAAATTTTCATGATATATGTTTTCATCCCCTATTTCACCCCTTTAGGGGATGAATTTTCTAAAATCCTTTCTTAGGGGATGCCTACGTTACGACATCTACCTGCATGCCAAATTTCAGCCCGATACGTCCAGTGGTTTGGGCTGTGCGTTGATAGATCACTATATCAGTCACCGTGAGTTTTATATATATATATAGATTAGTGTGATATTATATTTGCATGTGTAGGTATTTATAATTACTCTAATAACATAAATATAAATAATATATTAAATCAAGTTATACTTAGTATCCTTATAAATAGCGCAGTTGATGAGGACTCTGTTCTTAAATGCACTGGTATATAAAAATGGTCCATGACATCGATTGGTTCTTTCTTTTACAAGGCAAGCTGAAATAACTCCAATTACCACGGCGTTTGGACCGCTACCATGTACTAAGGGACCACCATGATCATTCTAGAAGATAATAAAATGATAATTTATTTATTTTAATAAAAGGTTAAAATAGACCACATATAAAATAAATATTATCTGATAGATACCTACATCAATTTTTCATTTTAGATGGTCTAGAGACTGGACTCTAGAAAAAGTTACATGAATATAGAAGAAATAGATCAAAGTTAACTGCATTGTACCAGGTATGATGTAATGATTACGAAGAAATAAGCAATTCGGTATTACAATATTTAGTCTACAAGTCCTACATCACTTCCATAATGTTCAATCTTTAGAAGAGTAAATTGAAATAACTAAGTATAAGCATTAGTTAATTGTATGAAAAATTATCAGATTCTGATGATTTTTTTTCTCATCAATATTTAGATTAAGTATTGTTTCTACGGCATGTGCGATTAATTTAACAAAAGTTTCTTTGGCTGTTTTTGGTGTGCAAATATTAGTACCACCTACCAAAGGTAAGATCATTAAGGAAATTTGATAATATTATTTGTATTTACCTCACAAAACCCCCCACTTCCAGCCAATCGTCTCCGCCAATCAGGACCATGGAATGCTGAGTGAATTATCGAGTCATTTGTATTGGACCTTCTCTCCCCTGAACCTAACTCACCGGAGTACATTATATCCGTACAGTCAGCGTATTTTTCCTAAAAGTGACATTTTTGATAACTGAAATATTATCTGAATCTGAATAGTAGGTAATTATCTACATCATGTTTATAATGGCCGAGAGCCGTAGAAGGTCTTCTTGATGCTTGTTTTTATAATATGTTGTTCTATATTTTATTTATTCACATAAGTTAGACAGATCTATTTAGCTTATGTTATCAGTTTATCACATAAGCTAAATAGATTATTGTGTTATTTATCAGGAAGATGTTCGATAAGCCCTTCATTTTCTCAATTTTTATTCTGAAATAGATAATAGTAGTTGTTTGTTTTGAAATATTTTCTGTAGGTATGTTACGTAAATATTTCTTCTTTGATTCTTAAAAAGTTTACTGAATTCAGTTATCATAATCATAAGAATCCGGAAAATAATTACACTTTCTATTTTTATGTAAACTATAGTTTTTCTACCTATAAATAGTTTTTTAATTAATAACAATAAGGTAAAATCTCACCAGACAAGGTTCGCTCAATTCAGGAATATTATCTTTAGTGCAGATCATATAATTATCAATAATATTGTGGTATCTCGGCCCCCAGCGCTGCTTGCATCTCGACTTGGGGACTATTATAACATCTGTTTGTAACAGATCTTGGGATATTGATTTACTGCGTTGATTTACCCACTGAAAGGTTGATAGATAAATATATTTTTTATTAATTTGTGGAATGCCTCTTCATTATTTTAAGTAAAGGATTAAAGGAAGAAAATATGTTGGAGATTAATTTAATTAATGAGTAGGTACTACCACTTCATAATTTCACAAATCAATGCAAGATGATATTATTACTGTAAATAGGTACCGTCTATACAATAAAAATACTTAATAAAAATGTACTTTCTGTTATTTTTTTTCCTTTCATGAACAAGATGGTGACCAGACGTAGGTAGGCTTATTGTGATAAAATTCAATAGGTAGGAAGATAGTAAAATTGTGCGGAAGGCAAGAAGGTAGGTAACTCTGTCTGTCTGTCTGTTACTCAATCACGCCTAAACTACTGAACCAATTTGCATGAAATTTGGTATGGAGATATTTTAATAACCGAGAAAGGACTTTTATTTATTAAAGACTTTTATTGCGATATAATATGTACCACGGGCGAGGCCGGGGCGGACCACTAGTTATGTATAGTTATGTACTGATATTTTCATGACGAAGATTAACTTTTACATTTAATCAAAACCAAATTTAGTGCAATGCTAGTTATTACTATTCCTATTAAATTACTATATTTACGTACATCATTATACTTCTTAGTACTCCCCCAGCCAGCTATAGAAGCAATAGTACCAGGATCCTCCAACCTACTGCTCTGGTTATTATAACAAATGGGTTTGGGAATGAAGTCACAACCTCGTATACGACGGTTGAAATCAAAGTCATCTTCTACTTTAACTATCGCTATGTCGTTGTTCATCCAACGTATGTTGTCGTTCTCGTGGCCGTCGAAAACGTAGTCTAAAATACAATACAAAACAAAATTCTTTATTTAGCACACTGACAACACACACACAACACAAATAGGCGGCCTTATTGCTTTCAAGCGATCTCTGCCAGGCAACCTTTGGATAGGATTAGTTTTAAATAAAAGAAATACATTTCAGACTCAGAATCTATACAAATGATGTATGCAAAAGAGTTGTTTACAGTACGTGCTAATCTCAGAAACTATTGCATCATTTTTAAGCTATTGCATAGCTTCTATTGGTACGGGAGCTACCAACGTTTTAAAAAAAATCATTTTAGTATAGATGGGTTTTTGATATGCTGTTTCTCTTGCTATTTCGGTTAGAGTCCGGGCTGTCTGGTTGGAGCGGATTCTATTCTCTAGCGTTTCTGCCACTTGTCTACAGGCACAGAGATTAAAGTTTTGTCACAACGCCCTTGTATGCTATTCTGTAAACTTAGACTTGTTATAAATTTTCATAATTCCGAAAATAATTCAAGTAAAAATATATTATTGTATTACGTTAATAAGTAAATAAATAATTCGAGTAAATGTCTGATAAGTGATAAGTTAATTATAATGGTGTTCGAATCACTCGAATTATTCCTATACATAGATGTTTTGATTCGAATAAATCTGAAAATGATCTGACGTTCTGGCAACGAGAAAAGTGTTATTGCTTTTTAATAAAATATTTTGAGATTTATGTGAGAAAAATTGTCTGTCATCTCCTCCAGGGGTGTCCCCAGACGAAGGATGAGCTGCACTAGCCCCCTGTGGGCTGTGCCCCTATGGTAAAGACGGTAATGGTGCCACACGTCGTTTTTTTTATTTGTCTTTTACCGTTATCTACGTAATCGTGGTGTTGGACCGTGTGTACGTATTATTTTACATTTAATAATTCAATTTAACTGTTTGATGATTAAGAAATGCTATTTAGTATCCGAAAGACTATGCGATCAGATAGAAAAGAAAGATTCATGTGTGATTAATGTTTTAATAAATAACTGTGTTTTATTTGTATTTTTTATCAAATACAATACTTATATGTCTTACTTCGAGGTACACACTTCCAAACTGCTTTTTTAGCTCCGTTTTTGATACATGGATTACTAATCCTATCATCTTCTTCACTGTATCTGAAAATTTAATTTTGATTCAATAATATTATAAGACGCACAAAGTCGTTTATTCAAATAATATGTTTTTAACTAGCAAGTAATATTATAAATTAATTGAGATGTATTTTTCAAATCAGAACACATATTTTTAAATAAAATTGTTATGCAAATAGATTAAACCAATGTAAAGTTAAACGCCAGGAAACAAAGTAAAGCCAAAGCATAAAACTAGTTTAAAATAAATAATATACAATACCTATAGGTGCCTGAAACTACATAAAAGTGTTTAGCGTCCTCTATACAAGCCGCTGACGTCAGGATATACTCCTCATGTATTATGACACCACCACAGACCCATCGACGGAAGTCTTTGTATCTCGGATTGTTTGATGGTAATTTTAGATACACCTTTAAATAAAAAGAAATATATGTAGATACATAATGTTATTACAATATGAAAATGGTTGTATAATAAAGCTTTTATTAGAAAATCGAAAAGCTTAGACCATTAATTACCTAGGAAATTGACAAAGAATAAGACGTTAAATTTTTTAAATAAATATAATGTTTTACATTTGGTGATGTGGACAATATTATGAAGGAAAATTTTAATCTATGTTTAATTCACGTATACATATATGAACGTCTGGAAACCTTGACTATTAAGCAGCAGCTCGGCTTTTCTTGCTTTTCTAATAAAGAAAAGCTTCATCTATCACAGCCTTCATTTTAATTGAAAAAACTAAGAAAGTGCTTTTTTTTAACAGATTTGCTAGAAAATATTTATCTTAATTCTTACCATATAAGGTCTATTATTTCTCACTTCGTCTCCATTTAAAATTCTTCTGCTCCCGTTTATAATGTTCTTAATATCAGTTATATTCGTTTTAGAGATAATATTTTGTACATAATTAGGTATTGTGGTTGCAACATCAATTGATTTTATACCTTAAAATAAATGGAATAAGATTACATTCACAAAAAATCGTTAATTAATTCTCATTACCTTTCAATTCGTTATTTTAGTACTTACTAAAAAACTGTGAAACTAAAAGGTAAACAAAAATAAACATGTTCAAATATAGAAACAATAATTTATCATATTATTTCGTCATCAATTTGGGATTGATTCAAAACATTTAATAAATACAATTTCACGGATGGTTTAAAGTTTTGATTGAAGCGCGATGAGCCGATGAATATTATTAAGTATTTATACTTTATAGTATAGGACCTGCCTCCTGGCAAAAGATATTTTCTGCTCTTAAAAATATGAGTAATAGCTTATTGGCTTTATTTAAGTTTATATAAATTTAAAAATATTATTTTGTTCTTTCTTAGTCATAAAAAATGATGTAATTTTAGTTAAGTAACTGCCTTGTAATGTTTTGGGTATACAGTATACAGTATACATATATATACCAGTAAATTACTTGTGTTGAAAAATAAAGAATAAAGAATAAAGAATTGGATTTGAAATGCGATTTTGAGAAAGACATTTTTTATCCTCTAAGGAAATTGTTATTGTTACTTAGTGTGGCCGAAAGGCTAGGCGTTGCCCCGGTATGGCGAAAAGACGTGGGTTCGAATACCGCCTCGTGATCGATTTTTTTCTGTTCTTTAAAAAAATTTGCAAATATTGTACGTGCTTTTAAATATTTTTACAATGCCTCAACTATACCTACAATAATTTTCACATATAGATCAAAAATTTTTCTTTCCCATGTTAATTTAATATGGTTTTCACAAAGGATAGTGTTTTTGTTGTCCTTTATATTAATAAAGTCATGTGAATTGTGATTTTTTATTATTAATCGTTATTTGCATGGACATGCTAAAAATTAAAGATTAGAACTATTATTGTTAAAGGAGGGAGAGCATTTATCATTTAAAAAAAACATACAGAGATATTTTACTAATTTATATTTTGCGTGTTTTTTGTTTTAAAATAATTTTCCCCTTAGTAGCTGAAGTTGCGATCTGTTTTGTTTTCTTTGTATTTCCAATACGAAGCAAGTTTGATTTAGATTCACTCTTAGCAGCACTGGAATAACATATAAAGTTCAAAAGTTATATAAACGATTAATTTATTTTATTATAAGTTACCGACAGATTATGATTTCAAATAAAGGCGTGTAGGTTTCAATACGGAATCTTACAATAGCCAAATGGAAGTTTTAAATTGATAAATTAAATAAAAAAATTATCAATTTTAATTTTAAACTTAAAGCAACAAAAACAGATGAATGTTTACAATGTACACAATGTACACAATGTTTATGAATTAGTTTGTTTTAGGGAATTCTACAACATTTTACAAAATTTGCTTATAACACAAATACAGGTTAATTTTCTATAGGCCTTCGACGAAAAGGCTAAAAAGCTAAAAATTAATAAAAAATATTATGTCATCATTCTATTCTTATAATACCTAATTGGTTTTCAAGATTTATTAAATAATAATAAATTAAACAAAAAATACCCTTCAGGATGACTCGCCCAGCTAAAAATTGTCTCACTCATGCGCGTTTGTGATGTCCTCAACAATCTTTTACATGATGCACTGCAAAAATATTTTAGAATCGTTTGAGGAGGTTTGAGGAATTTTGTTAAAATAATAAAAATTATAACATTAGCAGCAGATATAGCTTCTGAAAAACACAATTAAATCGTTAAGATACCATAACTATACCAGCCAATGCGCCTTTAAAAAGATAGTAAATAGGCGGATTTCGGATCAAGGCGAGAGTGGGAGTCGAGCATGCTTCGGTACCCGAATTGGGCCACGCTCGCACCGGGGAAGGTACCACACCCTCACAGAATATCGGCGCCATAGTGACAGTTTACTGTCGCGTTCCGTACGGTGAGTGAGGGGTCCGGAGGCCCACATCCCTTCCCATTCCCTCCCATCCACGCCCCTTCTACCGAAACCCTCCTCCTTCCAAATCCCTTTGAGGACAGCAACACATCCACTTCCCAGTGGAGTGGATGCTTATGGGCGGCGTGTATCGCTTAACATCAGGCGACGCGTCTGCTCGTTTGCTATCCTATAGCATAAAAAAAATCAATGCGAAGCATTTTCCACGCAAAACAACACGGTCAGTGTTGACGTGGCTAAAGAAAATGACAGCATACGTGCTTCCTTCAGCCGAGCCACGTCCACAAAGACTGAGTTGCGTCGCAAAGTATTACGCTGCTCGCTCTGTAGGACCCGCTTCTTGATGTCAGTTTTGAATTTATTTGGAAAAAATAGGACATCAATAACTACAAGAAGGGAATTCTAATTCTAGCTTATATTTATATAATACTACACATACAATATAACTACTCATGACTACAAATATTACCAATACGTACGCCATATCCTTATTAACAGCGCATCCAATCAAGTGGCGATTCTTCCACACGCTCGTATACAAGTAGGGCCCGTAGCACTGTCGCGTGACGTTAGCCGTCTGACACGCGGATATCACGCCCACCACTACGGAGCCAGTGCCGTAGCCCACTACGAGCGGCCCGCCGTGGTCGTTCTATACAAGTTAGTGGATATAATGCATCGAATGCATATACAAGTACGACCCGTAGCACTGTCGCGTGACGTTAGCCGTCTGACACGCGGATATCACCCCCACCACTACGGAGCCAGTGCCGTAGCCCACTACGAGCGCCCCGCCGTGGTCGTTCTATTGAAAAATTTGATGTAATATAACCTATAATAAAATAAATATAGCCTATGTGACTCGAAAATAATGTAGCTTTCTGTTGGTGAAATAATTTTTTGGTTCAGTAGTATTTGTAGTGTAATGTAGTCTATATAACGCAATTTTCAGATTTATCCGAGCGCGTTAGATTAACATAGGTAAGGGACGGTACCTATTGATGAGTACCCCAAGACTGTATGATCAGTGTAATATATCATGTTATAATAGCTAGTTAACAAAATCAATTGGAAGCCATGAAATACCCAATCTTACCTCACAAAAACCTCCCGAAACAACTTTAGACCGTCTCGTAGCATTGCCATGGTTGTTAGAATGTATGTCGGTATCATGTGGGACGATGTGCCTCCGCCCATCCTCCTCATCTGATAACACCAGCTCTTTACAACTTATCCCTTGTTCCTATATTTTTATTGAATTTTTTTCAGTTATTTTCTTAATTTTCTTAAGTGTGTGGAAGTATAAGTTACATAGAAACCATTAGACACTATGTAACCTAGGCGGCACAAGTAAGTTCAAATTAGAAACGTCTATGGTCACATAAATGAATGGTGTTTTCAAAAGATGTGTGTATTAAGCTGATCCATCTCTGTATAAAATAATACAAAAAATTATAAAACATTTAACTCAGCATAAAATTAACTCTGTTGAAAAAAACGATGTTAAAACGAATAAAATACTTCAAAAGTCAAGTACAAAGTTAACAGTCACAAATTACAAAATAAAAGGTGACATATCAATCAAAATTACTAACATATAAAACACGACACACAAAGTACCTTACAAAGATCGTTCATATTTTCATCAGAACCATCCTTCGCGCACACCATGTTCCCGTCAATGATGTGATGGTACCGCTCCGGCCAACGAGCCTTGCAGCTTTTCTTCGATATCAGCTTTACCTCCGTTTCAAGGAGGTCTGGTGAATTTTCTGTTGTTAGGCCATATACCTGCGGTGAGGTTAGGGTAGGTAGTATTGTCTCGTATTGTAAAATGCGTAAATTCTTGTATATAATAATTTATTTTTATTTTTGTATTTTAAATCGACTTCAAAAAAGGGAAAACTTTTTCAATTCGACCATACTAGTACAAGATAATGAGACTCTAAAATTGTAAAGAAGTAGGTAACTATATTACTTCTACTTGAAATCTATGTTCAAACCAATTAAAAAATTAAATACGAAACACATACATCCCCAAAACTATCCGTAGTGCCCCACCCAGCGACGGACGCAGTAATGCCCGGCTTCTCCAATTCCTCACTTTGATTATTATACGCTATCTTTTTTGGCACGAAGTCGCAGCCTCTAATCCGTCTCTCGAAGTTAAAGTTATCCTCTACTCGTACCACCGCTATGTCGTTGATCATCCAACGTATGTTGTCGAAGTCAGCTCCATCGAATACGTAATCTGTATGGTGTAGTTAGTAATGTCATCGAACATGACGTAATCTGAAGCGCGAGCAAAAAACTATAGTAACTATAGTATTCGTATCGTCATCGATAGCACCCTGTATCTTGTATCTAATCTGTGCCTGTAAGGGAATAAACGGAGCGTCTTTGCCGTCCGTAAAAAGAACTAATTTATTCCATATAAAAAAATTGTTACGTTTGCGTAATAGTTTTTCTGCTTGCGGTAGTTTTACTGCCTCTGGTAGGTAAATAATTATATCTAGTAAATATGTAGACAAAAACGAAATAACATCTATTTAACTGATAACTTAGTTGAATGAAAACATCTACGAGGCCCAAGTTGCTGAGTTTTATGCTAATAACAAATTCATTTGTGAGTGAGGATACCTTTGTCAACATAAATAATGTTTTTTCCTATACTTACTCTGCGGAACACATTTCCATACCGCTTTCTTAGCACCATGTATAATGCATTCATCATTTGATCCAACGGGAAACCATCTGAAATAATTTATTTTCCGTATTAAAAAGCAAGTTCATTTGAACAATAATAGTATTAGGAAATAGGACGATGTTATTTGAAAAAATGTCGTTATATGCTCCGTCTGTACTTTTGCGGAGTCATATTTTAAAGATCACTACAAAATATTATATACTTACTAGCTTACCGCCCGCGGCTTCGCCCGCTTTGTCTCAAACCTAATAAATTATATACTAACCTAATAAAACCTTCCTCTTGAATCACTCTATCTATTAAAAAAATAAACCGCATAAAAATCCGTTGCGTAGTTTTAAAGATTTAAGCATACAAAGGGACATAGGGACAGAGAAAGCGACTTTGTTTTATTCTATGTAGTGATATCATATATGATATTATCTCTACAAAGTATAAATTAATAAAGCTTGCTGTCTGTGTATGCTTAAATCAATAATTAGAGTGATTGAAGAGAAAGGTTTTAACATGTAATATTATGCTAAGTTTCCTAGAAAGCGGGCGAAGCAGCGCTTGGAAAACTAGTTTAACAATATTTTTTAGATACCTATGAGTACCAGACACAACATAGAAATGTTTAACATCCTCTATACAGGCTGCTGACGTCAGAATGTATTGAGCGTCGATGATCACACCGCCACACAGCCAGTTTGGGTCTAGTTTAGTTTCTGTAGTCGCAGGACGTAAGTACACCTGCAAAAAGACATTTTTAGGAATAAATACAGAAGTCAAAAGTATATTAAAAGGTCGTTAAATTATTTAACGTTGTTTGCCGTAGATTTTACTTATGTACATGTAGTATGTAGATGAAAGAGATTGATCTTAAAGATTTGATTCATTTGGTGTTGTGACTGACTGACTGGTCTCTCTATCAACGCACAGCAAAAATTACTGAAATTTGGTATGCAGATTGTCACTATGATTTTGGCATCCGCTAAGAAAAGTTGGATAAATTCTACCTCCAACAAAATAAAAAAGGGGATGAAAGTGTACAATGAAAACAGCTAATCTTACCATATAAGGTCTAGTATCTCCGACTTCACTCCCTCTCAATATGCGTCTAGTTTTGAGAGATAGTAAATCATTTGTGGTGTTTTGCGCATTAAGAACATTAACTGAAAATAATGAAATAAATTATAGTGTAGGTACGTACGTACTTATGACTAAAAATATAAATGTATATCACTGGTGTAGGTAAGTATCACTACATAGTATAAAACAAAGTCGCTTTCTCTGTCCCTATGTCCCTTTGTATGCTTAAATCTTTAAAACCACGCAACGGATTTTGATGCGGTTTTTTTTAAATGGATAGATTGATTCAAGATTTAAGTAGGTATTTAAGTAGATTCAAGATTTAGGTTTAAATATGTATATACCTAATTTATTAGGCTTTATAGAGAAAGCGGGCGAAGCCGCGGGCGGTAAGCTAGTCAATTATAAAACTTTTGCTGCTAATGTATGTGCGTATGTATAAGTAGTGAAAATCTTACCATGTTGAAAATGAAATAAATATATTAATAAAGTCACGAAATATTCCATTGCGCTGAGACTCAAAATCAGCTGAAAGTCATTTCATTTCACGGTCGCTCGACCGTAGATTTACAATTAAAATCGATAACATGGGACATTTTTAAAATCTAATAAACTAGCTGCGCCCCGCGGTTTCCACCGCGTGGCTCCACTCCTGCAGTTGGTCTGCGTGATTTTATATAGCCTACTCGAATTACTCGATAGCCTTGCTGCCTTCCTCGATGAATGTGCTATCTAACACAGAAATAAGTTTTCAAATCGGACCAGTAGATCTTGAGATTAGCGCGTTCAAACAAACAAACTATTCAGCTTTATAATATACACACCGGCACAATTAGCGGAACAGAAAAAAAAGTGAGACTATGAGATAATAACGCATATATTTGACGAAAATGTAATTAGACACAAAATAACAAGTTGATTAACATCTTTTAACAACGACTTTGAAAAGTTTTCGTTATTTTTTGTTGAAAAATAAAGAAATTTGAAATAAGTGAAATTTTTAGATGATTATGAACCATCACAAAAAAATAAGAAAAGTAAGCATTAAATGATTTGACAATAAAATTAAAGTAAAAATAATAACGAGTGTTTCCCCCTCTTGCTCTGATTACGGTTTCCATTCGTCTGGGCTTGCTACAGATTATGTTATCGATGATTTCTTGAGGCAACCGCTCTCACTCCTCAAGTAATGCGTTTCCAAGTTCATTCAGATTGTTGGGGGGTGGCATTCTGGATTTAACCCTTCTTTTTAGCAAGTCCCAGACATGCTTTATCGGATTCATATCGGGGGAATTTGCTGGCCACTGCATCACCGGTATACCTACGTGGCTCAGATATGCCTGTACCGATTGTGCACTATGAGCACGAGCATTATCTTGCATTAGAATAAAGTCGTCACCAATAAATGGGGCAAATGGTACAACATGTTCTTCTTAAATGTCTCTGATGTATTTATCTGCTGTCATGGTCCCTCCTGTGACTATCACTAACTCCGTGCGAGCTCTCAAACATATCCCTCCCCAAACCATAATCGAGCCGCCACCGTAAGCCAGTGTGTTCAAAATTAGACTATATTTGGCGTTCTATTCTGTCTCCATATTCGCTGTCTCCCATCGATCTGTTTTAAAAGAACTCTGCACTCATCAGTAAAGAGAACCTGCTGCCATTCGTTCAAATCCCAGACGATGTTCTCACGTATAGGTTTCTGTTCCGCTAATTGTGCCGGTGTGTGTATTAGTATAATACAGTTAGGTGGGAAAATACTAAATATGGCTTGGTTTTTAAAAACTACAAAAACTAATCTATATTTATTTTTATTGCTTATATTATATTAACTAACAAGATTAAAACTTAGATTAAAATATGTAAGAAATAGCCATTTACACTTTCAAATAATAATTTAGTAAGTCGGTAGGTACCTACTTTAGTTTTTACCCGACGCAATTGAGGGTAGTTCTGAATTCGAAGTATTTTTACTGCGTGGTCTTTGATCGATGTAATTAGGCTATTTACCTAATTAGAATTTTTTGCATATCGATGTACTGGGGACTTTATAATTATTTTGTTTTTATTATGACGTCTTATTTCCAGACAGAACGCCATGAGTAGATAGAACTGACTGGCAAATACCGCAGTTCTATGCACATGCGTCAACTACCTACAGACTGTACCAAGGAGGCGGTCAGCCTACTTCTATATTCTATGCACATGCCTTGAAATCAGTCTTACTAAACCTATTTCCATACCCATTATTATATTTACGTATGAATATAAATCAGAGATAAATATAAATAGGTATTATATAATAATATTATACGAATGTAATCCCCTTTAAATAGCGACATCTGGTGTAAAAATTCGAATTTGACGCAGCGCACAACTTTATACTACACTATTCGACCATAGATGGCGCTAAAACAAAACATTTATAGTATTGCTATTCACCGATAGATGTCAACTTGTATTAATGGTACGCGGTTCAAAAAGTTTATTTATTCATGTTCTTGAAAATAGGAATAAACCAACAAAAAGCGGGAAAAAAAATTTTAGGGACGCTTAGAATTTTACTTTTAACGTATGTAGGTATAACAGTGAATTAAATCATAATCTTTAACTGAAATCAAAACTTACAACAATCAAATCTTGAAAACGGAATAGTTGTATCTGAAAGCAGAAGCTTTATGGAAGAAGTAAGAGTTAAATTAGAGCTTCTCGTATTACCTATAAAGTGATATAATAAGTTTATTATAAGCTGGTACCTAGATATAAGATTACTTCGAGCAATAGTTGTGCTATATGTACTTACTTATCATAGAGTCATAGACACCTATTGATATCAATCACATAATCAACAATTCCTTAGAAAAGTATAAATGGTGATACCATTATCACCTATCACATAAGAGGTAAGGCCTAAAGGAGATATGGATAAAAAAATATTAATTAAGTTTTAAATTCAAGATAAAACACATTGTGCCCTTTATTTGCGCAGTGCGATAAATAACATAATAAGGCTTAATTTATTATAATTATTTTTTTGTTGTGTTCGCTATTGTCAGAAAGAAGGATCTTATGAAAGAAAAACTTAAGAAATGTTTGAAATACTTAAATTGAGAAAACATAACCGCTATATTTTAAACTTGACGCATTTGAAAGTTTGCGCGAAGACAGGACAGCGTCTGTCGGGTCAGCTAGTGAAGAATGAAAAATTTCTTGCTATATCTACTACTACCTACCTACCTACCAAGTTTTGTAAACAGAAAAATAAACAGGAATTCATTGCGAAATAAATCTTCTTGGCCTAAGTAATTTTTGTAAACTAATATCAAGTAAAAGTATAAAAAAGGTAGAGACAATTTGTTCTAGAAGTTATCTAAATTAAATCTAGATGCGTATAAATATTTGTATAGGTAGTTATAGGTAACCAAATCAAAAATATCTTACAAAACGAAATACCTACATTTATTTCATTTATGAAAGCAAAAATATGAAAAAATAACGCATATAATTAGAAGTAAAGTAATTACCTATATGCGTTGTTTAATGTTTTTTTTCATATTGTAGGTAAACACCTATTAATATTAGATATGTTATTTTCACAAAAGCTCAATATTATATTATCTGCTCTGGGTGCTTCGTGAAAAATGTGTTCATTTTATTTCAAAAAGCTCACAAAACAAGAAAGCTTATTTCATATTATGAGCGATGTAGAGCAAAAAAGTAGCTTTTGTTGAAATTGCAATCAAAGAAAATATCCTTTGACTAAAAATAATCAATTAGTCAAAAAATATTTTAGATAACAATTCAGTCGAAGCTTTTAGTAATTAAATCAATTTAATAAAATATATTGAAAGCTTTATGAAAGCATTCCATAATTTGGGTATTATTTACCTATACCTAAGTAGGATTGAATTTGTATAGGAATGTATAGGAACCTTTAGAGTTTAGACATAGTCGTCGTAACTCGTAGATACCTTCCTACATCTACTATCTGAACGTTGTCTATGTAAATACATATTATCTACCTACTTAAAAAATAAATAAATATTTCAGGACAATTTTCACACACGGCACGATCTGATCCTATAGTAGGTACCTACCCTAAGCTTTCGCTTTTGTTATGGGAACCAGATGGCTGATAAACATACTTACATATATAATTTTAAATAAATACGTTAGTATATAGATAATTAATAACCAGACACAGAGCAAACATATCTATGTTCATCACACAAAATATATTTGCCCCGGGTGGGAATTGAACCTACGACCTCCGACTTGGAACTTGGAAGGCCAACCAAGCCAACCGGCCAGTCAGTGTGTTAATCTTTAACCGTCTTCAAAAAAGAAGGAGGTTATTTTAATTCAACTTAATTCGATGTGTTGTTATAGGTTAAAATAAATATACGTTACCTACAAAATATGTAAAAACTATAGGTACCTACCTACTAAAAACAATTATTCGTTAGCGTTAGTACCTCAGTACACAACAGATACCTATTAAATACAAGCATGGTTCTATTATGAAAATAGGTAGGTAATAATTATACTGTGTTTCTATTATCATTAAAACTGCATTAACATTAATATTAACTTATAATACAAATACCATTAGGTCCCAAAATAGACTAGCGAATGAATCATCAATAAAATGAAACATGGCATTTCATTTCAAACACTAAGCATTAATGTAAAAGCAATGACTATTCATAGTTTATCACGGTAACCATAATCTAACGCCCTTTACCACTCCGACTGTCAAAACCAATACAATAAAACAGTTATCTTCCACAATACATTATTACTTATCTCAATAACATGAAACCTGGGCCCTATTTTATTATAAAGTGCATTGTCTATAACCCACTCGACCGCCGAACGTAAATAATTTAACTGTCTTAAAAGATTCAAAAATAGTTCCTTACATTGCCCCCCCTAATATGTACACCATTTGTCAGACCATAAGTCCATAACTTGATTTAAACAGCGCTTTACAGGACACGCCCACCGAGAAATGCTTTTATCTCGCTCTGGCACGCCAAATTTTGCTATTCGGTACAATGTAGAGATCCCGCTCTACCAAATAATCGACAATGTGTTTACGTTAGATGTGTGTATGTCAAAATAGCTTACGTGCTGGTCACTGTTATTTGAAATCATACTTATGTATCAAATAATACAGTTCATTTTCACTTGACTTCAAATAAGGGGTGAAGTAGAAAAGGGACAATTCGAAAGAGACAGCACAAGCCATTCTGCTAAAGTTACTGAGTCCAAACGAGTTTTTATGTTTGGAAATCGTATTAAGCTTTTGTCGGAAACTGTTCCACTCAACGAGCATAGTTGAGTTGCGGACAAACTATCGTTTGAAGAGGTGGGGCAGCTGATTGGCTCATTCTTTCTGACATTGTGTTTTGAAACGTTCGCCGCGGGCGGTGGTTAGTTTACGCGCGAATTCATCGAAGCCGCGTTTTTGCACAGATAATCGAGTGTTCGAAATTCGAATATGTTTAATTTTTTGTGAAGTAAACAATTTGTGCCAGTGTTTTGAATTCGACGAAGATGTCGTCAATACATTCTGATGATGACCAGGAGGAGATTAACGTAGATTCTGACAGTAGATTGTCTGGTCAGTGCGATAGGAGTATAGGTTCTGAGGACCATGACTCGGAGCACAGTTACCACGACAGATACCGGGATTCTCCAAACGAGCATATGACAGAAACGCAGCCGCGAGTCAATCTACCGTTTAGCATATCTAGATTATTAGGTAAACAGTTCGAGGAGATAGAAAAGCGTCGGAATTCCGGTGAGAGTGACGATAGGAGTGACCAGGACACTGAATCCGAGAGTGTAAAAGACGACGGAAAGGACAATAATATAGCGTTAAATTTTTCGCATAATCCTGGCCTGTATACGAACTCTGGCTTGTTGTTACGGCCTGGCTTGGGTCTGGGCGCTGGTTATGGGTTTTCTGGCAACCCCGGGGTGGTGAGAGTACCAGCTCATAGGGCTCTGGGGGCGTTGGGCGCTTGGGGGGTTGCTCTGGACCCCATGAGACAGGCTGCGGCAGCTGCGTTTGCACATCAAGTTGTGAAGGATAGATTAAATGGTACGTACCTATTGTAATAATTTACGTACAATGTATGTAGATATAATATTATTTATCTGTGAAATGTGAAGTTGATTGTTAAAAATTTTATCGAAATAAAATCCACAAAAATAATAACGAAAGCTTTTAACTTTAAAAGCTCTGTTTTTCGAATAGTTTTTTAGAAGCCGTTTATCCAGTTGTTTTTATTGATTTTTTCTCTAGGTGTTTGGTAGGTAGGTACGTCCTTTTATATTTTTTCGATCTTAACTAAGATTTAAAAAGTTCCTTAATTCTTTTTTATTAATTACCTAATTCCATTTAATTTATTCAAACGAGTAACGGGCATTGACACAAAAATTAATACTATAATAGCATATTAATAAATTTAGATATTCTCATCAAAAGCATAAACACATTTTTGAAAGAGAAATCTTACCAAAACATAAAAAATCGGAATGCAAAATATCCAGAACGCTTTTAAATTTCGAATCGCAATCTCAAAACGATAAATCACTTTTGGCCTGTATGTAAATCTTTAGCCAAAACAGATTCAAAATAAACAAAGTTATCAGTAGTTGCATAAAAAAAGTGGCAACGTCCGGACGATCACCGTTGCGTGTGTCACACTATAATAAAAAAAGAAAAAAGTTTTTTCTTTTTTTTTCCTTTTTAAGTTTTTTTACCTGTCGTGACGCCTAGGCTATAATTTGTCGCGGAGCGTCGCATAAGTACAAATTGGACCTTTTTTGAGGATTAAAAAATATAGATTATAGGTAGCTGATTGATGTCGGATGGGTAAACATTTTAGAGCAAAGATGCCGCCGAAATTTATTTTGATATAAAAACGTAATTTCGAGTAGGGTGCTTACTGGGTAATTAGAAATATTATAGGCTTGTTAGTTCACTATAGATATACATTTTAGCTGCCATAATAGAGTAGCTGATATTCAGAAAACTCCATGTCTTATATATTCTAAAATTATATTTTTTATCCCTTCTAAAATTATATTTTTTATCCCTGTCCCGTTTATATTCTGAGATCCTATTATAATTAATTTATCTACCTAGTACCTACATTGTCTAGATATTTAATTGCAAACATTTTATTTTTCCATCTCCTCCTTAACTTTCGATATCTACTCACAGCAAATCTAATTTTTATTAATCTCTTTAAAAATCTTAACTTCCTAAAAATATTCACTTTAGTTCATTGTACTGAACGTGTTCAAGAAGCCTTGCCAGACCATTATTCTTCCTTACCTTACTTATTATAACACTGCAATTTAGTTATTTTTTGCCCATCCCGGCGCGTGTTGGACCTCCCGATGTGATTTTTTACCACAAATAGAGGAAGTGTCGCCGCCTATAATTGAGACAGCCGTGAATTGGCAACCCAACTCCTTTGTCATTTTAGCGCCAATAATAATTTGACAGTTATTTGAAATAGGAAGTCCGGTTGGATAATTTTGTTCGTCTGTGGTCCGTCCGTCGTCAGTCGGTGCGACGAAATTAAATATTGGCGTTATTACAAAGGATAAAACAATTGACGCATTGAACTAAATCCATAATAAATAATATTACCTATTAATGCGAAAGTAACTCTGTCTGTATGTCTGTTACTCAATCACGCCTTAACTACTGAACCAATTTGCATGCAATTTGGTATAAAGATATTTTGATACCCGAGAAAGTACATAGGCTACTTTTTACCCCGGGAAATAGGATAGATTTTATCCCGGAAATCCCACGGGAACGGGAACTATGCGGGTTTTTCTTTGACTGTGCGGGCGAAGCTGCGGGTGGAAAGCTAGTGACTCATACAATAAAAGGATGGAGTGATTCAAAGTAAAGATTGAAATGAATGTAGAGTTAAAAATTACTAGGTACCTACATAGTATAAAACAAAGTCGCTTTCCCATATGTAATATTACATTTTTAAAACTACGCAACGGATTTTGATGCGGTTTTTTTTTAATAGATAGTGATTCATGAGGAAGGTTTTAGGTAAATCGGGCGAAGACGCGAGCGGGAAGCTAGTGCATCGTAAAATTCGTAAAATATTATGTTGATGCTGATCTTACGTCATCATACGAGTCACTAGACTAGCTAGTTTTCAGACGAATAATTTTGTTTCATTACATAATACATATGCATATTTAATATAACCCGCATTTTAATATAATATTTATATTAAAATGCGTGTTAATTTTCGATTCAAAACGTAAATGACAGCCTATTTAATTAAGAACACGGAAAAAATTAATAAATTATGGAAAAACGAAACGAACTGGAAATGTTTTTAGTAATTTATTTTACTTGCTACACTATAAATCTGAAAAAAAATTAATTCATAAATAACCCAAACATTTTAAATACTAGATAAAAATCGGCATTATAATTTAAATGAATCCGGTTCTTTTTTTAATTATTTTTTTTATATAAAATCTCTCAGGTTAATAAACTTTACGTGGTCATTTAATGATCATTAGAAATATAGTTTTAATAATCTGTGGAAATATCGGGAAAATGGTAATATGATCTGGAGCGTATCTGACTGGCTGGTTAGTTACCGTTTGCGGTTAGATGACTAGACTGGTCGAAAGTGTTAAGTGTGGTCTTTAGAGTTACGCAGGAATAGGGTATTATGGTAAAATATTGTTCATTTTAAAAGGAATTGATAAAAATGTATTGAGCAAAAATGGTGATTTGGAATATATATTAATTGATCCATTATCAGATAGGGATCGATATCCGATTACTAAAAGTTAACTGAGCAATTTTGACGAATAATTATACTTACCTACCTACTGATAAAATTTAAAAAAAACCTTGATGGCATGCAAATTATTGAACACGTTAAATAGGTAGGTAGGTAGGTAGGTAGGTAGGTGAGTACCTATCTGTATTTAATCTCTCTGAGAGTCCGAGATATTAAATATTACCCGAGATATTAAATATTACATAGACTTGTTTCTTCTTTTTAATAATTAATATGCAATTATTTCAAAAAAGAGACAGTTGGTGAATTTCCTTTCCGCGTTATAATGTTACAGATTGCCTCATTGAAGATACGTACTTACCTACCTACATAATTTAGAAAGTTTCATCTCAAAACTTATTTTGCAATCAAAATTATTCATAACAAAATACGCTTATGAATAAAAAACATTAATTTGTATCCATAAAAACGTTTTGAAATCAATAGCCGTCGTAATCGGTTAGATCTTGTAATACCGTTTCCGGTTATTGGAAGACCGCAGATTTGCCTAATGGGTACTTTACAGTTTACAGTGTAACGTAATACTATCGTTTTTATTTATTTCATTGGAAACTTAGTGATTATATACGCAAACATTATAAATTACTAGCTGCGCCCCGCGGTTTCACCCGCGTGGCTCCGCTCCTGTTGGTTTTAGCGTGATGATATTTACATAGCCTTCCTCGATGAATGGGCTCTCTAACACCGAAATAAATTTTTAAATCGGAGCAGTACTTCCTGAGATAAGCCCGTTCAATTAAAGAAACAAACTCTTCAGCTTTATAATATTAGTATAGATAATACCTATGTTCTTTTTCCATTTGTTTACCGGCACACAACAATTAAACAAAGTTTGATAATATTAAAATAATACATGCTTACTTAAATACAATTATCATAATATTATCAGCATGCACATTGCACACTGCTTAATCTGCTACTTGCTAGCATAATATTATCATCTCAAAGTATTATTTCTAGTTCAAGATATATAATTTCATCCCTAGGTAGGTAGGTATGGACAAAAAATAATAAGACAAATATAGCAAAATGTTACAACTTACACCTAATGAGCTAAACCGCGGTCTTTGCTAAATATAACTACTACAAATATTTCTGTATTTTTACTGCAATACCAGAAACAGTTACTACAAAAGAATATTACTGCAAATCCAAAGCAAAAAAAAAATTAAAAAACAAAGATTACGGTAGACTCCCCCAATTACATAAACGCTTTGTTCAACCGCTTGTAATTACATAATTATTCTGTAATAATAAAATTGTCTTCAATTCCACGATTTACCTTATTTTACCTTCATTTACCTCACAATTATTTTCAAGCGAATAACCATAAGAATTCAGGGCAAGACGTTTATCAAGACATTTGCAAATTGTGCATTCAGAATAAAGCTGTTTGCTTGATTGTTTTATGAACACAATATACATTTATACGCTATAAATAATAATATATTAACTCGGATGATTATAATTAATGATTTTGTATTATTTTAAAGCTTAATTTAAAGTAAATATAGGTAGGTATTGTAAAGGTTAAGGTAACCATTAAGTATACCGTGTTTTTATCTACCTATCCAAGATTTCCAAGTAGTGAATCCCCTTTCTCTTCTAAACTTCTAGAATCTTCTTTGCTTTCTGATTGTAGATCTATCAATTATTGTATTTTGTCAATTGTCTTTATTATTTCAGTAAATTTTAATTGTAGCCTTTGAGAAAAAATCATAGTTAGGTACTTGAAATATAACTAAATAAATCTTTACGGTATATTTATTCAAGTACGTACTTATTAGGTATAATTTATATTGCGAGAAATAGCAAGTAATAAATCTAACGCAAACGGGTTTAAATCTTGGACAGCCATCTTATAGGTGGGCATTATGAGTCAAAATTTAGGAATCAGAAATGTTAGTCTGCCTGAGGCTGATGTACGAATAGTTATGAAACAACTCATATATTATTTTTTATCTTTGAACTATCCTACCTATAATAAAAAGTATCAAAACGCACAGTTGAACGATTTCAGGCTACAATAATAATTAAAAAATTCATGTCCCGAAGGCATATTTAACCTGGTTGACAAAATATTATGTTTTCATTCTAATTCAAAAACTAAGCAATCTTTTCTTCAACATTGGTAACGTTTGAGCTTTATTTTCAAAAAGATTAAATATAGGCTGTAACGATTTACTATTAGTTGTTACTTTTAAAATGTAAAATTTTCAGTTTAAACCCTCCCTACGGGAATTTAGTTTCATTAAAAACATTGCTTACTTAGATTAGTATCTACCTAATTCTGAAAAGCACATAATATAGTTCTCAATAATAAATTAATAAATATGTTTAGAAATTCAACACAATATTCCTCATATTAATTCTACAGCGGCCGAATATCAATATGTTTGTACAACTCAATCCGTTTGAAGTCCGCCGACGGAGCTAATAACATAATTAATAGCTATTTGTACATAATTTCTGTTTTACAAATGTTTATTTATTTATGGCGCGTCATTTGTGTCTATAAAACAAAGTGATGATGTTGGAACATGATCAAACAGTAATGAGATGATAATTGATATAAATACTTCATTCGCTTATGGTTTTTAATGAGCAATTCGTTTAAACACTCGATTACTCCGAATTTGTATCGTATGTAGGTACCTAACTTCCAATAAATATATTTTGGTTTCTACTTAGTACTTGTATTGAACATTCATAAAATATGACTTTTGAAGTATCTTTATGAAGCAGATATCAAAATACAAGCGTTCGTAAGTAGAATCATTCAATTAATTAGATTGATTCGTTTTTAATTTTTAAAATAAGGTCCGTATTTATGAGCGACATCATATTAAAAGACAAAATTACCGTTTAATAATGTAAGATGTAGATGCCTTTATACCTATCCCTAAAATGATATTATCAGTGAAATAACTACACTTTTGCTTTCTACAGTATTTTACTCAATAGAAATCAAGTGCAGTCATATCAGATTCAGATATTAGATAAAAGCAGTAGGTAGGTACAATACCTACATACAGCTGCAGCGTACTGCTGTTCATATTCATATTCTTCCACATTCATAATATATAAAACGTTAACCAATACACATAAAACGAACATGCAATGGCCACAATATCCCAATCCATAGCAATCTATATCATTTTTCCCAACCTCTCTCTCATTTCCCCCGGGATGGTATGAATATTGAGATCATGTGAGCCCGATGATATGAGGATAATATTGTCTTAACACCTTATTTTTATAGCGTATGAAAATGTATGGTAATCTGGAATGTTCGATTGTGTTTTTGCTTTTGTTAAGGGTGGTTTTTTGTGGTTACAGGTTGTTTAGTAGGATTCCTACTACTAATATTATAAATGCGAACGATTGTGAGGATGTGTACGTGTGTGTTTGTTACTCTTTCACGCGTATATTACTGAACCGATTACAATGAAATTAAGCACACATATAGAGGTTAACTTGGATTAACACATAGGATAGGTTTTATCCCAGAAATCCCACGGGAACGGGAACATTGCGGGTTTTTCTTTGAAAACGCGGGCGAAGCCGCAGGCGGAAAGCTAGTCTTTATACCTATAAGCACCAATATTTTTTGTTCGGTTTGTATGTTTGACGGCTTGCTTTAAACCACTACATGATGTGTTATTATTTATTAATTTCCAATGCTTTTATTTGATTCTAATCTAATGTAAAATATACATACTTTCGCATTACCTCTTACAGTGTTTTATTGTGTTCTTAATAACGTAAAAATGTCATTGTCTTTATCATCTGCAAAAAAACCATAACATCATCGCGTTAACAGTCATTCACGATAAAATTCCAATAGAAACGCACTCAATACTTTAAAATATGAGCCATAAACTAAGCCCAATGCTGATATATTTTATCAGCAATCCATAACGTGCTAGGTTATAAAAGAAACCATACTTCAAACGTGAAAATATATGAAAGGCCGCGGGCATAGCGCGTAAAATATGATACCGCTACGCTTCAGAAAGATTACATATTCCTACAGAGAAATACAATTTACCGAGGGGACATTTATACTCATTTTGTGTTATGAAACGGTGAGTTTCATAAGTTCTCGTCTTAATTTTTTATCTATAAATTATAAATGGTATTTCAAAAACACCGAGAAGGAATGCCGGGTATTCTGTGATAATGTGTGTATACCATAGCATGATAGCACCTACCTATGCTATTACGATATTTATTAAATACTGTGTCTGCCTTGAAATTGGTAATAGGTAATGAAGTTTTAAAAAATCAATTCAACCATTATGTATACGTAATCTTAAAAATAATGAGTGTCATTTTTTTCAAAATCTAAATTTCATTTGAAATAGCAGCATCAATCAAATTAAGAAACAATCCACTAAAGCCCTTCTCACGCGTTACAAACATACACGCGACATACAAAAATGACGAAACATTTCAAAGAAGTATTTAAATTTAATTTTACACGATTATCCGTAATAAGGCTGATAAGCTGGGTTGCGATGACAACCGCGGGACACAATTTTAATGAGGTCGTGCGTATAATGATCCGTGCGGTCACAAATTGCTTTAGTTCGAAATTTCGTTGCGTGAATGGATTTAATACGATCTTTGTTATTATATTTTGGATGTCTGATATTTGAAATATCGGTACTTATGACCTTTTTTGTTATATTATCTACTATAGAAATAAAGCTAAGGCTGTAAGGCATTCTTTCGTTGTGATCGTGATGAATCTATAAAAAATTGAACAATCTAATAATTAGGTAATTATTTGGAATTTTATCGACCTCATTGTAACTGTAAGAGTTTTTGATAGAAAACTGAAGGCTTTTAAAAATAAAACTGAAAGCGAAAAAGTGAAAAAAGTGAAAAGTAAAGAAAAAGTGAAAGCATATACTTACGATAATTTCACAATATTTGGTGTAGTTTCACACCCGTATTCACAAATAGTACTTCCCTAAGTAAAGCATCAACACTGTGCCAAGGGTAACACTTCTCAGTGCGTTCCATTCATCGAGCCTTTCTATTCATAGACAAAACTTAAGTAATGCTTGGCAAAGCAAACGCACTGCGTAAAATGGCGACATGTGATTGGTCCATTTGTATTGCTAAGTTCATGGTAGAGTTTGACAGGAGTAAATGACAATGACAATCAATTCGAACCGTTTGTTTAGAAACATTGTTCATTTGATTTATCGTGGTAATTTTCAAATAATAAGCTTACACTTAAAATGTCGCAGCACCACGTGACTGGAAATAAAAAAAATAACGTTACGGACGCAATGTGGTCAGAGAAATTTTGTTTTACTATCTTCACAAATTACCTAAGTTTAAACATTGTAATGTTATTACTTTGCTATTATGTATGTAATTTTAACTTGGTTTGATATGGCATATTGACGCCAGTCAACTAAGGAAAACTTAAACGAAAATTTTGAGTGACGTATAAAACAATATGAGTACATAATTGTATTCCAGTTCTAAGAAAATACCATTCACCACGTCGGAAAGGGAACTAATCGTGGCTCTAGTACGAGACCGACCCATTATTGAAGACAAGCGAACTAATTCAAAAAATATTGAATTAAAAAAGCAAGCTTGGGAGGACTTGACTGTTGCCTTCAACTCACAGCCATATATATATAAACAACATCTTTCGAAAATCTATAACGTTTTCTAAACTCTTCCGAACCATAGTAATCAAATAAGGATCTTGAAAGTCCCGTACCACTTTTCTTCTTATTATTGTCCTTTGTTCAAATATCCTATCGTTAATATAATTACGAATTATTCTTCACTGCTATAATCCATTTTGACTTTTGAGGTCGAAAGTAACAACAAATTAAGACGACAAAAAAAATATAACTTCACACGTTTTGTACACGTGGCCTGTTTTTGGTCTACTATGCGTTGTCTAAAGTAGCTAACGAAGTTGCTTAGCTGTGCGTTCAGTTTATCGAGCGCATAGTGCGCTTCACCACTTAAGTATTGTTTGTGAAATGATTTTGCTACCCCTATGCGTCCATGCCTACTATGAGACCTCACAGTAACGTTTGTGAATACGGGTGTCAGTAATGTAAGTAGATTTGTGCCTTGATCGTTTCGTCCTAAAGATCCAAAGGTTTCATAGTCGGCAACAGTCACAACACACAAACTGAAATGAATACAAAATATAAACAATCACTTCTAAATCAGACGTAAATTGTTTGAACGTCACGAATGACAAATTATTTTAAACTACCCGCATTATGTTCAGGTTATTAGCAGGTTATTAGGTTATGCGGATAGTAAAAAATATACCGGCCGAATTGATAAACTCCTTTTTTTGAAGTCGGTTAAAAATAGGCTGATTTATATATTATATACTATTCTACAAAATACCTATTTGAAAGTACCTACATAGTATAAGTACCTTCTTATAGGTACTATGTAGGTACTTTCAAGTAGGTATTTTGTAGTTGTATTGCTACTATGTAATGATAATAATGACAATATAATAGGGATATTGTAGATTTTCTTTATTAACTTTACTGTATGACATTTTAAACACAATCATCACGAACCAATACTTCTACATCCAATTAGATTCAAAAGAACAAACTCTTTTTTCGTTTCAAAACATACATAACATTTTCAGCAGCAATATTGTATGTCTACATCTCAAAGCACTAAAGCGCAATGTCATAAAGCTTTGCCTTTGTTCCAAACAAACGTATGTCCGAAAATGCAACCGATTTTCCAATTGCATCGCATTCGTTCCTGAATATTCCATGAGAGTACAGGATTGAAGCGCGTAGTAACTAACGTGAATTGGTATGGTTGTTGCTTGCAATATATATGAGACTTTTCCGTTGTTTTTTCTGACCATCCGGCGTAATTGTGATATGCGAGTGGTGTTTTTGATTGCGTTCTACGTTGTTGTGTATGTGTTTATTGGTGTTTAAGGGGAAATTTCGATCAAAGTGGAATTTGGTGATTGTTTATTAGATGATAAGTAGTATGGTTCCTTTCGTACCTTCTACTATGTTGGTACCTATTATTACAGGTACCTATTATTTTATATCTACAGTCTACATAATCACTTATTAGTATCTAAATATTATGTGTTTATTATTTCATTCGTATCTTACTAAAATATTAATAAGTTAAAAATAATACCTAAGAAATCAGATTGAGACATAGTAATAAAATTTAGAAACAATGTTCACATGTAAAATGTTGCACCTAAATAAGCTATCTACATTCTACATAACACATAATAAGATTACTCACAAATACATCTTCCAGCTAAGTAAAGCACATTCAAATTGTTGCTATCAATTATTCAAAACAGAAGTTGAATCATACGGGTATATAAGTAACTTCCGAGGTGTAGACAAATGCGGCCATCTGAGTGATGGAGTGACTGGCTCTAATCCCAGGTGACGACTGACTCCAATTAGACGGCAAACATTCATCTTCCCGCCCTCGGTGCAATTTTTTTTTTCAAGTTTGAATATGGAATGGTATCGGCGCGTTGCTTTTTATTTTGTGTGTGGCCAGTTTGTTGCAATGTTTTTAAAGAGTTGCAGAATTAAAAAATAAAATATGCAGATTATATAAAATTATGTGAATTAAAAAAATAATAATAATTAAGCTATAAAGAAATAAAATAATATTTTTTTTAACTGTAACTAAGTGTAAAAATCTGATCTTTTATATGCCTTACTTAAAGAAAAGTCTTTTAAACTTCAAGGTAAGGCAACATTAAAAAGAAAAATTCCCATTTCAATACCAATATGCAAATACAAAAGGAAATAAGTAGGTAGCCGAATGTAATAAATCATAAAATGATACAACGAAACGGATTGCAAGGGTCACAACCCAAGGGATGGTATCATAAAGGGATTACAGAGACGGTTAAACCCTTTCAAACTTAATTTGTTTGTTAATTTTTCTCTCCGTTTATTAGACAAGATTAGGGGCCCATGATTATAAAACAATTTACTTTGATATGATTTTTATTAGGGAATTTTTAAGAAAGTGGACAGATTACGTAATTAAATAATAAATATAGCCTCATATTATTTTATTTATAATAATCGTAAAAGCTTTTTTTTGAGGACTCTGCAATATTGTATAAATAAAAACCTAAGTATAGATATTTATTTTAAGATTAGGTACTAAGATAGAGGTTAAATTAAAGCATTTGTTTTATTCCTGACTCTTTGTTTTTGCATCAGTATACTTTCAACTGCGCTGCGGTTAGATAAGTTGACGCCAATTTACAGCTTGGGTGGTAGAGAAGTAAGTAGGTATGTGAAATATTATAATCTAAATATAGTGGTAATTTTTATAAACTTGTATTGTTATTTTCGGATGAGATGATTTTTAATTGCAAGCCAACAGCAAAGTGAATCGTGCTTATAGAATATAGGGTACCTAGTTTTTCTTTTGCTGGTATTTTTATAAATATTTTGTAGCGCTTTTTGCAGTCTATTGTGTTACAAATAACTTACTAAGTATAATACAAAAAGCTTGAAAAATTTGACATGTATACCGTTTCTGATATCAAAGATCTCCTGTAATACTGAAATGTTTTATTCTATTAATCTATACTAATACATATTATAAAGCTGAAGATTTTGTTTGTTTGAATGCGCTAGTCTCAGGAACTACAGGTCCGATTTAAAAATTATTTCGGTGTTAGACTGTTAGATAGCCCATTTATCGAGGAAGGCTATATTAAGACCAACAGGAGCGGAGCTATGCAGGTGAAACCGCGGAGCACAACTACCTATAGTGGTTAATAAAGATTATTATCTAACTAGCTTTTCGCCCCGGCTTCGCCCGTGGTACCTACATGTTTACGTTTTTTTTCATAAAAACTATCCTATCTCTCAAGTTGGATCGAATGGTGTGCGAATTTTATTATAATCGGTTAAGTGGTTTAGGAGTCCATTGAGGACAAACATTGTGACACGAGATTTATATATATTAGAGAAGATTAATTTGTGGCAAGGAGTGGAACGTAGTATTTTTTTTTGTGATAGCTAGTCTATGCCTATATATAATATAGCTATGTAAAAATGAATTTGAAAGCAGACGAGCATCAGTTGCTTTGATCAGCTAGTTACATACTCTGTACTTATATATATATATATATATATATATATATATAGATATCTCCATGGGCACTATGTTGATCAAACGTGCCATATAGTTAGTAATTATTTGATCCGTTTTCACTTGTTGATCCGGTTGGTATTAGTGGATCCATTGCCACACCACCGTCCGTATGTGGATCCGAACGGAGCCACAAGTGTCACCATCAGTAATAATAATAATTACGTGCTTTTTATACAAATCCACCTTTTTTGCGTTTTAGCTCTTGTTGATCCGATTCAAATGAGCCAATCAGAGCCCACCGAGCTCAGCCATTGGTCGCTTGCGGCCTTAGCCATTTGAAGGTTTAAAGACATTTATTCCCGTTATAGAAACGTATGTTGCCGTTCGCCTTCCATAATTTGTTCGGATCTTCGGGAGGGCAAGATAGCTAGCTCGTCTATTAGGATAGTGGCGATTTGATGTTGAGAATATAATATTTGTATTTATGTTTTTATGTAGCGCTTTGCGGATGAACATACACGTATTATAAAAGTATAATTGTTTTAAATTCATTATTTTAGTGTCGTCGTAGATTTTATTTGTAGAAGTTAAAAAAGGATAGTTTAAAATGATTTAATGATTTTATTTTGTAAAATTTGGAGTGCCGCTAATTTATTTTTGTAAGCTTTCCCCCAGACTTCTATTAAATACATTAGGTGCGGCTTTGCTAACGTGTTGTAGATGGTGTGGCGTAATTTATGGGGTATGCAAGAAGTAATATTACGCAGAGATCTAAGAAGTGCTGATAATTTATTTTTTAGATGGTCGATATGATAATTCCATTTCAGAGAGCTGCCGATTCGCAAATCTAGGTTATTTCTCGTGGGTTTTATGTTCTAATACAACACCGTTAATTTTAAATGGAGCGTATGGCGGAATAATTTTGTTATGAGCTTTGAATTTAGATATATTTATTTTTAGGAGATTGCATTGAAACCATTTATTTAATTCATTTTGTGCTTGCGCTATCATGTCATGTATAGAGGGAACAAAATAAAACAGACAAGTGTCATCCGCATAAAGTGTTAGGTGACCATTTAGCTTTAAATCTTGTAAATTATTAATATAAATTAAAAAAAGCAATGGGCCTAGAATCGAACCATGTATGCCACAAGTAATTGGTAAGGGAATGCTATCGTGGTTATCTATTTTAACTATTTGTGAAATATTTATCGATTTTTTAAATATGATTTCAGCATATCTAGTGCTTTACCATTAATGTTAATGGATGTTAATTTCTTTATTAAAAGTTCGTGAGAAACGGTATCGAAGGCCTTTTTTAGGTCAATAAACACTCCCAAAACTATATTGTTTGTGTCAATGTTCTGTTTCATTTAAATAGTTAGGTCCATAGTCGCTGACAGAGTGTTACTTTTTGGCTTAAATCAGTATTGACGCACTGAAATAAAATTAAATGAGTCTAAATATTTTTCTGATCTCGTGTGTAAAATCTTCTCCAATATTTTTGACAATACTGGCAAAACCGAAATTGGCCTATAGTCACCAGGTTCAAATTTTGAGCCACTCTTATAGATAGGAGTTACCTTTGCTATTTTTAACGAGTCCGGAAAACGTCTTTGAATTATGGCTTGGTTAAAACAGTCGCTTAAGGTATGATTTAATTTTTCTTTGATGCATTCATTTAAGTAATTGCTTTTGTAGTAATACCATCAAGACCTGTACTACAGTTTGAAGTAAGTTTTTAAGCTTATTTATAATTATATATTTTTACTGGCTTCGGTAGGTCTGAACTTATTAGTGAGGTAATTTTTAAAATTTCGTAGTTGTCTTTAGATTTCCTCTCCTCTGAGTTATAAAATGTCAATTCTGGGAAACCAGCAAAAATTACATTTTTTTCGCGGCTCTTTCTGTCCCGTAGTTCCTTGATTAAGTTTTTATTTATATGAAGTTGATTTTTAGACGTAAAACCCGATGAGTTGGCTCATGACTGACTGATTTATTGATTGAAGATTTAATTTCAGTAATTTTATTTTACTCTCACCCTGGTTTATCTGGGATTCTAATTGAGAAATAGTACTCTTCAATAATATGTTTTGTTCAGTAATTATCATACATGCTCATGACTTAATTTCATTGATTTGATTCGTATTTTGGCGAATTAAATTCAAAGATTGTTCGTTGGACGATTTAATTTCGGTAATTTGTGTTTTTACCTCAGAAATGTTTTCATGAATTTTGTTTACTATTTTGTTCATTTGAGCATACATATTTTTCAAGTAATGTACTAATACGGCTCAACTCCGACCGAATATCCTTCATATCATCACTAAATCTGCAATCTTGTTCTAGCGGTTGTTTCCGTTTTCTGTAAGTAATTTGAGTATCAGTTGGCGTAGAACTCGTAGAAAACGAACTTAGCTTCGATAGATCGGGATGCGATCCACCGGTAGTACCCACTGCACCACTGCTGGTTAAACGTGTTGGCGATCTGCGTACACTCATATTTACTCCGCAATGGATAATTTGTGCAGGAATATGAGTCGTCATTTGTTTGACCTAAATCTAACATTTTAATTATTTTATCAGATTGATATCAGAATCAGGGCAAAGGCGAACGCTACATGTCAATAAATATTATGATAATTATCTTGATATTTACTGATGATTCAAGAGGTAGGTTGTTATTTGTAGGATGCATACTACTTGAGAATTATCACCGTCACTGTATGACGAAAGGTTCGTAAATATCTATCTTTTTAGGGTTCCGTATTTTTAGTTTCACAACATTTTCTATTAGTTTCAATTGAATTACGGTCAACTTCTTCAACTTGCATAAAACGCAGGAGATTTTTTGTTAGCCCTAATTTCATATCAATATCATGCAAGTGCATATAAATGGAACAGATCAACATACGACTTATGATTTGGTATATAAAACGGAGTCAAGAAGTGTTTGAGCATTTCAAAATTTGAACCGTTACTGAGTCGAGTTCGTCTAGTCTAGGCGGATTTAGCAATGTATGGAACATTATACCTAACTATAATATGTTTGTGTACGGAGCCAACAAATACTGTAGTGATTACGAAAAATTAATCTACGTTACTTAATATACAGTTTCGTTTTGTCGGATCAAATAAAGCTGTAATTTTGATAATATAAATGGATCTGATCAACATACGACTTTGGATTTGGTATATAAAACGGAGCCAACAAGTGTTTATGGGTTTCTGAATTTCGGCCGTTACGGAGTCGATTCAGTTCGAGATCTTAGCAATAAAAATGTTGAGTATATCAATATCTCCATGAATACGTTTGGCAACGTCGCTGAAATATTTGCGCCGTTGCCACTCCGGGCAAGATCTATGCAACCGGAGTCGAGTAATATGGGGGAAAAGGTGGAGTCGGCAATGCACGGCAGTCGGGCTGGATCAACTTAGTGCCCAAGTTGGTATTTATATATATATATATATATATATATATAAACTATAATGTTTTTTAACAGCATTTAAAAAGACAAGCACTCCACTTTTACTGAAACAAGGGTAAAGCCATAGAAGGTAAAGGAAACCACATAGAACCCAGGCATGAATCATACGCCGTAACACGATTAGGGAAGCGCAAATCTTGTTAGCCCACCCTTTTCCATCCTGATACTGTCTGACGTAAACTTTGAATTGAACAATTGTGTTTGCTCTGTTTTTGGTGCGTTTAATTGTATGCGTAGTTTTTTGTGGTTATGTAAAGCTTGGAATGATATTTTGTCATTTTTAACGGACTTCAAGAAAAAGGAGGAGGTTCTCAATTCGGCCGCTATATTTTTTTTAGGATCAGTCATCAGTAATTCTTAAAAGTATTATTATAATGACCAACAAGATGATAAGATAATAGCTAATTAAAATAAATTAAATCGGACTAGGTTCAGATTTATCTATCTATCAACAGAACAACTAGGTAGTTTTTTATAGGTTATATAATAAACATAATAGATATTATGTGAAAAATCTTGGTTCCAATCGCAAAAAATTACGTTTGCAACATCATTTTATAGATATCTATAGAATATCTAATATACAATTAATAATATTACAGTTTTCAACCGACCTTGTCATTCCCAAAACTTTTTTTCAACATGTTCAACTTGAATTTGCATCGAAAATCTTCTAACCTACCTACAGCTACCTTCTTATATCTAGGAATATATTTATTATTTTCAGACACACATTTAAATGTCGCTCTTCGATTGTTTTTATATAATCTAAACATTTCCTCACCCATATACTTTTAAACGACATATCTAAATACATACCATGTTATTACATGCAGTAACTCATGTATCATGCACAAGCCCCACAATTACTATTTGTGGTCACGTAAAGCTGCCATTACCGTTCGACCAATAAGGGCAGGCTTAATAGGATTCCATTTTTGAAAACATTATGAAACTTCGACACGGAATTCGGTATGTATTTGTCAATTTGACATGTGATAGGGATGTAGATTACCAATATAAAAAGTTGGTAAAACCGTTTTATATTTTTTCACAGAACTTTTAGACCTGAAAGTTTTTTTTTTTTTACTTCATACAATTTTCTTCATTCCTTGGAAATCTGAGCACAAAGAAATGAGCACAGATAACCTCTATACCGTTAATTAATATTCTATATATCGGTGGGTATCCTCAAAATCGAGCCGCCACGTCGTAAAAAGGAGACAAAACATACATACACCTATACCTAAAAAAATTATACTTACACAGTTAACCAAAACCCATTTAAAGTTATAGGTATACCTAGGTACATAATATCATAACAACGATATTGTAAAATAAATTAATATCGCCATAATGACACACGTTTCACGAACAAATTACTAGTGACATTGAATTCAATATCCTGTTTAAAATCAACTCATCTCATGGACGATTTAATGCAAATCAGAACTATTACAATAAACATGATCATTATCTGTATCCAATCGGTCGGTTTTTAATGTTTGAAAATAGAACATAGATAATAGAATATTGGTAATATTTTTAATCTGTTTAAGGCGGAGGCTTTTGTCACGTATTGGTCACGTAGGTAGCGTTTTTCAGTCAATATTTTACTGGTTCATAAAATTATGTTTTAAATAAAACTAAAGGTTGTCTTTCTAGTCTTAGATAGGTTATAATATAATGAACGAAATATTACATGAATGCAATGAATGCATTTACAAAAAACCTTTTTGTATTTTTTTTTTTGCTCTTGATTATATTTTGGATTTTTAATTAAATAATAAATCAAAACAAGTCAACCTTAATCATTATAGAATACTTAAATTAGGTACATGATACAATCATAACGTTCAGTCCATTTAAAAAGTTAAAAACCATAAACAATTACCAGTGTTGCCAACACAAAATTGCCAGTACCATTTTTAAACTTTTCGGTGCCTACGTTATTACGATCTTGCGGTTATCTGTATTCGTTTTATAGCGTTTTCCACGAATAGGCGCGTAATTTAAGATTTAATATGAATGGAGCGTTTTGATTGCATTGTGTATTGCTAGCAATTTAAATTGAATACAGGCTATTTAATGAGATTTTTATTTATTCATGGCGCTTTGTAATACGAGTGTTGTGTCATTAAATCGTGATTTCAATTATAAAGATAAGCTCGAATGTAATCTTGGACTAATTTCTGTAATAGCTACGATGTTATTACTGATAACTTGAGAATGTTTGAATAATATTAGTGTTATATCGCTACTAATAGTTAGCAGGTAAGTTATGTTCGTGGTTAATAGTTTTTGAAATAAATTAGTTTCTTAGTTCTGTAGGTAGGTATTTTACATAAATAATAATAGAACAATGGAAATAAAATATGAATAATCTTTCTTTTTTCAAGTAATAAAAGCATCAAATTTAAAGAACAATTATACGATACGTTAAATCTGAATTTATTGTAATGTAAGTCAATGTATATTAATAAAATAAAATGAGTATTACTGTTATGTACCTAAACCTAAATTGTAATTTCCATTAATAGATACTGTAGGTATACAGTCATTGAAATAATACCCTCTAATACAATAATAATAGGTAGGTAGGTACTTTTTATAAACCAACCCCTAACATTATTAACACTTAAAGGTAGTTCTATCAATAAAAATAGCAAAACAAACTTGGCACATAGGTATATAGCGCTATATGCATCATATAGATATAGGGTGCTATAGTATATGGTTCTGCCCTATCACTTCTTGAAGTTACAAGAAGAATATAAAAGCTCTCAATCCCCAAACTAGAATATGATGTAGGTATATTATTAACATCTCAATTTCTTTCAGCATCATTCCCAATCACACGACGCATCGGGCATCCGTATCAAAACAGGACGCCTCCAAAACGCAAGAAACCACGCACCTCCTTCACAAGAATGCAAATAGCCGAACTAGAGAAAAGATTCCACAAGCAGAAGTATTTGGCGTCCGCTGAGAGGGCGTCATTGGCAAAGACGTTGAAGATGACAGACGCGCAAGTGAAAACGTGGTTTCAGAACCGACGGACCAAGTGGAGGTAAGTTTTAAATTCATTAATTCTACTATTGGGGGTCAATAAGTTTAATTAAAACATGTCATATATTTCTTTTTTATGTCACTATTACAAAACTCGAATATAAATAAAAAAGTATGTATACTTACCCAATTCTTTCACTGTTCTATTATCAATATACATAGGTATTTTTAAAATAAATAGACGAATCGATTTATGAATGACGAACGCATTGATTTTTTTTAATTTATACATTGTCTACTAAAATTTACAAGTAGGTATTTACGATATCATTTTGCCGTGCCTTTAGCCGTGTGAATATATAATGATTAATGACTATCTTCGTATCAGTTCTTTTTCAAAGAAGCAAAAACAAAACGCTCATATAAAACCTCTCATTAAATGAAGCTAATATATTTAGATGTTTTAAAATATCTAATTTGTATTTAACATAATATACACCGAAAAAGGAAAAGACCAGATTCAATATTATTATCACAAGTAAGATTTTAACAACAGTTTTGCATAAGTCCGGTATGACTAATTGACTACCTATATATTATCTATTATCGAGTGCCAAGTTATAATTAATATTTGCTATTCAATTTATGAAAGAATTAAAATAAGGCTTCCGAAATACATATTTCAATAGAAGATAACTAATAGGTAAGTGGGATATAGAGAATAGATCGTGTCGGTTCAAATTTTAGTCCTAATAATTACTATATTTATCATATTTTGCGTATTTTACGTTTTACAATTTTAGCGTCTCGATTCTAAATCTTTATCAATTTTAAATATAATGCATCATTCCTGAAGTTAGAATTGAACATAAAATATATGTTATGACCTTTTATTTCTAACAAGTACCTACCTAAATTTTACTTACTTACCTAATACCTATCCCCGCGATCCTGTAATAAACTCCTATTACATTATTAAAGGTTGCCTGGAAGAGATCGCTGCTTTAGCGATAAGGCCGCCATTTTGTACGTGTTTGTTTGTATGTGTTTTTTCGTATTTTCCTTGTTTTGGTGCAAATAAAGTATTTTCATTAATTTATTCATTCATTCATACCTATATAACGTTATGTAAAAGCTTGAGTAAAAGCGATACTCTAGCCAATATAAGAGAACTCAAATAGAAAGTAGAAACAACTAATTGACACACAACAACAAAAAAAGTCACATGGAATTCGAAAGAACGCTAAAGCGCGGCAAAAACAAAATTCCAATTCTGTGTGAGACAATGCGTTCGTGTTGGTGGCACAGCGATTACCGTCTAATGGACAAGCGCTGTTGTGTTCGCCACAGATAACCCATGCTCGATACGAGCGGCGCCAAGCCACTGCTTTTGTGAAAAAAAAAGAGCCCGCCAGATTGTGCGTGATATACTGGCTGATATACTTTTAATTGTTTTAGTTATTGCTGGTTAATGAAATATAAATAATGTACTTGTCAATTGTTTATTTTTGCAAAAAATTAAACAAGCAATGGTTCGGTCAAACGTGAAAAAAGAGACATTCTTCATTGATATTCTTAATTATTGTAGAAAAATGAGATGAGAAAAAGGTAGAATTCAAAAAAAATACATAAAGAGAGGAATAGTTTTCTTAAAACTGCATATGACATTTAGGTACATAGCACAAAAATCATCCCAAAATTGCCACTTGAAAAAAAGAAGAAGACAAATGCTCAATAAATTCATTAACCCAGACAAAAGCCTATAATACAACAAAATACGATAGTCTATTAACTCCGGCCGATTTATCACACGTCTGTTTGTATTAACCAGCACTTAAATATTATCTTTAGTCCTTGTTTTGTTTAATATTAAAAGTGTTATCAACTAACGAGGGACAAACAACCCTGTGTTGCCAGATCCCTTTGATTAATGTGGCGGTTAATGCTTTTGACGTAACTAGAAATTGATTTTAAATTGACTTAGCTGTTTATTTAATTAACTGAGATGATGCTGTATGGTGATGGTGAACGGTTGTGTTGATTTTGATGCTATTTCTAGAATTATAAGTTATAGTACAATAGGAAGGTTTTCTAAAAGGTTTTAAGGGTGGTGACAATATGATATTAAATGAAAAAAAAGTTACACAATTCAGTAATGTCAATTTCATGTATTTACACTCATAATAGTCTACTCCAAAACATATATTCGTGCTGCTGCGGTAAAGCTATTGCATGCTATGCCTTCAAGCCACACCTCCGCCCGTCGGAGTGAGGAGCGTGAGGTTTTTTCGTCGGAATTTCTCGATTCGGTGTCCGCGCTCAAGGCCCGCGATAGAAGCTATGCAATAGCTTAAAAGCCTAATTTTATAGATCCAATTTAATTCAAGCTGGTTTAACTTGACATGAAGTCAAATAGTTTGTATAACTATACAGAAAAACTATTCCTATAACTAAAACTTGACTAAAACTATAAAACAAAATCTTTGACTTATATAAAAAAAAATTATGCATTACACAACTTTTAAAAACTTTCACATAAAATATTGGCAGTTATACCGGAATGCTAAGCACCGTGACTCATCCATAGATAAAGTCACCAAATTAATTCAATCTCTACGAACAATACATTAATATATTAACGATTTTAAAACATTGAACTTTAAGTCGCGAATAAATATCTGACGGTATTCCATCAAACTGATAAGAAACCAGAAACCAGAAAATCAGTTTTAATTTAATTGCGCTATATCCTTATGGACTATTTATTATTGAAATGTCATCGAATACAGATTAGACACAAATGAAATGGCATTTATAATCTGTGATAAATGAGCCGTAGCATTGTAACTTTTTAGTTCTCTTAGAACAAAGTTTTATGCATAAGGTGTTAGGTATTAGGAGATTGTATACACTAAAGCAACTAAGATAGAAGTACCCTCAATTACTTTACAAATAATTACATATTCATTATTAAATAATTGATGATTGGTTGTGTTGACGTACTAACACAGTATTTTTAGAAAAAAGACAGCTGAGACCTGCTTTTAAATCGAGACTTATCTTTAAAAAAAGCTGTTATCCTCATTGATACAATTTTCCAAACTAGTGTCGATATTTTTGTTACAAAAATCAATTATTAGGTTTCTATCTATCTGTCAAAAATAATCTAAATCCGATCAGCTGCAGCGGTCCAAATAATAATAAAAAAACGCAGCAGATAGCATCCTATAATTCATTCGCATTAAAATACTGGTATTGATAAGTGCATTTGTATGTATAATATATATATTAATCCTTGAATGCAGTTAAACATACAATTAATAAAATATACTATAATATAAGCACAATACAGATAATACAAATTATCTAGACACATAATATCTACTAACATCGATTATACTATAAACCTTAATAAATAGAGGTCTCAGATACAATGCTTTTACTCCTTTAGTACACCGACGCGTTCGCGTGCGGCAGCGAAACATCGAAAAATCTGTCAGTACTATGGCAGGATTTCGCATATGATATGTCTCACTCTAGCACATAGATAGATGAAATAGTTGCGTCCTTGTCAGTATAGTTTCGCAAGGAACTGCGAAATGGCCATTACACAGACGCATTGCGAAACAGTTGCGAAAACATTGCTGTGTACTACGCCTTTTTGGTACACCGACGCATTCGCGAGCGGCAGCGAAAAAACGAAAAATCTGTCAGTAGTATGGAAGGTTTTCGCATATGATATGTCTCACTCTAGCACATAGATAGATGAAATAGTTGCGTCCTTGTCAGTATTGTTTCGCAAGGAACTGCGAAATGGCCATTACACAGACGCATAAGTTTCGCTAGTGAAGTTTCGCGTGAGTTTCGCATCGCATAGCGTCCGCTCGCATTCTGTCGGTGAGGACAGATTTTCGCGTCCATGGACAATGATATTATATAGAAGTGATATAGAAATAATATATACTAGCTTCCGCCCGCGACTCCGTCCGCGCGGATGTCGGTCTTCGCGTGGATGGTTTATTTATCCATTTTGAATACCTCTGATAATAACATCTTATAAATATCTATTGGACCCAATTCCCAAATACGGCTAGGCCTATAATAATACGCAACGTGTGTTCGTGGTTCTACGGAACAACGTCTATGGATAAAACTGAAAAAATGAAGATTATTTTTTTTCTACGTATTTTTCCAGGATAAAAAGTATCCTATTTTACGCCCAGGATAATAAGGTATAATTATACCAAGTTTCATCGAAATCGAACCGCTAGTTTTCACGTGATGCCTTCACATACAGACAGACAGACAGACAGACAGACAGACAGACAAAAATTTTTTTAATCACATATTTGGGTTTGATATCGATCCAGTAACACCCCCTGCTATTTATTTTTTCAATATTTTCAATGTACAGAATTGACCCTTCTACAGATTTATTATATGTATAGATATAGACAAGAGGTACCTAGATACAGGTCAATTAAGGAAAGCTGGCATGTTCACAGTACTCACACTTATGCAATTTCACTTACAGTATGTTCAAAAATAAATGCGATTCTAGTTTCATTTTAGACTTGAATTGTAAAATGGGTACGTTGTAGATAAATATATTATGCAAATATAATTATGAAAGCTCTCATAATTTACCTATAAAAATTATACTTTAAAAGTAAATCAATTGAAGAAGTTAATTATTTATTCTAATAATAATCAATTGGATAAAAGTATTAATAATCATTCAATTATCAAATAATAATTAAATTTCAGGTCATAAAAACAATACAAATAACACGTGCGCTCACTCCCAACACACGGATGGTTGTTTTGATAATGATTTAAATAACGGACGTCTTCTGCAGTTGCATAGCAGTCTTGTCCTGACTTTAGTCGAGTAAAGATATCTAAGAAATATTATATTTGTAGTAAGTACGTAATACCTACCAATACGCGCTAACAAATATGTGTTGTTTATTGTATAATTTTCACACTATTGGTTTTAAACTCAAACTCAAATATTTATACAATTAGACTTCTTCTAGAAGCACTTTTGAATCGTCTTAGCAGTTTAACAGTTTTAACATTTACCACCAATTCAGAGAGCAGTATCTATAGAGAAGAAGAAGAATCTATTTAATCATACCTAATCGTAATCTTCTACTTCACTGAAACTCTCATCGCTCGAAGAACTCGCCGTCAGTAAATGAGTCAGTGTAATTATCTACTTTTGGTTCTAATTGAATATATTTTTCCTCATGTTCTCGCGTCTTTCTCCAAACGTCACTAAACATATCCAGACTAATATGGCATTTGCTTCCTTTCTAAATAATTCTTCCACAGTTTTCAAGTTAAAGTTCACATTTTGTGATGCTACTTTCCCTTTAATTATGCCCCATAGTAACTCTATTGGGTTGAGTTCTGGATGGTATGGTGGAAGGCGCAATACACTATGTCCATGATCTTTGAGGATTGCATCAAGTAAAAATTGTGTATAGTTTGGCTTATTTTTTTTAATAATGTGATAACTCTGATTATTAATTAGTTATTTGATTTTTGAAAAAAAAAATGCCGATTTTAGTCAAAATTTATATTTTTCTAATAACAAGATCCTTATCATCCAAATTTCCACCTTGGTGAGAAAAATTGACATTTCTAATGAAAATGAACAAAACATTAAATGATTTTATTAAATACTGTAAAATAGTCTATAATTCTTCCATTTACTGTATCACAAAATTCTTCATAGATTTTTAGATATTCGTACTACACCAATTACATCACCCTGTATTTATAAACAATTGCAAAATATGACACATACATAGGCCGGGAGATACTGACACAAAATTTCGGGTCATTTGTAACAGAATGGCGGTTCTACAGAGGTCTTATTACGCAATGACTAAAAGAAAAATGATGGTCAGAACGCTGGTACCGGCGGACTAGTCGCGTGGGCGTTAGTCGAACTCGTCGTATAAATAGCGAAAGTCAAACGATTTGTAACACAAACATTTTAGAATTTACCGATAGCCCATAAAAAAGATGTAGTCCGCCGGTACCAGCGTTCTGACCATCATTTTTCTTTTTGTCATTGCGTACTAAGACCCTTCTAGACCGCCATCCTGTTACAAATGACCCGAATTTTTGTGTCAGTATCTCCCGGCCTAACATGTGCAATGTGTAAATGTGTTGACGTTCCAGCTCTTCTTAATATATCAATACGCCACCAACGTGCCAAAATGCCAATTGCCATGGCAACTATTTGTTTATTTATATACTATATTGTGATTTGTGAGTATTATAATAACGTATCTATACATAAAATATCATTGGCCATGGATGCCGAAAATACTGAATTATTTTTGCATTCTATTCGAGATTATCCCGTATTATACGCAATTGGACACGCAGATTATAAAAATACGTACAAAAAAGAGGTAGCATGGAGAAAACTTCAAGAAAAGACTCTGATAGATGGTAAAAAATTTATTGTTTATATTTCATACATTTTATGTTTTTAATTTTCTTTGAAATAATTTACAAATTGTGATCGAACATTAAGCGCTGCTAAGTCTGCCCTATGTCTATTGGCATGCATTGGTACGAATGCTCCTAAAGTGTCCGAAAATTGTTTATTTTCGTATGTGTATACTGCAGCTTTAACAATTTTAATAGTATTATTCAAATCTGTTTCAAAGGGCCTCAAGAATATTCTAAATTTTTGTGCTAAAATGCCAAACGCACATTTTACTACTACTCGTGCCGTACTTAATGATTTATTAAATCTTTTTTTATCATTGTCATTCATTGCTGCGTCTCTTGTCTCATTAGAAAGGTTTCTAATTTAAATCTTCAATGAATACATGTGGTGTAGTCTGTTTGAAACCTGGCAAAGGTTTTGGAGCTGGCAAATTCAGATACCGTCCACTTTTTAAAAGCTGATAAAATGATGAGTTCTCAAATATTGTAGTATCGGAATCTTTACCATAATTATGATCCTACATCTATGTAAGTAAATTTGTAATGTGGATCAACTATTGCCAATAACACAGTAGAAAATCGTTTTTTATAGCAATAGAACAGTGAGCCGCTGTTAGGTGGAAATTTAATAACAATATGCTTGCCGTCAATACTCCCGAGGCAATTAGGAAAACCCCATTATTATTTCCAATCATGTTTTAGTAGAAGGAACCGGGATGTACTCTGGCTGTAGTATTTTCCAAATTTGTTCGCATACTTGAGTTACTATCTTTGAAACGGTGCATTCACCCAAACGATAAGAAAAATATATTGTTGTATATGTGTCACCAGTTGCTAAAAATGACATTGACTGAGATGACATTCTGAAATTACGTCTACACCTGCAGTCGTCAAAAATGACAATGGCATATCAATGCGAAAAAGTTGCGAAACATTGCTGTGTAGGTACTAACGTTTCGCTGATATTTCGCTACGCTGTAGTTTCGCAGAGATTCGCTGCCGCACGCGAACGCGTCGGTGTACTAAAGGCGTTAAGCCTGCCTTAAGATAAAGACGTGACAAGTCGCTATGATATATCGATAAAAGAGGTTGGGCGCGTAACCCGGTATCGATAATAATTTATTATAAAGGATGTTTGTATGTACGATAAATTAACATACAATGATGAACAACGGTACATATTTTCTAGTGATAAAATTAATTGAACTTAATATAACATTTTGAGTGCTGATTTCGTCTGTCAAAAATATTCTGCAAAATCTCTAATCGATTACACGAGCATTACATACCTACACGTTGACTAAAACACTTAGCCTGTATGTAAACACTATTGGAGAATTCTGAATTCAGGTAAAGGCGATAAATAGTACATTCAATATAAATTTGTATTCCTTGAAAACAATGGTAATAAAATAAGTTTCCAATACATTTATAGGATTCTCCAAAAGCACCAGATGTTATAAATACTATAACAAACCATTTGAATATAGATTGAGGAAAAATGTATTATGTAGCTTCGTATTAAAATTCATCAATATTCAATTACATTAACACATTTTAATTTACATCTTTCCTTTTAAATATGAATGGGAATTGATTCTAATGAGGGCTATTTATATGTATTTTATCTTGGCGACATTTTATATTACCTTATCGAATATCACGTGTTTTAATCGCTTATTGTTAGATACATTTGCTTAATAACTAACAAGATTGTTTAGAGAAACGGATCCTTGTAAAGATCAATCGATTACATTATAATTATTATAACCAAAACTTAAAAATCAATAGTAATATTTTGGCAAGTACCTATAAAAGAGTCGACTCTGAACTCCTAATCTTTGTAGAAAACTTGATTTCGAATGACAGAACTTTTGTGCCTTTTATCTATATTGGAGTGTTGCTTTAATATGATAATTGAGATGGAATCGCCCGACATATTTGCGTCCCCCAACAAAAAGTGTAATCGCTGTAACAAAGCTAAGCTATTAAGTGTTTATACATATGGTATAGATGCAGCATCAAGCAGGCGGTAACACAGGGTAGCTAGGGAGATAAATATTGTATGAGGAACACAACTCGGCAGTTTGACTCATCAATTATTAACCGCAGTGGAAAAGACGAACGTTCGCCTTTTTACATGTATTCGCAGCAAGTTTATTGCCTATTTTTGTGACTTTTACTATACCTCTTAAGGTTTATTTTACGCTCGTTTGTGTGCTGAGAAAATGGCTTCATTTGTGAAATATTGTATTTCTGGTTTATAATGCCGTATGATGAATACGTTTTTTAATATTCTTACGAAACTTTTAATTGAAATGCTGCAGTAGATTTCATGATAGTACTGCAGTCTGATCTACCTTGAGCGAGTGTAGACAGAAAAATGCGTTTAGGTCAAATCATTGTTAATAGTATTGGATATGTAATAGTACCTATTGACTTTTAAAATCAAATTATAGTGCATCAGTTATCAAAATTTTATGTAGATTTAAAACAGCGTTTATAATAATTTCAACGGGCTTATTATATTCCATTCTGACGAGAAGAGCAGGATAAAATGGTTCAAAATAAAAAATTTACCTCAAACACCGTACGTTCAATACAGAATGTTTAAGCTTTTATTTCTGGATAAGGGAAAGGCAAAATCCTGCAAACTATTCACACATTCTCGTAGCCAATTCAAGTCAATATCGAGGTGTAATTCCAACAAATCGAATCGAGATCGTACCACATCTAACACACTGTAACCCAATGGGAGGAGAGTCCTTATTTATTTACTAACCCTGTTTCATTTCCTCCCGTAATTCCTTTCCATTGTATAAGTGAATATTAAAACTCCCCGAATTAGGGGGACACGTTTGTTCTATAAAAACAGCGCTTACGCTCCTTACAAAAAGGAACATTTTCGTTACTGTTTCTTGAATTACTAATTCCTTATCTTTGTGCTCGTTCAAAGTATTGTAGCTCTTATCCTTAAGTTCATTGGAATGAAAGTAATGTAAGTGTGATTGGGTAGATACGCTTGTTTTTCTTAAATGCGATTGAATGTCTTTAGTATAATTGCTTGCTTGTAGGTTGTCTCCTTCAGAATTACGAAACAAATCCGTATCCCGATTGATACAAGACGTCAGGGAAACGGTGGCTTAACAGGACAATTTTGCGTGTTCATTTATTCTCATTTCACATAGTTTTTCTTTTTTTAGAGATTAGCTATATATACACCACTATTTTTTAATCAGTACATAAAATTTTACAGGGTGTTAAGTACCTTTAACCAATCATATTTGTGTAAGAAATAATTAAAAACACTAACAAACAGAAATGTCCCAAAATTGTCCACATAAATATGTAAAAATTGTTAAACCTATTCTTAGTCAATGACCCACACTAGGTATTGTGTTGTAATTTTCTAGCGTACGATTTCGAATAGGTCCGCTGGACAGCTCCATTGATAAATTCCGGCAAACTCGCGTCGAAGCTCGCCATCCTTCACCCCGCCACCCCCTTTCCCTCTGTGGCCTGCGCCCGCGTCGCAGTTCGCAGTTCGCAGTTCGCACCCCAACGCCGAACGCGTTGCGACAACGGACAAACAGTGCCTAATTGTTAGCGGAAGTGAGAACTTGCTTTTTTTCGTCGCGTTTGTTTACGTTTTTCCTGGTACAATATCATATCAATTCATATCACGGGATTATGTACTTATGCTTCGTGCGTTCTTTTTGAGTGGAGAAAATGCGAGTGCAGCAGTACGTATGTACAGATAATAGTACCCGAGTCCCGAACGCTCGATCGCCAAATGTACGAACCGTCCGCGTCGTGGTAAATGCTTACCAGCAGGCGTTGTCACAAAATGCTAACGTGTTAGTAATGTACTAGCGTATTTTTAAGAGGATCCTCGACGTAGTACGAATGTCGAATAACGCTGCGGTTCATGAATTTCTCACAGCGGAGTTTGGAAGTCAGTGGATCGGTCGAGGCGGGCCTGCTGCTTGGCCTCCTCGCTCACCTGATCTCACACCCTTGGACCTCTTTTTGTGGAGTGAAATTAAGTGAACAAAAGTGAGCCGGTTAGTGTCGAACAATAATTAAAACAGCGCATATTGGATGAAGTGAAAAGACAAAAAAACATACCTACTTACTTCTCTCGTTAAAAAACAATTTAATAAAACGTGCATGTCTGTGTATTGATAACGGTGGTGGACATTTTGAAGGACAATTTTATTATTGAAATACTTGTAAGGTTAGTTAAGATAATTGTAAATACCAGCTGATTCTAACTTCACACGCCAAAATCGTTTTTTCTTTCAATACAGATTAGGTATTGTAAAAACAGCTGATTCTAATTTCTTAAACACGCCAAAATCGTTTTTTCTTTCAATACAGAGTAGGTAGGTATTGTAAAAAACAGCTGGTTCTAACTTCTTAAACACGCCAAAATCGTTTTTTCGTTCAATACAGATTAGGTATTGTAAAAAACAGCTGATTCTAACTTCTTAATTTATACGTCAAAATTCGATTTTGATATTGTTTGTTTTGTAATTGCATACCTACGTACCTATTTAATTTATTGTAAAAAAGTAATTATTCAGGTCCTAAGCCCGGATGATGTATGAAGGGGAGATTTGAATTTAGGAAATTAAAATAAATAAAGTTAGTAACTACATCTCTTGTTTCATTTTATTGCCCAAGGTTAGGTAATACTATCAATGAATAAGTGAATGAACTCTGCAATGTGTCTATGATTTTAGTGAGACTTTCTTAAATAAACAAATGACTATATCTTTGCTATCTATCGATATTATGTAATTCTAACATCATGATCACGATAATAAAGTATTCGCTAACATGTCCTTAAAGTTTTTGTACTGATTTAAAAATAGTGGTGTATAGCCATGCTCACTGCCATGTCCTCGTGCATCCTCCCTTTTAGCTAAACGATGTCCAAAATTTTTATTTCCTCGGATATACAATAGTGTCAACAAACATTGTAACATAACACTATACTATCGAACTACACATGCAAGAAAGTCATAAAGAAATGGTTACAAACGCTATCTTTTGAAGAAACCGAACAATTACTTAAAGGACCACTGAGCTAACACACATGCCTTCACTCACAAACAATGACACATACTCACACACACACACACGCAAACTCACACACACACACACACTATCACGAACACGCGTGCTGCAAACCGCAAAATAATGTACTTTGTGTTTTTCTTTTATTTTTTTTTTATTAATTGTAGTAACTTCCATTACATTAGATTATTTACCTACTTGTTAACTCTCTACTGTCCATAACATATGTATATAACCAAGAAGCGCAACTCAGGGTCCCAAGACACAAGTATTCCACTTAGTTTGGGATCCACTGTCGTACTTTAATTGTAAAACATAAAATGGACAAATAAATTTATTTCATTTCATTTATTTCATTTCATTTCATTTCATTTCAATTTATTTCATTTCATTTCATATCAAGTGCCTTGTAAGTTGTGATCCTCCTATGATATATTATGTCTGGTGACTTTTATAATTTTAAATTGTTGTCTTGTTATATTGTAATTTGTTTAATTTCCATAGCATACGCCTAGTTTATACTGGGTCTAGTATAGTGGGATACGTTTATTAATCTTTAAAACATTGACTAGTACAAAATGTCAAATCTCTTAACAAATTCAAAGATTTTAAAAACTTCACTTCGTCTGGAAAATGCTTGAGGCAGGATGTTCATTACACATTCACTCTTCATTCATTATTTATAAAGATTTTATGAGATTCATCTCGGAACTTTTGAAATGTTTCTTGAATTTATTGTATTGTTTTGATTGCTGTCCATTTTATATATATCATCTTTAAATAGTTCATATTTTAAATAAATATTATATTACTCGAATGTGTTATATCTTTAAATCTAGTCTTGATTTGGATATCATGTTTCACGGAAAAGAGAACCCAAGGATGTATTAAAATTCCTATATACCACTTATAAGGTGAGAATTTATATCATTTCATTCTAAGAAACTCACGAAATTAATCTCAAAAATAAAATTTTCATTACCAAACGTTTCCCCTTATTAATATCACCTTAACATTAATTTAAACGGCTTATAAAATAATCAAGCCGAAATTGCTAATTGCCAGCCGCCACGTTTGGCTTATTTAAGGAAAGTTTCATTGTGCTTCACTTTATCTAATTATAAAGCCGGCGGCTTAAAGTGGTTCACCCTATAGTTAGTGCGGTGCGTATCTTATCGATAATTTAATTTATTTAAGATAAGCTCGAGTGAAAATATATTTAGTGTTACACATATCTGTGTGACAAATTCCATAGCCGCTGGTAGTAAAGTTCAGTGGCTATCAACGAGTTTATTACCTAAAGTTTATGTTATTATTTATAATAATTATTAATAAGATATTGTTAATTTAACTTAATCCATATTCACTCCCTGTGTTCTGCTACGCGTATGCATTATGAACTTAATTAATCTTCACATCGTCTACACATGTAATTTAAATGACTTTATATCCGATTTAAATCATATTATCTACATTTGATTGTCTACGTGGTATCTTATCCACACGTTTTAACGTTTTCATAAACCCGATATAGTGCATTAATTAAAATTATCGATATTGCACCGCACATCACTAGTTCGTTCATTTACCGTTATAATAAAGTTCTCCGCGATAATAGACTTAGCGCTTTGTTCAATGATTCATTAACAGACGGTGCCGCCTGGCAAGTAGGTCCATATATAGCTGTCAATGTTTGGGGGTATATTGAAATTATACTGAAAACAAGAATTTGTATGTGTGCGTGGTTTTTTATGTATCTATTGTTACCTGACTGCTTGTTAAGTGTGTGGTGTATTATAGGCTTTACTATACCTAGTAGGGATGCGCCGAATACCGAATACATATTCGGTATTCGGCATATTCGGCATCTTTTTCACTATTCGTATTCGGCCGAATTATTCGGTTTAGGTGCCGAATATATTCGGTATGAGTATTTCTACTTTCTTGGCTATAGAACTAAATAAATAACTTCATATTATGAATGATTTATGTCATACTATACACAAGTCAAAGAAATCCTATGAAGAATGTTTGAACCTAAGGTATACAGGGTGTAATCGTTAAGTGTGCACAGGCGATTATTCCGTAACTTTAACAGATATCAAAAAACCTTAAATTGATATTGAAAGTAATGACCTAATGAGTAAAATGACAATAATAATTTTTTAAAAATAAAACGAGAAATATCCAAAAATGTTACATGAAACGCTCCCATACATTGTCCCATACAATGTTCGAGACGACGCGACATCCTCGATTTGAAATACCATTGTATTCCACATCGAGCTCTATTTACAGTCTCTAAATGAACTTTCATTAAAATTTGCGAAATAATTATAGCACAAAATCAAATAACAAAGCAAAACCTTTCATATTAAATGTTTGAAATAGTCCTATTTCATACTAAATGTATGGGAGCGTTTCATGTAACATTTTTGGATATTTCTCGTTTTATTTTTAAAAAGTTATTATTGTCATTTTACTCATTGGGTATAGTACTTTCAATATGAGTTAAAAGTTTTTTTTTTTTTGTTTTTGTTAGTTAAATCGAACAGCGCCCCTAGCGGACGTATGGGGAAGCTTTGATTCCCCATACAAATTTCGCTGTGACGCAGACGCGATTGTAACGTTTCGTACTCGATGAAAACTCGCACTAGGCACACCGTTAGAACCGGTTTACGCATCAAAACACGTCAAAACATTGAACCGAATAATTCGGCCGAATATTCGGTTCGGTAAGGTTCTTACCGAATAGTATTCGGTATTCGGTTATTCGGTGAAACCACTATTCGGCGCATCTCTAATACCTAGTATACCTGTGTAAATTATAAGAAGATAAATTATCGAAGAAAGACCACTAAAAATAATCTTTTTGACTACAATAAGTAATATAAAAAAAGAATACAATAAGTATAATGAGTTAGATGTTCAATATATTCTGAACTTTTTAATAATATATTTCATAAACTATTATTATACATATTTAGATATATTTATTTCAAACGTCGATAAATAATTTCCTCAATTTGACACTTACCTTAATTTAGTAAATACGCAGAAAGGGATAATAAGGGACAACAATGTATCATGATCAACTCTGAATTAGAGATATTAACTCGAAATTCATTCCCTTGTCAGTTTTAATTACCCTTAAGTAATTAACTTGCGATGAAAGTTCACGAAATAATAATTTATTACGTTTGTTTTCATTTCTCTCACTTATGTTGTTGTTTTCCGTAACACCGACTACAAATAAATCTACTAAATTAATTTTTACTTGGATATTCCATTAGTAATAGAAAAATCTCTAAATATTCCTCTTAAATTAAATATTAAAGTACCTATGTAAATCTTCATTCACCAAGTTTCTTCTTAATAGGTGACAAGTGACCTAAGACCTCATTTACATTTAGTCCGATTTCGCCGTTTAAATTATTGAAATCATTATAAACTTATTGCACTAAAACTGTTATCAATCCGAAAATAAATCGATTTAAATTAAGCTCGAAGTATCCAATGATTTTCTTGATAGCGATAATCCTCTAATTGAGTCGCTTTAGGTTACTCAATGTGATATACTAAAAGCCTTAAAAGCCTCCAATGAATATTTAACCATATTTGTATAGAGATAGTGTTTGTTATTGATTGCTTTTGTATTCGCATGCAAATGAATATTAGAGCAGTAAGTCGGCTATCTTAATTAGACCGATACAAGAATATACGTAAATGCAAAGAACATTACTAATACAGCCGCTTGTGTAAGATAAATTAGACCTTCTTGACTATGATTTTCAATATAATGCTATCTCAAAGTCGGATAGATAAAAAATATAAGACTTCTGTTACTATGTTGAAGGCGGTAATTCTTTGTTTTATCTAAAACTGAATACAATCTCTCAAAGATGACTATGCAAACTACTTGATTGGCTTATTGAATATTTGTACGTATCTTTAGATCTTTCCTTATGTTGTTGTGATTATATCTGTATGTAAATAACATGTTAAGTTGAATGAGGTGGAAATGGTTCTGTATTTTTACGTTCTATCTTGTCATGATAGTCGTATTTTAGATCTGTGTCTATGTATCTGAGTTAGGTATCTTGATATTCTATATCTTTGTTATGCTGCATGCGGAATTACCTATTCTTTCAATACTTACCTAATTAAATTCATAAATACATTCATTTTTTTAATAGAAAATAAATATACTAGATTAACATAAAGTTACCAGATTGTTACAAGCTTATTCCCTAAAATTCCCAAATTCGTGTCACCCAGTAAGTTATGAATAATTTTAAAGAAAGCACCATCACTTAAGGCTTCGCTTTACCTCGGTTCAAACTGTACATAAACTTTTACTTATGTTAATAAGCAATGAGGTACTTAGCGTGAACGTATTCACCCTAAGTTAAGTGTGAGCTTAAGTCTAACATTAAATTTTCTGCTGGATTAAAAGCATTTTGCAAAATTGCCATGCCGTGTTCAAAATGTAAAGAATTAGATATTGATTATTTTTTAATGCAATAGGTACTAGGATTTATACGCGTTATGATTAGGTATGTCGTTATTATAAATAATACACAATCAATTGTTAAAATGCGTTCCAAAATTGATTATAACATTTGAATGCTGAAACTTTAGAGTATCTTGAATTCAGCTGTAGGTACTATGTAAATAGTGAAGAGCTGGTACTTTACCTATAAAACAGATATATAGACCTACAAATACCTTATGTAATCTGAATAAATGGCTAGACCTCATTTTCAGTTGTAGGTATCGAAAACAAATTAAATACTGGATTACAAACACAACAATTATGTTATCAGCCTAATATCTACATAACAACCATGTTAAAGCAGAACATTATTAAATTTACTCATTTAGCGATTGACTATAAGTGCTGATTTACACAGGGTCAGTAGACAAGTCAGTCGCGGCGCCGAATTTCGGCGCCGCGACTGACTTGACTTTAACTGTTTACATAGACTTCAAGCCTCTGTAGTCTGTACTGACTTCAAATCTGTTTACACAGGGTTTTTTTTCGGGTCAGCACTGATTTGCCTCGAATTTGTAGTCAGTTACTGACCCTGTGTAAATCAGCACTCACATCAGAATTTCCGTGGGTTACAAAATATTCTATCTATTATAATATGATTCTTTTTACTCTTTATAATAATTATAACATTTAAAAATTCACAAAATAATCGATGCAGTCGACTTGTTCCAATCGACATTCTAAATTCTAATCAACGCGTCGCTCGACTAATCGGGCGACAAATCCGGTCCCTTATTAATAATGCAAGCACTTTGTATTATGTTAAGTGGGGTCTCGAAGTTTGCAAATACTTGACTTCGTTTTAAGTTAACGAGCTTTGTATGTAATGACTTCATTTTGAGAGAATTTCTTATACTATTATTTAGTATTAGTACGGTTAAGATTTTTATAGGAGACTCATAATCTCTAAGCTCATAATATTATAATTTGTTAAAAAAATTGTATTAATAAAAGGATGTAATATAAATAGATACAATCTAGATGTAACCTTTACGAATATCCATTAGTTGTTTATAAAATTATACAAGAAGTTATCTTTTTGATAAGGACCAAAATAGATATGTAGGTAGGTATGTCTTTGAGATTATTTTAAATATTCAGTATTAATTCGCTTCATATCAAGCAACAGATAGTAAATATATATATTATATTCATATACGTATACGGTATAGTTCATTAATAGCTATAAGAGTTTTCAAAATCTCACTTAAAACAACAATTTTATCAAAATAGTAATAAACTCAAGGAAAACACGTAAAATAAAATCTAAGAAGTTAATTATGTTCTAAAACATGTTTTTAATCGACACATCTTAAATAAATAAGCAGTTAAATTAAATTACAATTAATTCCAACCGAATTCGAAATTGTTATAATAAAAATCATGTACTTATGCTTTAAAATTAAATACAAAGATACCAACTGGAAACTACTAATATTATTATATTTAATCATATCCTACTAATATTATAAATGCGAAAGTTTGTGAGGATGGATGTACCTATGTTTGTTACTCTTTCACGCAAATACTAATGAACCGTTTGCAATGTTTAGCACATATATAGAGGGTAACTTGGATTAACACATAGGATAAGTTTTATCCCGCAAATCCTACGGAAACGGGAACTATGCGGATATTTCTTTGAAAGCGCGGACGAAGCCGCGGGTGGAAAGCTAGTCGATTATAGATTGACAGTTCGCGGCTAGACAGCCTGGATGGAAATTAGCGATCTAATGATTAACTAATTGACTTGATTCTAATTGAATAAACCTTACCTCATGTATTATTTAAGGCTGTTAGTGTACCTACGGTTTACAACCGAGCCTGTTTGAATTTTAACAACTTTGATTTGTCGATGTACCTATCTACGCTACGGTCTACTTTTATTTTTAACTAGCTTCCGCCCGTGACTCCGTCCGCGCGGAAAAATTAAGAAAAATTAAGATTTTTTTCTACGTATTTTTTCGGGATAAAAAGTATTCTATTTTATGCCCAGGATAATAAGTTATAATTATACCAAGTTTCATCGAAATCGAACCGTTAGTTTTCACGTGATGTCTTCACATACAGACAGACAGACAAAAAATTTTTGAATCACATATTTGGGTTTGGTATCGAGTATCGACCCAGTGCTATTTATTTTTTCAATATTTTCAATGTACAGAATTGACCCTTCTACAGATTTATTATATGCTAGCTAGCTACTACCGCCCGCGGTTTCACCCGCTTTGTCAAAATCTTAATAAATTATATCGGTACAATAACCTTCCTCTAGAATGACTCTATCTATTTAAAATACAGCATCAAAATCTGTTGCGTAGTTTTAAAGATTTAAGCAAACATATACCTAGTGACTGTTATATGCATACCTACTATGTAATGATTTTCACCGTACATTATTTTTTAGGGAACTTTACTTACTTTTCTCTTTCTTTATAACTTGAAGAATTGAGATTGACATTATAAATAATAGTATTCAAAATTTTACCAAATGATAATTTAAGGAAGGGCGCACAGCATAAGAAAATCGAGCTTTTTTTCATTCAAACTTTAAAAAAACTTAACAAACGATATACTGAAATCCTCGATAATCTATTAAAGAAACCGCATTCAAATACGTTGTGTTATTTTAAAGATTTAAGCATAGGTCTGGATGGAAAGACAGACTTTGCTAAAAAGTTTTTTCATCATTTTAGAGCAACAAACATCTTGTTAATATAGTCTGTAAATACACTTACCTAGTCTGTAAATACACTAACAACTGCTCTTCAGCTCTTATTAGATTCATTAAAATGTACATTTAGCTACTCGTTATTTAAATTTAACTAGGTATCAGTTAAGTGTTAACTATGGCCGGTCAGTCGACTAATGCATGTTGACTATTTAGCAAACATCAATATTAATATTTAATGATATAATAGTTGTTTCACACCTGTGTTTAATAGCTTAGAACGAAAATACTTGTAAATGCCAAATCTATTTGAATATTAGTTGGATAATGTATCTTGAATTAATGATTTCGTCATTTGGTCATATTAACTGAAATATTGAATGAAAGCTTTATACAATTCTAATGATATTTTCAACTTTTGAGCACATACTATCATTATTGTATAGACGTACGAGGGCTTAAAGCTTTCAGAAATGTTAATAAGGTTTTATTTACTACATATTTTGTCATTGGAAATATCCCAGAAACTGCTGAAACAAACATAACCAAAATAATAAAAGTTAATAAGTAAAGAATAATTAATTTATTCCTTCTTAATTTGTTTCAGACGTCAAACAGCTGAAGAGCGGGAAGCGGAACGTCAAGCGGCCAACCGCTTGATGCTTTCACTGCAAGCTGAAGCGCTGAGCAAAGGCTATATGCCTGAACCACCACCGGGTGCACCGCTTTCAGCGCTTCATTATCAAAATCCACAGAACGCTCAAGCGCCCGCGTCGAATACAGCGCTAAGCGCTTTACAGAACTTGCAGCCATGGGCTGGAAACCATGCCTCTTTTATGAACGCTTCGAATCAAGCGCCGACAGCGCACCCGCCGCCCGTTGCGTCGCCTATTTGTTGAAATTCTAAATTCAAATTTTACTTTTTTATGCACAGCCAGTAATACATAAAAATGAGGTTTTATGTGCAGTATATTTTAAAGCATTTTGTAAAAACGGTAGAAATTCTAATAATTGTAAATAGTAAAACAAGGTAGATTTTATGTAGAGAGTAAATAATATTATATTATGTAAAGCATGTAACAAAATAACACATTTAGTAATCAGTAATCACTATAGTTCTCACTTTAAAATTTTTTTCTTTATACATCAGAACTGATTTACTTATGCATATAAAAAGAAAGTTAGATACTTATTTAATACATCACAAATCACAATATTATTATGATATATAAATGCTTTGAATTCTTTTGTAAAAATAGTTTGTAAATAAATATGTAGGTAGTTACTTAAATAGGTAGGTAGTTAATGTTAAGCTCATATAAAAATGTGTAATAGAAATGGCTGTATAGTCTTAGTAACAATTTAACATTTCGTAATTTTATTAATGTAAATATAAATACAGACAGTATTATTAAAATAAATCTAACTAAATGGAAAAAAATATTGTAAAGCCTGAGTAATTAATATGCTAATTAGTAATTAGGATATGAAATAAAATACTGTAAATAAAGGAGATAATGTATTTATTGGATGTTTACTGTTAATGACGCTTTTGAATGAAAAATGTATCTCTTCAAGAAAATATGCAGAATCTGGGCTTTAGAGTTTAGACATGCACTATGTAAAATGTAATAGTTCTGTATCTTATCTATCAGTTATAATGTAGCTTATCTATCAGATAAAATAATCTATTAAAATTTACTTTATTTAGGGCTGATTTTTCAATCCTTGGTTTAAACCTAAGAGCAATTAACCTATAGAGTACTTGTATCGAGCGTATACAATTTACATATATTTGTTTCTCTCTATCTAAAGAAAACGTCGTATGAAAGAATGAGACAGCTATAGACAACAAGCTACGTTTCAACATAGTCATGGCACCATTTTTACTATAGGTACGTATTTAGATAGATAGAAGGTGATAGTGATGGGATGTGCTTCAATCGATAAAATCGTGAATGTATTTTGCATTTACGGTTTCGTGAAATAATAAATAATAAAAAAACAAAACTTATAATTAATTTCAGTTGAATACATTATTTGTTTAATCCTACGTATATAATAAATGCGAAATTATGTGAGAAGGGATGTTACTCTTTCACTGCGGAACCGATTACAATGAAATTTTGTACATACACACATAGGTTAGGTTTTATCCCGGAAATCCCACGTGAACGGGAACTGTGCAGGATTTTCTTTAAAAACGCGGGCGGAAAGTTAGTACATTATAAAAGAAATTTTAAAACTTGAAATGTAATTTAAAATAAAGAAGGAAATGATGATAAAGTTAAAGGAGTGAGGAGAAAGGCACAGTCAGCATGAAGGAATCATGCAGCATTTTAACAAGTTAATAAAAGGACAGTCTGAATGAAAACATTTTCCTAACATCCTACTAATAAATCGAAAGTTTGTGAGGATGGATGTTTGTTACTCTTTCACGCGAATACTACTAAACCGATTACAATGAAATTTGGAAAAATTACTTTTGATCCCGTAAATCCAACAGGAATGGGAACTATGCGGGTTTTTCTTTGAAAACGCATGTATATTAAGTATGTATTTCAATAGTAGTTTCTCATCTATGAGAACTGTCATTTAATCAACCGTTTAATTTTCACATAGTTACACATTTAAAGTAGGTAACTTATGTGTAAAAAATTTCAAAATAAAAATTCACTCTCTTTAATCAAATGTATTTATTATCTACAGGAACAAAAAAAAAAACGTAAGCGTAAGATTGCACAATTCTTCTAGAGTATCCATCTTGATAACACGTAGGCTCGAAATGCAGTGAACACAATATTGCAAATTGTGGCGGCGTCCAATCAACTCATGTCTCACGTTTTATACCCATTTTTTATTTAGCTCTGGAAATCTAAAACAAAATGAATTTATTAATAATCTGAAAGAGAAATTAATAAACAACAAACGAAAACTAAAACACATAGGGCAAATAAAACAACCACGTGGTATGTTTTATTTTCCTGCGGTAAAAAATTTACATCTATTATTTGCAACAACAACTACATATAAATCTGATTTATGAAACAAAATAAATAAATCAACGTTAATATGAAATAGATTTTTTGGCATAAATCGATAATATACGCTAGATGTGTTACAACACTACGGTGGTAAACAAAATGCCAAACGTGATATTATTGTGACGTTTTTTAAAAATTATTTCATTATTTTATATTCCACAACCCCATAAAGTGGGTAAATGTTACAGTTACAACATAAAATTACAAAAAAGCGCTTGATAAAACCTTCAAATAGGTTTAAAACATAAATATTTATCAATTTGCTGAAAATCACTTACCGATGGAAAGATATTTTTACATTGTTTTTATCCAAAACTCCCATTCGACTAGTGATAGCCGGTTGCTAAACATGCAATAGTTATTTTAGCACACTGACAAATAAAAAGAAACACTGTACACTTTATATTTTCTAAATATTTCGTTAAAAACACTTGACGCACTGAGCCCACCAGCTGGTTGGAAAACAAACTGACTGCCGGCGCGCTACGTTTGAAGACAGTGCAGATACTCTATCGCTATCTCAATCTGGCTTATGCTGTTATTGACTAAGAGTAAGTAGATTAGAAAATATGTATTTTGTTCTGTCTTAATATAAGAACTCTATAGGTTAATTGCTCTTAGGTTTAAACTTATTATATGACAGTTTACAGGTGACATGTTAATATGAAAAATCGGCCCTAAGTGTCAAAAGTTATCAAGGACATTATCAGCAAATGATGACACTGCCCCTTACCTTTTCCATTATTTGAATATTTACATTCCTTGAAGCCAATCATGCAACAACCTGAAATTTTGGCAAACTGTCAAACTGACATTTCAAATGAATCAAATGTTATTTTGACAGCACAGATAATCAAACTTTAAAGATGTTTAAAAAACTATAATGTATGGTAACTTTTTTTTTCTATGACCTACTGAGTACTGGCTACTGTACTGTATAGATAATATTAAAAGTTTATTGATTCCTTTATCGCTATATTTTTAATAATCTATGTAGTTATAGCTTAATTATTTGTAAATATAGCATAATGTATTGCCTAATAGATCAATTACTTATTAGTATAAGACTTCACATAACCCTAGGTCACAAATAATGGAGATATGAAATCTGTATGTACTTCAGTATTACTGACTTTACCCGACATTCAGTAAATAAACTCAAAATTCCTAATATATTGTTTTATTTTTAACTTCTTCAAACAACGTGGGGTAACTTATTCGACACTTGTAGCATATTATTGAAAAGCATAATGAGAAATGTTTTCTAGCCTTTTATTGAGGCACAAGACGTGGGTTCGAATCCCGCCTGGTGATCAACATTTCTCTTCTTTAAAAAAGTCTAATTATATAAATAAGAAATTGAATGCTACAAAATATAACATCAAAGGCATAATAAGTAGGTAGTTAAATATATAATGAAATTCGTTAGAAATTAAAGAAAATAAACTACCTATGTTTAAATGTCTGTTTGCTCACACTTTAGGTACCACTAGAGTAAGTTAAGTTTATTTCATCATGACATTTAATTTGCTAAATCGCTTATGATCATAATTCATAACTTATAACCTTTTAATATACGACTAGCTGTGCCCCGCGGTTTTACCCGTATTGCTCCGCTCCTGTTGGTCTTAGCGGGATGATATGCCTTCCTCGATAAAAGGGTATCTAAAACCGAAAGAATTTTTCAAATCTGATAGTAGTTCCTTAGATTAGCGCGTTCAAACAAACAAACAAACTTTTCAGCTTTTAGATTAGTTTCAGTAATGAAAGAGACATCTAAAGCTAGGGAAGTACATACTGCATTGGAGGTAGATAGGTAAGTATATAGCTACAGTCAAAACGTAAAATATCATAAGTAGAGAAACATGATCTTGATTAATTTTTCACCGATAGGTACCTACAGTAATTATGAAAAAGGTTATACTAATTAATAATATGCAAAATTTGTTATGCAAGAAAATAAAACCGAATGAAAGCTTTTATTGAAAATACTGTCTGTAACCTTTAAGAGATAAAGGAACGAATAATCATTAAAGACTTTTTTTCCTGCTTGTATGTGACAGTTACATAGAATTTTTTTAAACCATATCTATACATATAATAAATCTGTAGAAGGGTCAATTCTGTACATTGAAAATATTGAAAAAATAACTAGTAGGGGTGTTACTGGATCGATACCAAACCCAAATATGTGATTAAAAAAATTTTTGTCTGTCTGTCTGTCTGTCTGTATGTGAAGACATCACGTGAAAACTACCGGTTCGATTTCGATGAAACTTGGTATAATTATACCTTATTATCCTGGGCGTAAAATAGGATACTTTTTATCCTGGAAAAATACGTAGAAAAAAATTAATCTCAATGTTTCAGTTATCCATAGACGTTGTTCTGTAGTAGGTACCGCGAACACACGTTGCGTATTATTATAGACCTAGCCGTATTTGGGTCCAATAGATATTTATAAGATGTCATTGTCCGAGTTACTCAAAATGGAGAAATAAACCATCCACGCAAAGACCGACATCCGCGCGGACGGAGTCGCGGGCGGAAGCTAGTATCAAATAAATTCTCAATTCAGAAACCACCAAAGATGATGAGTTACGGGAAATAAGCTCTTGAATGTAAAAGAAACAAATAAATACCTTAGTAAAATTAATATTAATAATGAGGAAATAATTTGACTATCCATCTATCTGAATCATGTAGGTACATGGGCGTAGCTAGCCACGGGCTCAAGGTGGGGCAACAATAAAAAAATAATATGTAACTAGCAACTGTATGTACCCAAAGTCATATCCAGGTCTTCGAACCGCAAATGCCGGTGGCACGGCCGGCGGCGCAGCCGCCGTCATTTGCGAAGGCATTTGCGAAGGCATTTGCGAAGGCATTTGCGAAGGCATTTGCGAAGGCATTTGCGAAGGCATTTGCGAAGGCATTTGCGAAGGCATTTGCGAAGGTATTTGCGAAGGCATTTGCGAAGGCATTTGCGAAGGCATTTGCGAAGGCATTTGCGAAGGCATTTGCGAAGGCATTTGCGAACGCATTTTGGATCTATTTCGTGATGTGGTAGGTGAACAATAAGGTGTTTGTGATCCAAAATCTTCAGCCGTTTGGTCGCTGGGCGTATGACAATTATTTGTTAATCAGTCATTGTAGAGGTAAATAATACTAATGTTTTGGTCTCATTTTCTGTGTCGACTGTCGACTTTCGAGAATCGAGTGTGAATTTTCTTACGGATATTAAGCTTAGTAGTTAGTACCTGGATAATTCAATTTTTAGATTTGGTTAGGTACCTTCCAGGTCAAAGCCTGGGTGGGGCAAGCGCCCCACCCTGCCCCACCGTGGCTACGCCCATGTGTAGGTATGTATTTTTGCTATCGTTGCAAAGCTAGTAGAACATAACAATAACATTTAATTCTATAATATGTTGCTTAGGTAGGTACGTTATAAAATACAAAAGCAATAATCATTATTAGAAAAAGGCGACCAGACACAGCCACAGGTACAGGGGCCGTATTATGACCTCTTATTTCCAGACAGCTTATTACGCCGTGAATTGAACTGACTGGCAAATTCGTATCATACCATAATTAATCATGGCAGGTTATTGTGATCATAATATGGCCTCGCTGGAGTAAAATTTTGGCATGCATGAAAATGTGTTGCTATCACTGCTAAACGTGTGCTACATTGTCACGCTATCCATGTAAAATACTTACCTAACTATGTATGGTAGCATGGATAGCATGACAAGGAAACCGTGGGTAAAAGCTAGTCTAGTATAATATCATAAAAGCTATTAAAATAACAAAGATAATAAAACTACACCAACGATCAGACATCCTTCAATAACTAAAGATAAACGTCCTAAATTGCTTCCAAACCTCAAATTACGTTAAAAAATAAAATGACAAACAATTGTCTTGGAATAAACGAAATCGATTTGGGGAATGGTTTCCGTCCAAAATGCTCGATTTAACGACAATTTCGTAATATCTTTGTAAAATGGTAATATAATTTTAATATGCTTGCGGTGTAAGGATCGGCTTCGATTATAAACGAACGTGACTTCTGTCCTGTTATTAATGTCCGTCATTTTTTGTTCTGGATACGTTTAATGGTGGGTCAAAAATGTTTGAAGAACTTCTACGTCCGTTGTACTTTCCTGCATGTTTGGGAAATCTGAAACTATATCTTTCCCTATACCTTTTCCTTATATTATGTTATAACAAGGTTCTAAGCGTCTTATATTTTAGTGTTATGAAATATAAGCCAAATAAAACCGCCCAAGTGCGAGTCGGACTCCCGCACCGAGGGTTCCGTACAAACCTGCAAGGTTTACAATTAAAAAAAAATATTATGTGATGTAACTAAAAATTTATGGTTTTCGTAATTTTTCTTTTATCTATGCTATAAGACGTTGCTTCGTACCAAATTTCAAGATTCTGAGTTCACGGGAAGCACCCTGTAGGTTTTGATTCCCTTGCAAGTGTCAAAAATTTGCGGCATAAACGGCTGTATCTTTTTATTACGTTGGCTTAGAAGTTTGATTTTTTTCACAGCTTCAAGGGACAGTAGACCTGAGTAATTGATATAAATTTCAGCTTCATACCTCCACGCGTTCCTGAGAAAAAGGGTCTTGACAGACGGACGGACGGACAACAAAGTGATCCTATAAGGATTACGTTTTTTTCCTTTTGAGGTTCCTGCTCGAAGATACGTAACTGCTTTTACTTACGTACCTATGTATAAAGGTATCTGTGTTTTTCTCTTCGTCTTCTTTCTCGATCATAGATAATAATGTGTGATGATAATGAATTCTACATCAAATAAGATAATATTTCCGCCTAGGTATACCTATTTATGTATTTATGGGCAATATTCAATTTAAAAATAACTTGTACTGAATATTTTCAATACGAGATTTATGAAAAAGTTCATAAACTAATTTTAAAACATTATTTTCCCCACTTACGTCATATACGAACAAAGTCACGGTTAACAGCTAGCACACAAATGTATATTAGCTACGATTGAGGTCGGTAAAGTCGTGTTTAATACGACTGCGGTTCCATAATGAGACGGGGATGGAACGATCCTCGTTTTGGTCAAGGAACTGGTATATTTGGAGGTCCTGAGTTTTATGCAATGACTGTATTGAAGATACGTTTGTTAGTAATTACGAAAAATTGTCATAGGGAGCTTTTAGCTTAAAGTTGTTGCTTGTTCAGTGTTCTCTCTTCCCAGTGTCGATTTGGCATACCTAAACTATAGAATATAGTTCTATTCAATTAGTGTTTAATTATACAAGCTATTATCGACTAGAAAATCGTACATTTTTCATGATTAGCTGATTCTAGTAGTTAACGCATATTGTAAAGCTTTTCATGCGCTAGTAAAGCAAAGCAAAAGGCCACACTTAATTTTAAAATAAATAACAAAACAAGGCAAATACCTAAGAAACAGGATCATTATGCGAATTCCAGTGAACTCAATATGATAACACCGTGGACATCCAAGAAGGAACGTATCAACATGAACAATACGTAATTGATGAAACAAAGGGATATTAATTTAATGGTTATACGGTATCGGACCACCACCGGACCACCAGGCAGGAGGATATCTCGGGTATATAAGCAATTCACAAGTGAACTCGTCATTCTCGCACCAGCTCTCTATAGTTAAGGTCGTAGATTAAGTAAAAATTGTAATTTGTTTAAATAAATTATTTTTTTTAAAAGTAATCTCGACCGAGTTATTTTTACTGGCGCCCAACTTAGGGGCTTAACGAGTGAATTAAAGTAAAACATCGTTATTACGAAAAAGTTCACGAAATCTTTCAAGGTTGAAAGTTAAGCAACCCAAAAATAAATTAGTGAAAATACAAGTTCGAGGAAGATATGAGAAAGGAGGTCATCGTTGGATTTGTGCTGTAAGTACCGTTGCATAATCCTTTCACCATTCCTTTCCACTTGAAACCCCCGACTTTTATATATAACTATAGGGATACGGGAGAGAATCACTCTCCTTCTGAAAGTGAGAGCAGTCTTAGTGATTTGTGTTATTCAAATTGCTCTAGTAATCCAACTGTCATAGACAATATGGATCCAAAAACTTTGTTATCGTTCGTTCCCACATATGATGGTGACGCATTTAATTTGTACAATTTTATAAACTGTGCCAAACATTGGTTACAAATCGCGGGTGGGGACACACCACCAAACGTTATGTTATTGTTGAGTAAGCTAGAATCTAAGGCCGCCATGACTATTTCTATGGTAGACCATGATTTCAAATGGAAAAATATAGAATTAACCTTAAAGAAAGAATGTGGAGATAATAGGGAGTTTAATACATTATTAATTGAATTATCGAATGTTAAGAGAAAAGGTAGTTATAAGGATTTAATTTTTGAATTAAAACAAAAGTTATTTTTTATTAGAAGTAAGTTGTTAGACAAATATACCGAGAAAACGTTAGTCGACGAAGTTATGGAACCGTATATTAATACCGCGCAAAATGCGTTAAGGAACAGTTTACCTTATCATGATCAAATTTATGTATCAAACTGTGGTTTTGAGGAAACGGCCGCCCGAATTCTACAATTAGAAGCTGAGGGTAGGTTTGACAATATTAAACAAAAGTTTTCGAGTATTTTACCGCCGCCGCGAATTGTTCAGCAGGGTTATTCACAACATAAACCAAATTTTACAAACCAAAAGCATAGTTATCCTAATTATCCACAAAATCCGAGGATAAATTATAATAATAACAATTATAATCACAATCATAATCAAAGTAATAACAATAACTTCCATCAAAAATACCCATGGAAGCCTAATCCAAATAATGTGTTTAATAAGCCACAGAATTAACTTATTTCCATTTAAATATTTGCACACCCAAATAGTGGGTAGAATGTATTAGCGCCTTAATATTGTAACAACACCTTTTTTGTAACTACATTCTTGTAAATAAATGAAATTTGAATTTGAATTTGAATAGTTATTTTAAGCGTAATCAATATCGCCCGATTAATAGAAATTTAAATGAAACAGAAGACGTGTCCATGCGGACAGCGCCTCAGTTACGCCCAGGTCAAACGAGTTTAGGCAAAGGGCTAGTGGCAGAGGAAGTTTTTCATAGTAATAATATAGAGGAAGCAAATTTTTACAAAAAGGCCTCTCAAAAGAAAGGGCCATAGAATTTAATTTTGTTAAGTCTTATTTACCTTATTTCGAAACGGATGATCCAAAATTAAAAGTTTTAATAGATACAGGTAGTCAAAGATCTTTTATGACGGAAAAAGCTTCGAAATATTTTGAAAGTTACTATAAGCCTGAGAAATTTTCAGTTCGTACATCTCACGGTACGTCAACTCATGTAGGTTTAATCGAAACTCCGTTCTGGTATAAGTACTTTGATACGGGTGAAGGAACAATGAAGTTTTATATATTTAATTTTAGTGATCAATATGATATTTTAATGGGTACAGATATGATTGAACAAGTTAATGCTAAAATAGATTTAAAGGAGCGTAAATTAATTTTGCCAAGTAGTGAAATTTTAATTCACCATATGACTAATGAAAATTATTCAGATATTAATAATTTATGCGAAACTTATAAGGATTTATTTACGGAAGATGTAACGAATAGCGCGACTACATCAATTAAGCATAAAATAAATTTAATTAGTGATGAACCAATTTACCAACGTCCTTTTCGTTTGCCGCAAATTCAACAAGAAGAAGTTGATAAACAAATTATTAAATTATTAAATGAAAAAATAATTCAACCTTCCGAATCGCCATGGTCATCCCCAGTGCATATAGTGCCAAAGAAAATCGATCAATCAGGCGTTAAGAAATGGAGAATGGTAATAGACTATAGGAGGTTAAATGAAATTACAAAATCCGATAAATTTCCATTGCCAAATATTGAAGAGTTATTTTCTAAGTTACAAGGGAATAAATATTTCTCTACTTTAGATTTAACTTCGGGTTATCACCAAATTTTAATGGATAAAGAATCTATTGAGAAAACGGCATTTAGTACGCCTAATGGGCATTATGAATTTTTGCGAATGCCATTCGGTTTAAAGAACGCTCCCGCGACGTTTCAAAGGATGATGAATAATATCTTAAAAACGGAAATAAGTAGGAATATATGTTTAGTTTATTTAGATGATATAATTATATATTCAAAAAATAAGCAAGACCATATAAATAGGTTGCAGCAAGTTTTTGAAGCGTTACGTAGGGTTAATTTAAAGTTAAATAAAAATAAATGCGTATTCATGGAGGAGGAAATCGAATTTTTAGGTCATGTTCTTAATAAAGACGGACTAAAGCCAAATCAGTCAAAGATAGAGGCAATTAAGAAATTTCCGATTCCGAAAACGTTAAAAGAAGTTAGAAGTTTTTTAGGATTAATAGGTTATTATAGAAAGTTTATTCCTAATTTAAGTAAGATAGTTAAGCCTTTAACGGATGCGACTAAAAAGAACGCGATTATTGATATTAATAATAATAAGTATAAAGAAGCATTTGAGTCGTGTAAACAATTATTAATGAATGCTCCGATTTTAGCATTCCCTGATTTTAGTAAAACGTTTGTGTTAACAACTGATGCATCGGACATAGCTCTAGGTGCAGTATTAAGTCAAGAAAATCATCCGATAGCGTATGCGTCGAGAATTTTAAGCGAAACAGAAAGAAAGTATAACACTACGGAAAAAGAATTGTTAGGGATTATTTGGGCTGTTAATCAATTCAGACCCTATATTTACGGTAGGAGATTTATCTTAAGAACAGATCATAAAGCATTAATATGGTTATCTAAATTAAAAGAGCCGAATCAAAGACTAACAAGATGGAAACTTAAACTACAAGACTATGATTACAAAATTGAGCACGTCAAGGGTAAAGAAAATTACGTAGCTGACGCATTAAGTAGAATACAAATAAACCACACAAGTGTAGATTCTGTAGCAGCGCATTGTGGCGAGGAATTATCGTTAGCTAGTACACCGCGTAATAATGATACAGCAATAACCACTGAATCGAATTCTTGCTCGGACAATAGGTCGTTGAGCAACACAATACACTCTTGTCAACAAGACAGCGATACAGGTATTCGAATCATTGATAGTTACCCACCTAAACGTCTCAGACGTGTTGTGTTTGAAAGTGCTCCATATGAAAACGCGAAATTTGAAAAAGGTATGTGGTATTTTTATATTCCACCTAACAATGAGGAAGAAGTTATTAAAAGATATATGTTAGAATATTTAAGTAAAGAAAAATATGCTTTTATAATACCAAATGACGAATTGTATTATAAAATCTCTGAAGTTTATAGGAAGTATTTTGATCATAGTAAGTTTAAGCCAACTAGATATACTAAATCATTGATAGAAATAGATGATAAAGAGGAACAGTTAAAATTAATTAAAGAATGTCACTTATTAAATAATAGACATGCAGGTATAGAAATTGTGTATAAACAATTGCGTGAAAAATATTATTGGGAGAATATGAGAAAAAATATTAAGAAATATATATTAAATTGTGAATTATGTAGGAAGGAAAAATATAATAGACATCCAAATAATACACTATATTCGGAGACAGAAACTCCACATGAACCGATGTCAGTATGGCATATAGATTTTATGTCTTTAGAAAGACAATGGTATCTAACGATTATTGATAAGTTTTCGAAATATGCTATTATTAAACCTGTAGATAAAAGTAGAGTATACGATGTGTTGTACGAAATATTTGCATTAATAGGGGCACCTAATAAGATAGTGCATGATGGTGAACAATCGTTTTGTAGTGAGATTGTCACGGAACTTTTTAAAACTTATAATATTATTAATCATACTACGTCACCGCAACATCATAAATCAAATTCGGATGTTGAGCGTTTACATAGTACTATACAAGAGTTATTTCGTTTACAACGTGAATCAGATTTGGACCAAAATCAAAAGATTAATTTTATTGTACATTCTTATAATAATACAATGCATAGTGCGATAAATATGACGCCATTTGAAGTGCATTTTGGTAGAAAGCCTAAGTTGCGTAGTTTTGATAATTTAAAAGTAGTTATACAGAGGTATACTGCCCAGCATAGAGATTTTGCGAAAGAATTAAATCAAAATGTTCATAAATTGTTAAAGAAGCAAAAGCATGATAGGAATAAAAGATTGAATGAAAGAATTAAACCCCCGAAAATATTTAAGGTAGGTGATACAGTTTATTTGAAAAACTCTATGGCGGACAGGCATAAAACGAAATCAAGATTTTTAGGTCCATATAAAATATTGAGTGTTGAACCTCATAATAAATATAAAATAAGTAATGGTAAAATATATCATGTAGAGGAACTAATTGTTTCAGAATCTACTTCACTTTCGGATACAAGTTCAAGCAGTTAGAACCGTCAGAAAATGTAATAATAGTCGAATTGAAGCCTGCTCGAATTTTAGAAGGAAAGTGGTATATTATTCATAAGTTAGAAATAAAACCAATTGTATTAAATTTAGAAAATATACAACAATCTGTAAACTTTGCTTATAAAAATTCTAAGATAGATGATGTTAATCATATATATCAGAGAATTAATATTATATTAGAACATGTTAGAGAGATATGTAAACATTTAAATATTCAAAGTAAGAATAGGATTAAAAGAGGATTAATTAATGGTTTAGGAAGTGTAATTAAGTCGATAACTGGTAATTTAGATCAAAATGATTTAGATATGATTCAAAGAGATTTAGAAACTGTAAGAATTGCTTATAATAAACAAATATCGGTAACAGATGAAACTTTAGAGGAATATAATAAGCAGATTGCAAATATTACGTTAATTCAGGAAGATATTAATAATCAATTGTTAACTATGTTAACTAGTAAAGCGCAACAAAAGGTTGCTATATCTTTGTTATTGCAAGCTCAAACTTTGCAAGATGTAAGTGAAAGATTAACAACAGCTATTACGTTTGCTGAACACAAAATGTATCATTATAGTATATTGCAATCTCAATTGTTAGAAGATACGATTAATAGTATTCCAAGTGAAATTGTTATATCTAGAAATGTAAATGATTTAGAAAAGTTTATTACTGTAGATTGTCAAATTATTGATGGAATAGTATACTTTGTAATAGAAATACCATTAGTTAAGAATAGTGTATTTAGGACAAGAAAAATTGTACCTATTATCCAACATAACCTATCCTGTTCCTATCCTATTATGCGAACGGTTACTTTAGCTTACAATGAAGAAGAAATGTATGAAGCTGAAGATTGTATTGAAATAAATGAATTAATTTGTAAAGGAAATATTTTGACGAAAGATACTTGTGAATCTGAAATACTAAATACAATGAATAGCGAAAAATGTCAAATGGTAGCAATAAAGTGTCCTAAAGAGGAAATTTTTGAGATATCCCCAAAAGCAATTTATATGTATTTTAATAAGACAACTGAAGTTGGAATTAAGTGTAATAATCATAGAGAAACTTTATGGACTAAGCATACTAATATATTATATGGAGAAAATTGTGAGTTGAATGTTTCAGGAAAAACTTTATTTCACACGAGGGAATCAACAGACAAAATAATTATTGGTAAAGTGGATTTACAGCCAATGGAGACTGTAACTGAAATAGAACTTAGCAAGTATGATAGAAAGAAGATTTCATCTAAGCTAAACGAATTGAAGAGGATTCCCGCATTTAATTTTGAAACTCACGATATTATTCAATATAGTTGGATAACATTTATAACTATTGTGATAATAATGTGCCTAATCTATGTTAAAATTCTCAGATCCAGGTTTCGTTCAAAAACCTGTACTTCGAATTTGGAGGGGGACAGTAAAGCAAAGCAAAAGGCCACACTTAATTTTAAAATAAATAACAAAACAAGGCAAATACCTAAGAAACAGGATCATTATGCGAATTCCAGTGAACTCAATATGATAACACCGTGGACATCCAAGAAGGAACGTATCAACATGAACAATACGTAATTGACGAAACAAAGGGATATTAATTTAATGGTTATACGGTATCGGACCACCACCGGACCACCAGGCAGGAGGATATCTCGGGTATATAAGCAATTCACAAGTGAACTCGTCATTCTCGCACCAGCTCTCTATAGTTAAGGTCGTAGATTAAGTAAAAATTGTAATTTGTTTAAATAAATTATTTTTTTTAAAAGTAATCTCGACCGAGTTATTTTTACTCGCTTGTGAATCCGAATCCATCAACGGTTTTTTTCATATCTTAATAGGTTAAAATAACTCGTGTATTTCCTATTTGGATGAAACACAGTGGTCAGCGAGTACAATTGCGTAACTCCGAAGTCCCTTAAAAGGAGATAACGTAATTCGGGGTATTGCTGTACCACATCCAAACTTCGTACATTCTATACAAACTCAAATTACTTCGCGTCCCGGATTATATTTGATGCGGCGCTAATCAGTCTCACTTACTTGCTAATTGCTTTCCGCACCGCTGCAAATTATATTTAACGTGTTTAATATACCTCAAGTATTACCTGAGCTCCCAGAAGCTGTTATGAATGCCTTCCCTAATAATATAACGATCGATGCTTCGTCACTAGAGAGTAGAAGACAATTCCTATTGAATAACAACGCACTGAACATTCGTATGTAAAGCATGCTTCAAAATGTATGTTACGATTTGAGTGGGCATCTATTGATAATAAATAAATAATAAATAAATAAAAATAAATAAAAATAAATAAATAAAATATTGAGACTTTTTCTAGGTTGAAATTAGAATAAAAGCTTTTTGGGACTTATTTTCTATCAATTTAAAAAAAGCGGAATGTGGTAGAACCTGAGTCTAAATAGAGTATTACGTATCATCATAGCCTATCTATATCCAAATACAAGGTATCTACTACATGTTAAATTAAACTTTCCTAAAGCTCTACAATATCAATAAATTAACTTGATGAGAGGTACTTTTATTTTTTAAGCCTTTCAATCGATTCCGCTACTGATTTTAAATATTTCACTTTATTAAACTTTAGAAAAAAACAAAAAAATATTAAAACTGTCTTTAAAAGGACACGTGTTCCGTTTGTTAGGACAAGTTATCTTTAAAAAGTTTTAATGATCGCGTGAGGGACGTCAAATTAGCTCCCAAATGAACTGCAAGCGTACAGGATTCGAACCCGAGACTTGACGGAAGATAATTGTTGTAGCGTGTTTTGGTTTATACGGAGTTGAATTTTGGAGTTTACTGACTTTGAAAAATAGTGATGAATAATGTAGAAAATAGTGCTCTACATAGAGTTCTTTCAGGTATATAATTATTTATAAAGTTTAATTAAACTAAGAATCATAATACAATGTGTCGTTACTAGGTACTTGATATTATGTAAATGGGAATCAATAAAATGATTAATAACTTTGATGTAATACGAAATTCACTAACATCACTAAAATAGTTATACCGTAGAGTAGGTAACATTCAGATGTGAACAAAACTATTACATTAAGCAATATTTTATGTAACTATCTTAATATTGGAAAATGGTCCGCAAGTAATAGGTATCTAAATATTTAGTAATCTGTGGAAAAAAAGGTCAAATTTTAGTTTAACTAACTACTCATATAGGAACTATATTTCTATTAATCATCATTAGACGAACAATGCACATTATATTATTTCTATATTACAATAATTTAACATAATATACTTAGATTACAAAATAAAAGACAGATGGAGCATTGCCGAACTAAACCGAATGATTTATCGTCATTTTCAATAAAGCTATGTGTGCTGTCATTTCGCCGCTGCACTGTACGTACACGGTGCTTCTGTGTGCGTGTAATGTTACCGGATATTGAAAAATTTCCCAAATTTTTCCCCGACTAGACTAGACTAGAGAGACTAGACTAGAGGGTTATGTTTTTCGAGTTTATGTATGTATGTATTTGTTTGTGTATGTATATGTATGTATTTCTTTGACACGCCCTGCAGTATAAACCGTTGGACCGATTTTGAGATGTGAGGTTTCATTGCAATCATCTGAATTATTATGTTAGTTGCGGTAGTGACGTAGGCTAAATACATAAATTAGCAGTCAAGTTTTAATTTTTATTTTAAAATAATTTCGGGTTTATGATATTTTTTTTTATAATAATATTGTAAAAATTCTTTTATTATATAAAGTACCTGCCTACTAAAGTTATATATGGACAAAATAATTATATTCAATTTTAAATTATGTAAATAAATCACATAAAAAAGAGTTTCAATATTAACTATAATAATTATATTATTTTTTATTTTTCAAAATATGTATATGAATGCGAATAGCGGTAGTTTTTAGTCGAGAATACGGGAAATTTTATTTTCATCGTGGAGTTCACATAAATTAAATCGCCAGCGAAAACGACTATGACGTTTTTAAGCTTTATAAAAGTAACAAAATAATGTATTATGCTCATTGAGATAATATGAATATGGAGCAGACATCACGAACAAAATCTGTGCGCCAAGCGCGGCGGCGCGGGGCGCGCGAATGACGGCTAGACAGTCATAGATTATGCGATGTCACTGACTCACCGCTATAGCGGCGACACTTTGTTTCATTCTGTCTATTTTATTGGGTGCCACTGATTACATGCACGTTGACTTGAAATTTTCTTTGTACTTACTTAATATTTATTTTAGGTATAAACTGACTTTACTACGCGGGGCTAACTATATCTGGCATATAAGTAAATAGTGACGTCATATGGAATAATTTAATTTTTTTCGTGTTTTAGGTTCAGTCAGGGAAGTTTTATTCCTTACAAATTGAGCCTTTTTTAGAAAAAAAATAATTTTTCCCTTTCTTCACGGCCCAGACATGGAAACCTTGAATAGAAAAAATATTAATTACTTATCTCTGAACTAGCAGTCCGCCCCGGCTTCGCCCGTGGCACATATTTCGCAATAAAAAGTAGCCTATGTTCTTTCTCAGGGTCTTAAGATTGTCTGTGCCAAAGGAGAATGCCCATGAAAGTATGGACCACAGTACAGTGTTGCGTCAATGCCAGAGTGGTTTTGGAGGGTTCTTCGATATTCAAAAGATTTTTACCAATTGATTTTTTTGTGATAAAAACAGGGGTTTTCAAGATATTGAGAAAAATGTGAAATAACCTCAAAACTTAAATAACCCCGATTTAGTTAGGTTTATGTGTGATTTAGGTAACATTTTATCGTCCATAGGTTATTTTTCGATTACTTAACATATTATTTAATCTATGCGTAGAGCTTATGCTTTCAGACAAAGTCTATCTGTTCATCGGCTAGTGTAGGTAGGCACCAGAAATCTTCCGGGACGGATTTCAAGAAAACCTAAATATATACTTAAAAAATGCCAATTGAGTTTTTATTCGGTTTATGTAATTCGGTTTATGTTGTTGTTGTTGTTGTTGTTTGAATCATTTTTTCACTACATATTCGAAGAAAGAAACAAATAAGAAATAACTGGTTACCTACCAAGCTATGTCATAATATTTTTTTTTTTTATATATACATATTTATATTATTTTACTTCACTGTCTTTGTTAAAACAACCTACAGTGTATAAACAATACCTTAAAGAGTGATTTTATGTTAATTGATTTTTTTTTATAATTCAATGAAAACAATAATCGATATTAATACATTTAGCTATTTACCATAGTAAATGTAATAAGTTACCGCTTGGTTACCGTGGTAACCTGTAATGGACACTAATTAATCTATAATAATGGATCTAAACAATTACATGTCTTATTAGATTTTACAAAACATTCCCTGTTCAAAATATATTTTCCGATGGTAAGAAGGCCTCTAAATTGCCGAGATTTTTTTTTAATAGTATTGTTGTCTTGATGCATGAGAAAAACCAGTACCAAAAATGGGCATTCTCCTTTCATCAAAATCGGTCCAGTAGTTTATGAGCCTATTAATTACAATCAAACAAACAAACAAAGTTTTCCTCTTTATAATATTAGTGCAGATAAATAAATAATAATTCAATTATACGTTCAAGTCAGTAGCTTATACAATATCAATTAAAAACTTGATTAAAATCAATTAACAAAAAAAATTGGTGATTGAGTAATTGATTTTCATATTTCATGATTTCACCTTTTTCAATTAACAACCAGTCTATGCTTTTCTAAATATGTAAAATTATTATTTTATACTATAAAAATATACGCCAGCAAATATTACTAACAACACTTATTTCATGCCCAATGTCATATCTTAAATTTTTAATCTATGACAAAATGTCGCCCGCCAAAAATTTTGCTCTAACTAAGTTTTAAAAATTATTATCTAATTACTTACTGATGAAAAGTTATTCCTTTGCACTTTTCCGTATTCTTTGTATTATTTGTGCAATATCGTAACACACACGTAGACATATTTGATGCGTTTCACTTTAAAACAAATAAAAAATGAGCGTGACGTTCGCGCCAATGAGCGGAGCAAGCGACTGAGTGCAGTTACGCCAGATGACGTATGTTGAGCGGAACATATGTGATGTAGGCGGTATCGACTCCATATTAATATTATCTCAATGATTATGCTTATTAAAATAATCTAATAATGATCATGAACCTTTCGTGCACTATAAAAATAATCACATTCACGATCGAAAAATCCAACAGTATTACCCTGAAGATCTTATAACCAATTCACCGTTTTACCAATAAAAATGGCAAATTCATTTTCAAAATACTGGCAACATACGTTGAAGTTTTGTATTCCTTCATATCTGTAAAATTATTATTCGTATAAAGAAATAAATCAGCCAAATAATCTACAGAAAACCTGTGAAACGATGTTTTATCTTTTTTTTTGTTTTCGGGAACAAATTTTACAGCGTTTTATTATCACAAGACGGCATTTTTTTACTAAAATTGCAAACCCTTTTTGACGTATTGCATGACACTTTATGCGCTATAGCACTGGTGCAGCGACGTATTTGTTTTTGATTTCGTATTTTCTTTGACAAGGGCGACGGGCGGTTGTCATGCTCCATCTGTACTTTATTTTGTAATCTAAGATAATATATAACTCATTTTCAACTCCTTCCAAGTCGGTTAAACGGCCCAATCCAAGAAGCAATTACGGCACATTTGACAGAATATACCGAATTGTCAACTCGTCCGATCGTACGATTTATTCGTCACGGCACACCAATCACTGATTGCTATACTGTGACGCTGATTAACGTTCGATTGTGTCACGCGATGTTTACTTATACTGCGGTGTTCTTTTTTTAAAGTGGAACGAGATTCGATTTTTTTTTTAATTTTCGAGTAATGTTAAAAGTCTTAGTTGACAGTTCTTTTTTTAATAAAAGAGGTTTTATATTAAATTCTAGTCGTTGTAGTATCCAGCCAGGTAACACGCTTAGGTTTACCACATACAGATTGAAGGAATCCTACCCATTATAATACGATTTTGTAATCTGGTTTGTGATGAACTTAACTAATTTTAAAGTTACTGTTAAGTTCGTCAACATCAATTACTTTAAATACATAGATACAGAATATGGAAAATAGTAACTCTGGGTCTCTGGTAGAAACGCTGAGGCAAAAATTGTGAAAAGGCTAAATATAAACAGGACGTTAGCCAGCGAAGGTAAGTAAACCCCAGTCCCCAACGCGTAGGTAAATAATAATGCAGTCCAAACCTAAGTCCAGATCGAAACGCGTTAATATTTAAACATAGTACTTTTCAATGTTAAAAATTCTCTCTTCATCCCTATTTATTTTCATCGCCCCAACTCGATAACGCTTTTATGTTTCCCCCTACGAACAAAATAAAGAGTGAATTTAAAGTTAAAATTGACATTGACGGATGACAGTTAGACGCTGACCCGAAATCGTCTTCGTTCAAATATTCAGACGCTGTCAACAGTTGATCGTTCACTTGTGGTTCATCTGTTGTCTGTAAGCACAGAGTATTACATAGTTATTGTTTGGTATCTGTGATCGTTGTCTTAAAGCTTTCAGAAACAGATGAAAATAACTAGGGTTCTTAATTCAAATACAGTCAAAAGTTACAAGAAAAACAAATATTGGACCAGTCCTGTTTCAAATGTTTCCATTTACCACGATATTATAGGTACTATGTATTTACCAGCTATAAGGAAATATTTCTTGTAGGTATCTAGGTACTGAAAACAAAAATGCCTCTTTATTTCAAACTCTATGATAACTTAACGAGATAAATTCAACGAACTATAGATTCATACGATAGCGTATCTCATATCTGTCAAATATCTCAGCCATATCAAAATGCATATTTCCCACTTGACCCTACATAATCTCTCGATAATCCTTGTATCTAAAATTTCATCAAATATCCGTGCGAATTGCAGTAACCAATATAACAAGACCCCTGTCCCATAAAGTGCTATACCCTTTGTACTCTAGACTGTTCTAACAGCGAAGGAAGAGGGAGGTCATGCTAAATGGTCAGTAATCCCCTCGAGGTAATTCTCCGGAGACAAATTATAAATGTTTGTAAATCGTCACACGAAACTATCTGATGCACTCCCACGCCCATGGTTATTATATTTCTTCGTAATTTATATTGTAGTTATAATTTTATGTTATTATTAGTGTTCTTATCAATGTAGGATCTGTAATCACGCTGTTGTTATACTAGTTAGCACAGATAAATGTTTGTTTAAATTTAAAATAAAAGCTATAAGCCCAGTTATGAATCCATTTTGTAGAGAAAGGCGTTTATAAAAACATCACCTTATTAAGAATCACTATTAGGTATCACTGAATTAATTATACATATATGTATTGAACGTAACATGCTCAAAAATAGTGTAGATTTCAATTGATAAGCAGAGAAGTACAAAAATGCATTTGCCCATTACATTTGCATTTATAACACAGACATTAACCAAGCAAATCTCACGGACGCCAATTTCCACTTTTTATTAACTCGTAAAACCTCCCTCATATGATACAATAACAGTTTTTGTAATTCCCCAAACTAACAAGTGCGCCTTCATAAACTTTCCATCCACCCCACAAAGCTTTGGGGTTTGACTCCCAAGAGATCACCGGTGTTAACTGACTCTCGATATTGATTCTTCACCTCACCCTAAATCATACTTTAACCTCTTTGACGTAAGGCTTGAAGTAGAAAAACTTGCAGATGAGACTTTGCATCTTTCGATTTTGATCAGGTAATTGGTTATACGCGCGATACTGGTAAAGCAATTGAAGAATTACTACCTACACTATAAGGTTCAATCTATAATGAAGCAGTTCTAGATACATTGAATCTTCTAGAACGTGAACCAAGGCGTGATTCCCATAATCTGCTACGCTGGTGCAACAGTGAATTTCGCACTTGACGTTAGCTCAATGGAAAACATCTTGTTTAAAAGAGATATAAATTAGATGGGGTGTTCGTTTGGCCCCAGCGGATTGTTTGATACCATTGAATTCTCACGGCCGGTTAATTTCACTAGCAATTGATGACGTGGAAAATTGGAATGTTCTAGACATGTGGACAGCGTTTTTAATTGTGTTATGGTGATGTACCTATGCGTTAATAGTCGGGTTATGAATAGTTTTGACAGTTCTGATTAGGTCGTGTAGAAGTAGAACGATGAACGATTTGTCCAAAAGGTTCGATTAGATTAGATAATTTTATAGGAGAATGCAGATATTGCAGGTTATTTTTTATTGCGCTATCGTTAAAAATTAAAAAGCTCTACATAAAAATGAGTAAATGTAAAATTGCTTCCTTATAAAACTGCTGATAACTGAACATTTTAGTGACTAGCATAATAACTAATATTGCACCGAAAACATATTTTTTAGTTTTTATGCCTTTCCATTGACAACAAAAACAAACAACACTCACATCAAGGTCTTGCAGTACTTAAATGTTTTATTCTCATTAATTACAATAAATTCATTACTTAATTGGGTAATGGACTCACGCCATTAAACGAGCAACATAAAATGTTTATTTATTATAATGTCTTTAATCGAACCTGCAAGAAGCCATAGTATAATAATACTATGAAGATACTAAAGCGATTATGACAAATGGCAAAGTAAATAGATTAATATTTAATTTATCCTATTATATTAATGCATCGAACGATTACATCTGGTTACTACTGGGGTAGATTATAATATAACTTTATCACACCCCTAACATAAAAGGAGCGGTGTATTGTGTAATGCGTTTTCAAGTTAGGGTTGGCACAATTGATTTTATAAGAATTTAATTGATTTTGAAATTTCAAATGCATCTTACGTACAGAAGATAATTTATTTTTTGAAAGAGATTTTTCAATTAAATTTTTGGAAATTATAAATACCTGCATTGATTTAAATATTATAACAACTATTTTCTTATTCAGTATTTATTATAATAAAAGAGTTAAATATTTATTAAATATCGAGATTCATAATTATAATTATAACTCCTACATAAGATAAGAACACTTTTTTTGTATCGAAATTAAACCCTGACAGCCCTAATCCCACTTTCATACAAGGATCACCGCTTACAAGTAGCTGTTAAATTGTTTTGTTTGTTTGTGTGACAGATTGTTTTATTGCACGGTCATGGACAGATGTAAAACAAATATTTTTTGAACCATTGTTTCTAGAACAGTAGAAAGTCACAGTAAAATACTTATTAGGTAATAGGCATTTTTTTAAATAAAATAGTGTGCTTATGATCGAGGGAAAGAATAATTTTTTACTGACATAATCATGCCACATAGCATAAAATAATAAAATGTGAATATTTTAATAATATGAAGTAAATTTTTATTAAAGAAATTACCTGCTATTTTTCAATTATTATTAATATTTCTCATCCCTTTGTTTCAACGCGAATAACCTTTTTTTTTTACCTTTTCAATAAATTTTAGGGTACCTACAGCAAACATAGTCACAAACAAGTCACAAACAATTAATTCATGCCCATGTAACAGTCAAATATTTAATTTCCAAGTATTAATATATTTAAGTACACAAAGATATACCTCAGAACGCCATTAACATTTCCAATAATCGAATTAAAGCCACAAAACTTTATTACGAAGATTCCTATCAAAATAATTAAGATCGATACTAATTCAATCCCAAGCAAATAAATATTTCAAACAACCATTTAAGCTTGAACCCCCATTTCTATTGTAAATCATGAAATAACTAGATGTTGGGGTGTCAACTTAAAATAGATTATTTTCATAGAAGCCAGTTTAACGAAATAGAGAACGCTTGTTGAAACGAAGGCGTATTAAAAATTGATTATTATGAAAGATTCCTTCCCTTCCCATCCTGGATTATGCCGATGCCTGTTATCCCGACCTGACCGAAATCCAGTTGGACAAACTTGAGCGACTCCAAAATGTTTGCATACGCTTCATATTTGGCTTGCGCAAGTATGACCACGTGTCTCAATACAGGAAAAAGCTCAAGTGGTTACCAATACGTCAGCGTCGGAACTCCCACCTTCTCCAACTCCTATACCGTGTCCTGTTCCATCCTAATACTCCCAGTTACCTTAAGGAAAAATTCCAATTTCGTGAGAGTACGGATTTCAACCTTCGATGCTCTGAAAATGTACTTTTAAAAATTCCACCTCACAAGACCAAATTTTATCAAAATTCGTTTCATGTTCAAGCCATACTCCTGTGGAATGCACTTCCGATAACGATACGTCGCGCTAAATCTCTGAACATATTTAAAAAACTAATTTACAACCATTTCTTCAACGAGCTGTAATAATATTTTTATTTATACATAGTTATGTATTATGTATCATGTATGATATGTATGTATGTAAGTGTATATGTATGTATGTGTATTTATAGCATGTACCTATTTATAGTATTGATATCAATATTTATATTGTATTTACTTATTTATTTATTATTAGGTATCTATTCTTATATATATACGTATATAATATGTATATGTACATATTTTTATTTTATTTTTATTTTTCTTTTTTTGATCCTTTTAAATCAAACACCACCCATCTAATTTTAATTCGTATGACAAATCCTATCCAAAGGTTGCCTGGCAGAGATCGCTTATAGCGATAAGGCCGCCTATTTAACATGTTATGATTTTCTTTTTTGTTCTTTTTATTTTTGTGTTAATCTTTTTTGTGTGTGTTAAATAAAGAATTTAAATAAATAAATAAAAATAAATAAAGATTAATATATTACTTTACTCTCAATTGTATCAAATTAGAAATTTTCAAAAATATGTGGAGTGTCTTTTTCTGCTCACTTAGATTTAGTTTATAGCATCGCACTACAATGAAACAACGACGAAATAATACTGAAGAATCAATGAAAAATACGGCTGGAACCGCAATGCACAGATAGTTAAGAATTGGGAAATATGAAAAAAATTCAAACACATATTATTATCTCACTTTATTTAAATTTTTGACTTAAGTACTTATATCAATAAAGATATATTCTTATTATAAGTAACAATACATATTAACTCACGCTATGAACGTCCCCTTGCCCATTAAGGGACACGGGACTTCACTCTAATTCCATTGCAATTGTGAACAAAACGATGGGATATTGTATTATAATTGAGTTAATATCGGGGGATAGGAGTTTATCACGATAACAGACTTATGTTTGACGAATTAAAAAGGGTGTGCCTTTGCGAATTTTGTGTTTGGGAGCCATGTTTGTGGCGAGGTTGTGAGTTTGAAATTGGCTTCAATTATGTGTTTTTTGTTATTGGTATTATAATAATTAAATGAATAAATACGGTTGATAAGATGGTTTAAAAAATGATATTTCAATTAATTCTGTAGTTTCATTTTTCATTTCATTGAAATATATAACTAAATTTTTATCTACATATATTTAACTAAATCGAAAAAGCACCCATTTGGAATGTCTAAGTAGGTAGGTACAATATCGGCTGGCTTTTACTCATAATAAAAGTTGATTACCTATCTTTGAAATCACAGATCACAGAAATGTTCGAAATGGTTGCTCCATTAAAAGCATAATAATGGATAGATACCTTTCTTAATACTGTTGAGGTAACTTACTAGCTACAGTACCTAATATCTACTACCGCAGAATAATAACTAGTGCTTCTAGCCTTCTACTCAAAAGTTTATGTTCTCACCAAAAGTATACCTATAAGACGCACACTATTGTATTTTAGAACACCCAACTAAATTACCTACAAAATATTCTATATTTAGCTTGAAACTTTCAAAAGCACAATTAACATTGAAACCGCGAAAAGTAATTGATTAACTGAAATCGAGTTACGTCATGACGATAAATTTAATGCACACGCCGAATTACAGTGTAATTACATTTGCCTCATCTGTCGTTCTGTTGATCAAGTATGGTGCAACTCGTTCCGTTCATTTTGAGCGATCTAGAATAATAAAAATAAGCTTTTAATTTAAGAAATTTAACAATTGATTTTAGTTAACACAATTTCATTTAAAAAATCCTACTCATACGCAAACTACGATTTACACACACACATTCTTTTCTTATATTTTGGTTATTAAAGTTTACAATTGATGTGTGTGCACTATAAGAAGCATGTAAGAAGTGGAACCATGTAACGTAGTTTACCACATATAGGTTTATGAAAGTAAAATGTAATATAAACAAGAATCATTCAACATGTCGCAAGTTTCTGATATATTAGATATATTTCCCGTGAAAAACGACAACATACCTTTTGTAGATATAAAAAAGTCCTGATAATAAAAAAACACACACCGTCGACACTCACGACAAATAATTAATTAACAGAATATGTTTATAAATTGTAATATGAAATAAAAGGTTTGTCATGATCACAGATCACAGAAAATAAAGGTCATGATTCAAATTAAATTTTCAGGCCGAGCGACGAAAGTTGAGTGATTGGGTAATAGTCGAAATTTTAATACAGCTATTAATGCCGTCCACTATATTTAATTATTTTGCTCTGTTTTATGGTTCTGGGCGACTGATCGATACTATAAAGATATAATATAAAAATGCAGTTATTGTTGTAACGTTTTATTTTATAATGTCTATCCATACTAATATTATAAATGCGAAAGTAACTATGTCTGTCTGTCTGTCTGTTACTCAATCACGCCTTAACTACTGAACCAATTTGCATGAAATTTGGTATAGAGATATTTTGATACCCGAGAAAGGACATAGGATAGGTTTTATCCCGGAAATCCCACGGGAACGGGAACTATGCGGGTTTTTCTTTGACTGCGCGGGCGATGCCGCGGGTGGAAAGCTAGTACTCTATAGGTAGTAGGGTAAACTCACCTAATTGTGTGACTCACTTAATTCGGAGATACAACGTTTGGACTCTTACACAGCGTTATAGGAGTAAAATCCAATACATTAAAATTAACCCTATGGTAGGGTAATAAAGCTTCTTTTCGTGTACAAATTTTTGTTAAGATCGTGCGAGTGAAATAGTAACAATCACGGGATTTGTCATTGCGCCCGCCATGTTTGACGTTTCACCGGTAGCGTGCGACTATGCTGTCATTATTTAATTAATTTTAAATAGAAAAGGTGAGTTAAAGTTCATGATACTTTGACAATTAATTGTTAAAAACATATATTTGTTGATACCGACAAAGGTTTTAGTAATTTTTCATTTGTTTTTACACAATACCTTATTTCCTGGGTTCAAAAAGTTAACGATTCTCAAGATTGCAACTCAAAACAGTGTCACCGAATTAACCAAGCAAACTTTTATTATTTTCAATTCGTGTATTAATAATTGTCTTCAGTACGTATACGTTAGTAGTTTAAGTCAGAAAATATTTATTTTTACTCAGGTAAAAAAGTAGGATCGCTTTCAAGCATTTTAAAAGAGTCCGTTATTTTTTTTATCGAGTTTTTATCACATAATTAAGTGAGTTATTTTTTTTTATTTTAGACAGCATGGAGGAAGACAAAAATAAAAATAGAAAATATAATGACACAACCCTGACATCCGCAATTCAAAGTATTCTGCAGTCAAAAATGAGTCCGTACACACTACACACAAACAATTTATAAAGTCCAATATTGTTTTTTATTGTTCCCCTCTTTTGATAGTTTCTCGTTGATTAATAAATACATAATTATTACTTTCAATATATTATATTTTTTATTAATTTTATTTTTTTATTAATTTTTGTTACTTTTGTGTTAAAAAATAATAAATACTCACTTAATTCGGTTATAACAGAATTAGAGAAGTACTATCACCGAATTAAAGTGATTGTCACAGAATTAGACAAGTCATCGCGGTTTGATTAAGCTCATTTTACGCTGAGTTAATTCATATATGTTAAGATTACACTTGCTCATATGATAAATAGAAGACTGATTAATGATCCTATTAAAAATAAAAATAAAATTTATAAAGTTTAACCTGTTTTTTTTTTCATATTCTGTTTTGTCACAGAATTAGATGAGTTGACCCTAAAATTTATACATGTGAAAAAGGCAATCTGTATTTCTATGAGTATAAAGGTCTGATAAATTTGTTATGAGTTATGACTATTTATTGTCAAGTTTAAGTTGTATATCTCAAACGTAATCGTTACATAAAAATAACGATATAGTGAGAAAAAAAAGCGCGTATGCCGAGCACACGTGTCAGAAGTGAAACTTCTTTGGCAAGATTCAAAGATACTAATATCCTAATATCGACGTCTTACTCCATGACGTGATGTTATTCCCATGGCTATCTTGAAAATTTACTAAAAAGGCGCCTAAAGAAGTTTCACTATAAAATACAATAAAATGAATAGTATATATACTTACGTATATAAGGCAAGGTATAGGTAATATTAATAATTGTCCTAGGCTCGATAGGTACAAAAGGTCCTAGGTCGAAAAAAACTAAAAAGCTGGAACTGTCTCTACACTTAACTAAATACGACAGACATGTATTATTCATATAGATTCCATAATATATTTGGATTGGCCTAATTTTGTTTACGGAATATATATAATATATATTTCTGGTCACGTAGCTGTAGGTCCAAATCACGGCAAAATTCGTATGAAACTTTCATATGTTTTCCTATAGCAATAGATATGTGTTACGTATGATTTTATTATATCTTTTCTATTAGGTACATTGCGTTATATATGTACTAGCTTCGACTTCTCTTGGTTCTTCTCTCAAAAAATACAATTCAATAACTAGAGCTTTATTCGTAACCTACAAAAAGCTCTATTGGAATGCAATGGTATATGCATAGTGAAGCAAACACGAAATATCAAAATAATTTTGTTTAAAAAAGTGAAAAGACATATACAATAAGTAGGTACCTACCTAACCAGAGTAGATAATTCCTTTTTAAAGTGATGAAGTTTATAATAATTCTGTCACGGCAACAGCTAGTCCCTTCTATTCTACTTCTTTCTCTAATCGTTTTCATAACCATTTCTAACACACTTATAATTCGCAGGTAGAGCGCCCATTAATTTAGCTAATAATTATTTTAAATTAAAAAAATACTTGAATCAAATTATTTCTCCCTTATCCTATTCGTTAGCAAGTACAATAATCTCGTTATGGTCATCTATGGGCGACGCATTTTGCTTACCACTCGGCAAACAGGCTCGTTTGTTTCCCTATAGCATAAATAAAACCATTCGCTTTAACTCATCATACATTCAACGGTTCAACCTTATTCCTATATCCTTCTTATTCCCTCAAATCCTAACCAAAAACCTACATGTCCAAAGCTCATATCCGCAAATCGAGTCCGCACATCTCTAATCGCCTCGAAGGGTAAGCTATGGTTGCCGCAGCGTCGTAAATGTCCCTGACAAATAAGATAACAATACACTCAGTAGGGGTGTGCTACGGCTTTGTACGCGGCGCACGTATCGGTGCTTGGTGGTAAGCGTCTTGATACTTTGATGCTATTTATTTCTACTTATGAGTCTATTATTTCTATCTATTATTATCTTATTATTATGCATATGACTCGTAGGATATTTTTGTCAACATTTACAAATGTCTGTGTATCTTGTATAGTCTTCTAGGTGAAGATATAGAGCAGATAAATGACATTCATTAAAATTCCACAAAATCAGAAAACCATAAGTTGCCTAACAAGCTCGTTGTTAAAATGATAAATATTTAATAAATTATAAGATTATGGTAGAAAAGATTATACATAGGTACTTAGAGAAGAATTGGAGAGGTTAGTGAAATTTAACTGGTATACCTGAGAACAAAAATATATTATATCTACCTACCTACCCACTAGGTATACATATAAAATTCATAAACCAGATAAAGTAAAATTAATTTTGTGTACAATAGGTGTAAATGTTAAAAATATGTATTGACGTTTCAAAAGTGCTTCTCGAAGAAGTCTAATTGAATAAATAAATGTTTGAGTTTGAGTTTTGAGTTTGAATATCGTAAATGTTGTCCGGACAGAGGTTATCATTACTGGTTTACAAAAATTAATTAATTAATTAACACTTGTTGGACACGAAAAAAACTTTAACCCTTTTAAATAATGAGTAAGTATTACCTTTAATCAATCTCTATTTTATCTGACAAGCTTGTGAATTTAATAAATTATAGTATCAAGTATCAAAACCATTTGCTCTATGTACACAAGGCATTCTTATAAAAATTATATCATAGCAAGGTGTATTTAGGAGTGGGCGTTATATTGAACAATTCTACGTGAAGAATATAACTCGGAGGTAATGGACTTATTTAATTTGTTATCAGAAAGTTAACCATTCGTACTTATATATCAGGTATATGATATAAGTAGAGCTATATAATATTATTGTCCATTTATTATTATTTTCAGTAATATCACAGAATATTTAATAGTAGCTAACGCTAGCTAGTACCTATGTAATAACATCATTTAGTTACGTATCATTTCATTTGTAAGGCCTCTGCAGTTATTGGTAGAGAACACTCATCTATGTATACTAATATTATAAAGCTGAAGAGTTTGTTTGTTTGTTTGTATGTTTGTTTGTTTGTTTGAACGCGCTAATCTCGGGAACTACTGGTCCGATTTGAAAAATTTTTTCGGTGTTACATACCTAGCCCATTTATAGAGGAAGGTTATAGGCTATATATCATCACGCTACGGCCAACAGGAGTGGAGCTACGGGGGTGAAACCGCGCGGAGCAGCTAGTGAGTAATATACGTAAATACATGCATTCAAAGTACCTGCCTAAATATTTTGTGAACAAACAAATCGTCTTCGTAATATATAATTTTAATTAAAATTATCTTGTTTATTTCAGGTTGTTCTTTGTCTTGCTAGTTCCATACAATAGGTACACACACGTACACGAAGTGATAATAAAAAAATTAATAAACCTCAGATATTAATACGCATTTACTAATACTCTTTATTACTATAAGCTCTTTTTGCTATCCACAAAATAATATTACCTACGTTCAACTTAAAACAATCACAATACATTAACGTTAAAATTAAATGAAATGCAGCGAATAAGTGGGGCTTGTTTAATATTACTATTATATTCTCTTATCAATTATTATTAATTATACGTTTATATTCTCTTATCATTGGACAGTTGGACTTAAAAGGTTTTAAAGCATTCAATATGAGATCGAAATGAACACAAATCACTTGGTGTAACCCCATTAGGCGCGAGTCCGCCATTAATATAGCGGGTTCTGTAGGTATTTTTTATTGTTTTTATTTATTTTATTTTATAGAAAGTGTTAGTTTTAATAAGATTTTTAGAAGGTGACTGGTGAGGCATAGGTTGGTATAGGTAGGTATTACTCTAGCTTCATCAGTAATAATAATAATATATGAACATTATTTATATGAGATTCGACATAAATTACTTTCATTTTTTATTAGTTCGTAAAAACCAATTGTGTAAAATAATAGAATATGTTAAGATACATTTTGGTTATTTTATGCCTTTAGGCCTTTTATTAAATAAATAAAAAATAAACAAATTATTTAAACATTGATGTAATTGCCAATTTGAATTAATTTAATGACTTCTATTTTATCTTAATGATTCCTTGTTTTTTGTTTATTCGTATTTGCACATCTAACTATCTTCTAGTAAACATTTTGCTTTTTTTTGGTAATTTTTTTTTTTTGAATTTGTAAATGAAGTATTTTGTGAATTTCACACGGAACTTTAAAATCAAAGGCATAAAAGGAGAAATAGTGATAAAGAGGCAAAAAGGTAAACTTCGAACACGTATTGGGCTAAATATAAATGTCTCTGAGAAACATTAAGATAACGTGAGGAATGTTAAAAGCTATTTAATATTATGTTCTTTTCAAACTTTATTATTAAAGACGGTATGGCACTTGGAAAGTAGTTGAGTTTTAAAAATATGTTTTTTAAATTGGTCATATTAAAAAATAGGTACTCTTTATTTTTAGTAAACGTATAATTCAGCTAATTTTTCCATTAGCCTAATTTGGCCTGGCTAATTTGGCCTTAGAAACAGAAAAACAATATGTGTATATTGAATATGAATGTATTTTTAAAATAGAAAACCTTACTTATAATACGAGTTAATTATGTGGTCAGGTTATTCAAATATTTAGTAAAAATACACATTTTTATTAAAAATAGTAGGCGTGTTTCTCATAAAATAATGTGGCTAGCTTTTTATAGAAAGGGTGACAAACAAATATTTCTCCTAAAATGTTGATAATTTTATAAAAAAAATACATTCAATTCGAAACTTTTGCGTATAAAATTATAAAACGTAACTTTCTTGTTGCCATACCGTAATGCCTTACAAGGCAGAGGTATTTAAATGAAAGAGTGATAAACGCATCGTATTAATGTTCCACACGACCCCTTTTACAAACACAAGTAAACCCAAATGCAGTAGTTAACTAAATTTTAACTCCATGTTTTCCAATAATTGCTTGTATGCATTTAACAGAGAATTAATAAGGCGTATGCATTCTGTTAAATTACTTGTTTATATAAGGCTTTATCTTTATATTTCCGATTTACAGAAATCGAACGGGATACGATTTAAAATATTGTTTGGGTTTATAGTCTTCACTCTTCAATATAAATAAATATTTGTGTTTAAGTATTATTTGTTTTATTTGTAATTCTGTAGTTCCTATTTTATAAATGACAAGTAGGCAATTGTAGATATTCAAATAAACTAAATTAGTAATTTTTTTTTGTGTGGTAAAATCTTCTCAAAACGAATAAAAACATCGAGGTTAAGAACATTATGGGCATGCAAAAATTAAATTAATTTTCATTTATCCTCTATCCACACCATCACTGCTTCAATCGGTGAAGGAAAACGTCGTAAGGAAGCCGGCATATTACACAAACATTTCAACGACATGTTACATCTGCCTGTTAGCCAAAATGGTAGATTATGGAGAAGTCCTAACCGTGACTTTGTGTTTCCGCAAGGCATAAAATTGATTATCTAACTAGCGGTCCGCCCCGGCTTCGCCCGTGGTACATATTCACGTTTTCTCTACATAAGAACCATCCTCGAACTTCAAGGAATATTATAAAAAAAGAATTAGCCGTTCTCGAGTTATGCGCTTTCCAACACATTTTGGGATTAATTTTTATATTATAAGATAATGATGATACCTAGTAGTAACAAATTAATTATTATTTAATTTGTCTTGCTGACAAAAGTTTTGTCACCTTATTATTTACGAAAGCTTCATGATTATAGTGATTATAGTACCTAGTAGGTACGTATTTTTTATGATTAGAACAATCTTTTTAGTCCCAGCAGGAATTGGAATTAAGACAGCAAAGAAATGATAATAGGTAGGGTAAACTCACCTAATTGTGTGACTCACTTAATTCGGAGATACAACGTTTGGACTCTTACACAGCGTTATAGGAGTAATATCCAATACATTAAAATTAACCCTATGGTAGGGTAATAAAGCTTCTTTTCGTGTACAAATTTTTGTTAAGATCGTGCGAGTGAAATAGTAACAATCAAGGGATTTGTCATTGCGCCCGCCATGTTTGACGTTTCACCGGTAGCGTGCGACTATGCTGTCATTATTTAATTAATTTTAAATAGAAAACGTGGGTTAAAGTTCATGATACTTTGAAAATTAATTGTTAAAAACATATATTTGTTGATACCGACAAAGGTTTTAGTAATTTTTCATTTGTTTTTGCATAATACCTTATTTCCTGGGTTCAAAAAGTTAACGATTCTCAAGATTGCAACTCAAAACAGTGTCACCGAATTAACCAAGCAAACTTTTATTATTTTCAATTCGTGTATTAATAATTGTCTTCAGTACGTATACGTTAGTAGTTTAAGTCAGAAAATATTTATTTTTACTCAGGTAAAAAATTAGGATAGCTTTCAAGCATTTTAAAAAAGTCCGTTATTTTTTTTATCGAGTTTTTATCACATAATTAAGTGAGTTATTTTTTTTTATTTTAGACAGCATGGAGGAAGACAAAAATAAAAATAGAAAATATAATGAAACAACCCTGACATCCGCAATTCAAAGTATTATGCAGTCAAAAATGAGACCGTACACACTACACACAAACAATTTATAAAGTCCAATATTGTTTTTTATTGTTACCCTCTTTTGATAGTTTCTCGTTGATTAATAAATACATAATTATTACTTTCAATATGTTATATTTTATATTAATTTTATTTTTTTGTTACTTTTGTGTTAAAAAATAATAAATACTCGCTTAATTCGGTTATAACAGAATTAGGGAAGTACTATCACCGAATTATAGTGATTGTCACAGAATTAGACAAGTCATCGCGGTTTGATTAAGCTCATTTTAACGCTGAGATAATTCATATATGTTAAGATTACACTTGATCATATGATAAATAGAAGACTGATTAATGATCCTATTAAAAATAAAAATAAAATTTATACAGGTTAACCTGTTTTTTTTTTCATATTCTGTTTTGTCACAGAATTAGATGAGTTGACCCTACCCTAACCAAGACCCGCACAGCTATCAAAACTAGTTTAATCTCAAAACTAACTTTTTTATGCTGATTTCTAACAAAATAACTTTGGAGAAGCTATAAACTTAAATAATTTCTAACAATTTTTGACTAAATAACCTTGTGCCCCAGTATCAAGTTTTAAATATTGTCCTAGATTTAACACAATAAACGAGACTAACCTAGAAACTATCTCTTACTAAAACTTATACACATAATACACATCTTTCGTACATCTTCATCCTATCTTTGAGATGGATTCGCAATATGGAGCAAGTTTTATCAACGAACGTAAATCGTGGGGTCGTCGCGAAATAAAGTCGTCACGATATCGTATCGGCCTCGCTGCCCACGGAGCGTCGCATGTTGTATATTAGCTATGATAAGGAACAGCTTACACTGGAATGTAGAGTATGTTTTTATGTTACAATAAAAAAAAATTAAGTAAACTGTACAATATTATAATTTATGATGAAATTATTTGTTAGGGGGTTAGGGCTTCATGCTTTTATTCTGGCTCTTTTATAAGTTACTAGTCTGCTATAAATTTTGTATATTTACTAAGATTAATAAATTATTATTGCATTCGTTACCTACATACAAACGTTAAATGTAGTACCTATACGTAATAACAAAAATTAAAAAGTAAGTACAGAACTAGTTGAATATTACCTGAACTTTGTAAATCCTGAACCTACCAATAGGAAGGTAACAATTAATTATCATTGTAGTAAATAACAAACATGAAGATTTATTTTCAGTTTATCACCATGATGGAGTTTGAATAACATTCTTAATCAACAAGTATTAGTTTAACACTACCGATATAGATATTAGGTACCTACCTACTCTACCATTCTATTTCCAACCAAGCTCTACATAGCTTGAAAAAATGATCACATGAGAGCTATTCCTTACTCAAATCAAGGCATGCTAGACATATGCAACTCCCCGGGCCGGCTTATCTCGCAAATAAAATGTAAGCCATGTCGCTCTCAGCCAAGATCTTTATTAGTTACAAGTCACTATTTCTGCTCATAGCTTAATGTTAACGCTGTCAATAGAGATATCACCTTTTTACTGTGATGCATAATAATTGTACCTACTTATTCTATGAAATGTACGTTTTTGTGAAAGTTCAGTGTACAATGTACGTATTGTGATAATGGAGTGGATATAAATTTTCATACTCAATGAATATGCTTTTTGGTGCAAGCAAAAAAAGCAGACCTTAACTAAATTTTTATAATTTATACAATTTTTGGTGAAAGTTCAGGTGAAATTTCAGGTTGAAATTCGTCATGTGACGTCATGTAGGTACCTACATACAAATAATTAGTTTTATATATTATACCTACTAGCTTACCGCTCGCGGCTTCGCCCGCTTTCTCTAAATTTGAGATTTAAACTCTCTCAAGTTGGATCGAACTGCACATGGTGTGCGAATTTTATTATAATCGGTTAAGTGGTTTAGGAGTCCATTGAGGACAAACATTGTGACACGAGATTTATATATATTAAGATGAGCCTTTTTATCTACTTAAGAAAATTAACTAAAATTAAGCTAGATGCAGATGATGATGATACCTATAGACATTCAATACCTACCACTTTCCTGCTTTTTTTGTGTCTTTGCCGAAAGACTGTAGTTAGGTACAGTACCTATTTGCTATTTAGTCACGTAGGTACTTACCTACTCACGTGTATGATATTTTATTAGGCATAGGTAGGAACCTTGGGTACTGTTAGGAATAAGGGTGAAGGTGTTTTTCAAAATCTGCTTTAAATTTCAAAGGTAGGTATGTTGTTTCGAAAGTTCAAACAAACAGACAGGTGCAAATGACTCGATTTTAAATAAATGAAATTGTATATAGTTTCAATTAAGGGCACAGTCGCAACAGTCATTTATAAAATTGTAGAGATTCATATATAAAGTTCTGGATAAAAGTAGAATTTAAAAGCCATTCCCAATTTATATTTCAGGCGCGCCATTAAAATAACATCAAATTAAATTCCCAAATTACTCATTCAGAACGGACGTAACATTTATAAAAATAAAAGTCAGACGGGGGAGTTTTAAAAACGTAGGCACTGCGCAAAATCAAAAGTCATTAATGTCCAATAAGTTAAAAAAGTTGGCGACGCACAATAAATCATTTTTATATTTCATCTTTCGCGAGTCTTTTTTCATCAATTTAACACGAGTGGAAAAAAGGCATTCAATTGCGTGTTCTGTGGAGTTTTTTTAAATGGTAACCTCGTGAATAATTTTAGCCAATCGCGTGCTTGGAACGCCGGCTGTTGCCTCCCTCCCGGCTCGTGATTGGTCAGTTTAGGATCTGATTGTACGATGGTTGAACGGATTTCGTTTAGGGCATCTCATTCTTACGATATAGTGATGTTCAAGATAACGTTGTGGTACTATCGAGTTATCGACCACTTTCCATTGCTTTGTAGATTCCTGCAATATAACCTGAATCATTTATGACGAGTTGATAGTGTTTCTACTACCTATAGCGTATGTTATCCTCGTTTATCACACTTAGTTCAGTTTTTGGCAGTTCTGTAAAAAAACGTAAACAAAACATAGCCTATGCGTATGGTAAAAGCGGTTAAGAAATATCTGCTTATCAACTTGCATAAAAATATCCAGAATTATTACTAATCGAGTTACACATTTCCTTGCATAAATTATATTCCATCAATAAATCACAGTATACTCGTATAATTTGGGCAAAAATATCTAATGTAAAATTACAATAAACGGCAAAGATAAAACCATTACATAATAAGCCCGGATTCATCATGTCAATATCTACTAGATACATTAGCCATTTTTTTTGCCATAATATGACAATAAATGGAAATAAATTAAATTTACATAACACACATTTCAGACATCATTTTATGTAATAACTTTTAGGCAGTGTTAAGTGTTAGCTAGTGGTAGATAAGTATGTTGCGGAGGAATTCCAACCAATACACGGGCCCCATCATTAAAGCGGCTCGCCGCTCGTCGTAACGCAGTGGGGTTTGAGTCGGTAAGAATCCGAGATAATTCACACGGCCAACCCACAGCTTCATCTCCAGGGGCCGTGGGCCTCTATGCAAGATCTATTTTTTTTAAGTGGGAAACCACTTAAAAAAAAGACGGGTTGCTCTCCGGGAGTGCCAGCAGAAGTGAAAACTTGATTATTAACGTTGAGTTCTCTCCATCTTTCTTACGCTTTTTCGATCAGGTCACGTGTCCTGACGCGAGTTTAAGATTTTATACTCATTACAGAAAAAGTGCTCAACGCCGCTAAAGAAGTTTTCACTTCAAAAAGGTAGTGGTAAATATTAGATGGAGTAAAATACCAATAAGTTAAATTTTAAAATAATATTTTTTTATTTCATATACATAATATGGTTTAGATTAAAAGACTATCGATCTTAAATCGTCTATAATAATGAAAACGTATATATAAAAAAAAAATAATTATCCCTCGGTTCGATTTCTATTACCTACTACAGTACCCAAATAATAACTTCTTACTAAATAATTATAAATACATAAGGTAGGTTAAATTCACTATTTAAATTTTTTTCTTTATTCAATATTTTTATTTTAAGACATAAACTTCCATTCTAATATAAAATTTAATATATTTTTATCGATATCTAATACATAACGTCGACAACACTAGCAGTCTAATTGAAACGAGGCAAGTTTGAGCTGGCTGAATGATTTTGAAACAACTTACAGACGTTAAAATAATTTGTATTGACATATTTTAATAATTTGTATGTTTTTTTTGTTTTCTTTACATTTTATATGAATTTAATTTAAAACGTTCAAATGAACTATTCCTATTACTTATTACCTATTTCATTTGGTATAATATAATAAGTAACTGTTAAATTATCAAATAGGTACCTATACAGACAACAGATATGCCTAGTAGGTATTGATTACCTAAATCAAGTAAATTTATTTCTTACTTTTTTTATTAATTCATAATTGCATGAATCGACAAATAATTTTTAGGATGCCTACGATTTTAAGTGTCTGAAACCGAAAATTATTATCTAAGTAAATAGGTACCTAGCTAAAATGTCTTTAATTTTAATTCATATATTTATCTAAATCAGTTATCTGGATCAGACGCAAATTTACAAACAGATTTACAAGTAGGTAGGTATAGACTTTTGTGTTTGTATTTATAGATATTTGTGCTATCTTAGTATAAAAGTAGCACAAATATCTATAAATACACGGTACCTATCACATTAATTCACACTGTGCGTTCCAACAAACCGCATTAAATTCAAACTTATCGAATCAATTATTCAATCTATCGATATCGATTGTACCTAATGGCAACACTAATCGAACATGCTTTTTGAAAGTTAATTTTGTGTAACAACTCAAAGCTTAATACACCAATAATGATGCTTGTTACAGATGATAGATGAAGCACAAATTACTAGGAATACCTCTATTTATATGGTTTATTTAATTTAAACCTTAGTACGAAGGGATAGAAGCTATAATTGTTCAACAGTATCGTTAATGACGTATGATTAACGTATACATGTGGGTAATTTATTGTAAATGCATGTTCATGCATATCGTAAATGGTATATAACATGTAGAAGTAGTTATACTAGCTTACACATTTGACTTTACTCCTAAAATTAGAAATGTTTTTATTTGGTAGGTAGGTACTTTATTTTTTCAATACAATAATTATACGTGAAACCCCAACCTAAAAGTTATAATAGAAGCCTATAATACAAAATACAGAATTGACATGACATTCCTACATATAGGTAAGATATTATTATGACATAATATTTAAAGATTTAATAAGATAGGAATTAACTTAAAATATTTAAATTTCAATCAATGTTTTTTTTTCACACTTAAACAACACAACTAAATAATTAATATTGAACGATATGCACTGAGATATTTTTTTAATAATCCTAGGTTGAATTGGTACATAAATACTAGATACTAGGTATAATATTATATTAATTATCTGAATTTAGTTTCTTTACTATGCATGCAGCACGAAACCTTCAATTACTCTTCAACTAAAAATACTCACCGACATCTAGTATGCAGCATTATAGAGCATTATTTAGCAACTAGAATTATTATTTTGTGATGGAAATTAGAACACGACTTTTATATAAAAAGCTCGGTTATTATAATTGTTTCCCTATAACATTGCTACATAACGTATGACATGTACTGATATAATATTTTTAAATAATTTAAAATGGAATAAGTGCAATATTATCACCGTCGTTTAATTTTAAAAGTACTAGTAATTTAAATATTAATTAGCGACATCTAGTATTGAATAGCATGACAATATAGTTCTTCTTACCATAATTAGATGGCGCTGTTATCAAATTATAACTTAGTACTACTTTTTACGACTAGATGGCGCTGTTATCAAATTATACTATAGTACTACTTTTTACAACCAGATGGCGCTGTTATATAATTATAACTTAGTACTACTTTTTACTACTAGATGGCGCTGTTATCAAATTATACCATAGTACTACTTTTTACAACTAGATGGCGCTGTTATATAATTATAACTTAGTACTGCTTTCCACAACTAGATGGCGCCTTTATAAAATTTATATTTAAATTTTTACATATCTTGTCGTTTCAGAGCATTAAATTTCTAGAAATTCAAAAAGATTTCCTTGCGAATCTGCCACCTGGTTATGGAAAAAGGAACTAGGAAATAGGTACATCTTAATTTTAATCATATTTTGGTCAGGTGATTCGTATAAAATATGTACGGTATTCAAACTTGGGTAGGTACCTAGGTATTTCAAAAACAATAAAAACGAGTCGTTCTGTATCAATATAATATTTATTTATTAATATTACATGGCACTACATTATTTTCTTACTAATTATGTTAAGTAGGTATATTGTATATTGGTATATTGGATTCGTAATAATCTTATAATATTATTAAATACAGCAACAAGAAACAGTAGGTATAGATTCAACAGACAACAAAAAAAACACATTTAACTAGATTACTTACAATATAGTTGTTTGTATAGATAATAAAAACATTGTTAACCTAGGTTAAATTGAATGTTAGATCTATTTCAGGAAGTAAGCTTTTAGGATATTTTTCAGTAAGTACCTAGTAATAGGAAAATATAAGGCCTAGTTTTGTATATATTTTCAAAGAAAAGTAATGGTGTCAAATATTACTTTTATGTATAATAATGTATTTCTGGAAAATGACTAAAAAATCTGGCTATAATTAAATCTTGATGGTACAATATATTTTTCCATTTCAGCTTCAATAATTAATAATTATATAACAAAAACATTGACTATAAAGCAAACGTAATCAACTAATCAATGCGTAATTCCAGCCTTTTATTAAGCATTGATTAAGTGAGAAATCAGTAATTATATTATATTGCTTCACTGTATAATATAATTATGAGAAAATTTAACGAGTGGTGTATTGGTTTATGTATTTTTGAAAACAAATCACTTTCATTTCCTGCATTATTATTAGTAACATTTATTTTTATAATGTTAAATCTGGCTCAATTATAAGTACCTATACCTGTTTTCAATATTTGGTATCAATATCAAAAAGCGTATCTTATAAATAAATAATAACAACTTGGCTCGGTCGGTGTGTTCATTGGAAAGTGTCTGAAACGTCCTGGTGATCGGAACGATACCTCTTCGGGATCTCATCATCTTCATCATCACATGGTATGAGTAACTGGAAAAAATAATTAAATACCTATAATATTAACATTTATGTAAGTAAAAACTAAAATGCATTTGTCGTAGTTATAAGAAGTGGCATTTAACAAAATCATCGTGTTAAGATAGAAGAGTTTTACCAAAGATAGACACTAAATATCTATCTTTGATAAAATTCTTCTGTACCGAACTCTCCCTAAACAGTTGGACTAAACATGAAATTTTAAGTAGGAACCTATGTTCAAATTGATTTTTAAATGCAGGAGCATGTCTGTCTTCCCTAGTTTGTTATAAAGCAACAGAACATCACTATATTTTACGATCATTTATTGCTAAAAACTTACTCTTTCCGTAAAAGGTTTCCCCATAATCAAATACTTCAGCTTCTGCAATTGGCAAGGCGAGAGTATCTTGTCGAGGCTCATCTTGTGCCCGTCGCGTTTGCCGTTCGTCCACCCTCGCGAGTATTGGAAGGTCTGTGACGTCACCAGCGTGACGCTCACCATGACGAGGAAGAGGGTTAGGTTTGACATGACTGGGAAGATTATTATATTATTGTAAAGTAAAATAAGGTGAGTATGTATGTCGATTTTGGATGAACATGTACCTAGGTATAATATGTATATACAGGATGTCTCAAAAGAAAGTTTATATTTTGTGGATGAATAAAAAAAAAGTAAGCGGTGTATTTAAAAAATGTTTATTAATTATTAAAGTGCATAATATGGGAATTTATTTCTTAAAAATAATATCGTCCAAATGCAGTCCATTGCGTTCACGGCACTCATTACGGATACCTAAAATGTTATTTTTCCATGAAATCGTGAAAACCTACATGTACATTGACCGAAGGAACTGCATAAGAATTGCATCTTTATTTTGAATTTTTCTCCAAATAATTGTGACTAACTATTTTTATTTTATAAATGAAATAAGTCGAACCCTATTTACAAATAGGTAATGAACTGGATGCATTGCCTACCAATAACGATATGTTTTGATATGAAACTACATTAGCATACGATATTAATTAATCTTTCTGCAAGTTAAATTTTTGAATAATCCCTAACAATAAAATAAAGGTGAACTATGTACCTATTACCTAGTCTGTAATTACCTCTATATAATAATATGAACTGCTATCTCTAGTAGGTTTATCACTAAGACTTTTCGATTTAAATCCAAAGAGGTAGGTAGGTACCTACCTAGTTATATAAAATAACGAACAAGTTACCTATGAATAGATCATGTAACAAACGTTATTTTGTATTTTGCATTAAAGCCGTATAACTGATACTCCTGTATGCAAACAATTTGATCAAAGGATAACATCTCTGTTATACGTTTCAATATAATAAAAATATGTATTCAGGTAAGTGTTTGTTACATAGTGGGTGGGTAATGCCAAGGTTTTATATCCGGATTTGCTTGTAACCTACATACTATATATAATTAGAGTTTACCTATTTGTTAAAATAGAGTCTCAAACATAGAAAATTCAATAATTGGGTTTGATAAAACAAGTGAAATAATAATGAAGTTTATTTTTAAGGTAATTCTTTTTTCCAGGACACAAGCCTAAGAAGAAAGAAAAATTCGAGAAGCATGCTACACGCTGGCCAGTTTTTCGGAACAACCTACACGTCGTCAAAATTTAGTTTTAGGTGCTGATGAGCTATGACTGATTAATATTTTCTATATGGTTATGTGAGCAATGTAAAAAGGATAGAAATTTAATCAATTGTCAAATAATAAACATGAATAAACGCAATATAACATACTTACAATTACAGTTTTATTATACAAAATGAAACCCTACCTTTCCTACGTACGACGATTATCAGTACATAGAAGTTATAAATATATTCTTTAATTAATTCATTTCACACAGTATAATCATCATGCAGCACAGACAACAATCTCGTAATAGAATTTCCAAATGACCAGCTCTAAATATAGCCAGCAATTTTCCGTTCAGGTGTTAAAACGCAAATAATGAAACGGCTTCAATAAAAGCCCCATTTTGTTCTCCACTGTCCCTCCGGTCTATAATTACAAGGTACGTTTTTAATTTACAAATCGAAATGCAAAGGCGTAAGGATTAATTAAATACTTTAGAAAAATGCAGTATAGAATGACTTTAGCTCGACTTTAGTAACTGGAGGTGACTTTAGGTGTACATGTTTGACTTTAGTGGCACACTTATATGCCATATAATTATGGTATTTAATTTGGGACGTAAACAGCAATAGGTATACCAATGCCATTTTTCCAGATAATAATATGTACATATAAGGATTAAGGAAGGCGAATAAATTAAATTCCAGAAATTTCCAACTTCATATTGTATCAAGTATGTCTACATGATATATGTACATTACAATTAGACTAGTATAACTTATTAGATATGTATAACGTATTAGATGTTTTATCGAACACTAGCTGCGCTCCGCGGTTTCACCCACGTGGCTTCGCTCCTGTTGGTCTTAGCGTGATGATATATAATAGCCTATAGCCTTCCTCGATTTATGGGCTATCTAACACCTTAGAGTCCTATAAGAATAATGCTCTAAGTCTAACACAGAAAGAATTTTCCGAATCGGATCAGTAGTTCCAGATATGAGTGCGTTCAAACAAAAAAAACAAACTCTTGAGCTTTGTAATATTAGTATAGATGTAAAAGCCAATCAATTAGGTAATGCTAATGAATAATGACAAAGAAATGAATAAATGCGAAATACTCCCTTTGATAAACGACTACAATTAAGACGAGTTAAAATGATATTTCTATGGCATGCAAATGAAATTGAATTGAGAACATTAGCAGACGCTACTAGAATCATTTTAATTTTAAATTAATAACTTTCAGTTTCATGAAGTTGTTAGACTATAACTAAGTATAATAACTTAACACGAATTTACTTATGAATTATGTGACTACAACAAAAGCATTGAACTGGCACAATTAATAACAGTAAATATATTCAACATTTACGAATAAATGTTTTTATTTCTTTCTAAGTAGCTCTTCCCGGATTCATCTAGAATCTAGAGAACGTAAAAGAAGGTTAAAAAGTGTAGCATACGTAAATAAATCGATACAATTTTTATTATAGATCAATCATTACAGGTAGGTAAGCAATCAAATCGATTGGGTTGCTTGGAAGAAATCGCTCACGAGCGATAAAGCCGCTCAACGTAGGTGCATCTTTAGCCAAACAACAACTCTGTTACTATCATGTACATAGGCAGTAGGTACATAGATACATATAAAAAGTATCCATGAATTCATTCGTTCATACAACAACTTCCAATAAAAGTTATTCTGTTGCAAACTCTCTTCCAGTTTCGTTTGTGCGAAAGAAAATATTAAAAAAACTACAGTATTTTTATCGAGGAGAAAAACACAAGACTTTATATTGCATAAGTAGCATAATTGCATTCAAATGACATTCTCCATCTAGTTCAATATGTGTTTATAATAATTCCTTGTACAGACTTTGAATTCTATGATATTTCACATTTTATGAATTGATACTGATTACAATAATTCAGAATCATTCCTAAAAACAGAACATTTACCTACTGAAAACAAATATATTAAGCCGATAGCTTAAAGCCCCAATGTTCGGTTTATTTAGTCGTCTGTTAGTATCTTAAAAATTGAAAAGTAAATTAATAAGTACGTAATTTCTTTTAATTAGTATAGTAAGTACTTATATAAAACTAGTGGTCCGCCCCGGCTTCGCCCGTGGTACCTACATGTTTAAACTATCCTATCTCTCAAGTTGGATCGAACTGCACAATATGGTGTGCGAATTTTATTATAATCTGTTTAGTGGTTAAGGAGTCCATTGAGGACAAACATTGTGACACGAGATTTATATATAATAAGATTTATTATTTAACACATGCAATATATTCTAGTTTTACCGTTTGGACGTTATGTTTGAAATAATATTCTCACATGTGCCACGAAGTTTGCGATTGAGTTTACCGTGTTTCGTGTTAGGATATATTTCGTATTGACTTATAGAACGTGCTTTTAAAACTCTGCTATCTGCAGTCTAGATTTTAGGCTATACCAATATATTATCTGTTTTGTATGTTAAATTGGTTTTGAATTCTTGCATGTGCGCTATACATAGGTATTTATTATCTATACTTAATATTATAAAGCTGTAGAGATTTTGTTTGTTTGTTTGAACGCGCTAATCTCAGGAAGTACTGGTCCGATTTGAAATATTCTTTGCCCATTTATCGAGGAAGGCTTTAGGTATAGGATTTATATCATCATGCTAAGACCAACCGTAGCAATGCGGGTGAAACCGCGGAGCACAATTAATATAGTTTTTTTATGAAATTCTCCTGTCGCGCTGGTTGAAGTTAAACGGCTTGACCGATTCTCATGAAATTTTATGTGTATATAGTAGGGCAGGTATGAGAATTGAACAACAATTTTTTTTCATAGGTATCAGTTTGATAGGAGTAAGGCAGCAACTAGCACGATTTATTCATATAATAGATAGTTTATTTATAGATTTTCACCCGCTTATTTATTTATTACTAGTCAAAGGAAATTCCCATAGGAATGAGATGTTTTACTGTAGTAAAAAGCCTATGTAGTAGGCTGAATACTGGAGCCTAAAATCTCCAAACACATAAATTATATTATAAAATGGATCTGTTGTGACGTGGAAGATACACAAACAATAATTATTCATTTGTTATAATTCGATATAATATACTAGCGGTTCGCCCCGGCTTCGCCCGTGGTACCCACATGTTTACGTTTTTTTTTCATAAAAACTATCCTATCTCTCAAGTTGGATCGAATTGTACATGGTGTGCGAATTTTATTATGATCGGTTAACTGGTTTAGGAGTTTATTGAGGACAAACATTGTGACACGAGATTTATATATATTAAGATTAATTTTCCTTGATAAATGGATAAATAGGCATATTATTATATAGGTACCATAGAAAACTTTTTTTAAATTGAAATGAACCGTAAATATTGTAAAATTTATTAAAGATAATACCTAGATAGATATTGAAGAAGAAAACGAGAAAGTTTTCATTTCGACTGTAAATTTATTTGATCACAACTTTCGATGTGAAAATCTTATTTTTATGATTCTTTTTTTTTAATTTGATGGCACTATCCCTGGTTCCAGTTAGTTATTTAGTCCCATTTATTTTTTTCTACATTTCAGACCATTTGAAGACGGATTAGTTTTTTATTAAATAGGTACCTGGTACATATTATGGAAACTTAAATATATCTTTACTACTAGATTTACTTTTTAACTGCATTAAACTTGAATGTATAACCTTTTTTCAGATCAAAATTTGCACCAATTATAATGTTTTAAATATTACATAAGGTAGTAAATTGATATTAATTTTTGAATGCTATTTAATACCTAAGTACATATATTTATATTTGATTGAAATAAAACTTTTGTTTTTCTACCACAATTTGAAATAATATATTTAATATTTATTAATAAATAAATATTTGGTGACCCAAAAATTGTATAACGTTATCGAAAAATAATTATACAGAAACTATTCACCGATTTAAAAAAAAATACGTATCAAAAAAATGTTTTAAAAAACATAAAAACTATTTTACCTCTGAATTTTAAATATTAAAATTGAATAAATTTATATCTTACCTTATAATAAACAAACACACAGAACTTTCGTCTCCTACCCCTAATCCTGGACTACGAGTTTTGTCGCCAACCCTTAGCTTATATACGCAACGGGACGCTATACAGTGTACTCAAATATACGTAGGTATATATTATGTATATTATATTGATCCTTCATTATAAACCCACGCTGCACTAGTAGTTTATAATGTTGTACTTATTTTGAATATAGGTTACTTTATGCAGAATATTTTTAGGTATTTCAAAGTTTATGGAATGCTTCAAGGTAAGTATTTTAAATGGAAAGATGGTAATAATATGCATTATTTAATCTATTACATATAATAAATCTGTAGAAGGGTCAATTCTGTACATTGAAAATATTGAAAATATAAATAGCAGGGTGTGTTACTGGATCGATACCAAACCCAAATATGTGATTAAAAAAATTTTTGTCTATCTGTCTGTATGTGAAGGCATCACGTGAAAACTAACGGTTCGATTTCGATGAAACTTGGTATAATTATACCTTATGATCCTGGGCATAAAATAGAATACTTTTTATCCCTGAAAAATACATAGAAAAAAATCTTAAGTTTTCTTAATTTTTCCGCGCGGACGGAGTCGCGGGCGGAAGCTTGTATAGAATAAGAATAAAGGGTTTAATATAATATAGAACATAAAATGTTCTTTTTCTGTGTGACATAAAATCAAAATACCTAATTGTGGATAAAATTTTAAGAAGATGATATTTTTAGAATATCTACATAATTCAGCAGCAGAAAGTTGATTAATTGAAACGCGGTCATTGTAGAACACACTTCCTCTCGCATCGAGTGTCGCGATCAAACGGTTTTAAAGAAGTCAAGTTCCACAGTTATCGTTTAATAGAACAATAACTATTTCTCGATATAGAGAACAATTTATAAAATGAATGATTATATTAATAATATATAGGTAATTTTTTTATTAGTTGTCGCGATAATCTACCTTCTTTCTGTGCTGTGCGTATTTCACAGAGCTTTTAAAATCAAAACTTATCAAACAAAATTTAAAAGAGGAACAAATTATTTTTTTAATTAGATTTATTTATCCATTTTTACAAACATGCATAAAAGTAATAAAATAGATAGTAGATAAAAATAAGTCTTTAGGATGTATGATTTTTTTGTGACATCTGTAGGTAACTATCGTTTAAATGTAACCCTTAGTTAATATACCTAGCATGACCCAGCCCTATTTCCGATGCATTTTAGCAAACCTCATAGGTTTTATAACCTAATGAAGTAACGAAGCCTTACTCAAATGTGAGAGCAATTAAAATGTTATATTTAAAACATATTACCTAATTTGATAAATAAGATGTATACTATTCTAGCCTGTACTGTGCCAAAACTAGTGGATATTTTCGTGAGCAATTGAATAAAACTTATATTTATGTGTATTGAAGTTTTTAACGTAGGTAGAAGAGCTCATCCAAATTTATTATGTAAATTTTTATATAATTATATATGTACCTACTTAGGTATTTTATTTTGTAGTGTGTAATAATAGTCTATCTTTGTATCAAATTTTATCGAAAACAGTGTGGTAGGTACTATTTAATTGTGGTAGTGTGTAGATTATTATGAATAAACTTCCTGATTCCCGACCCGGCAAACATTCTAGCAGTACAGCCTTTTAAATGCACCCATTAACAGTGTAACTATTCTCAGAAGCTACCGAAACTATACAAAACTTCATAATAGTCGGCCAAGCTGTTTTGGAGATTGGCTTCAATTAATAACAGCTTATTTTAGGCCAGACAGTCACCCTTTCCTGAGTAGGTAATTTCGTGAAACTAAAAACTGCCGAATGATTAAGGGCTCTTATTGCGATGGCTATATTACCTTTGTATGAAAATAGAGCATGGGAATATGACACGTTTATAGTACCTACATATACCTACTGAATATAAATAAATATAATAAAGCGTTGTGTATTCTTAATTTTTTTCTTACAAGCCTATAAAATGCTTATCAGAATGTATTTAAAAAAGTTAAAACAAAACATTAATTTACGATTTTTAGAATCTTGCAAGTTGCAATGCAACACACGCGTTCCGTAGGTACTATAAATGCATTATATTATGTTATTCCTGAAATAATTACCTACCTAAGTACCTACGCATTATATTATAATCGTAGGCACGTACTCGGTACTACGTAGTATATTATCCACAGATATTATCATTGGTCTGTGGTACTATGTTCATAGACGATGTATGGAAATATACAATCCATACAATCAAGATGAAAATTGTTCTTACCCTGTAATTTTAATCACATTATTAATAACCATTATAATATTATAATTAGATAGCTTCTAGATAGGTTTAAATACTGGATATGATAAAAAGGTATATTTTATCTATACTAATATTATAAAGCTGAAGAGTTGGTTTGTTTGTTTGTTTGAACGCGCTAATCTCGGGAACTACTGGTCCGATTTGAAAAATTCTTTCGCTGTTATATAGCCCATTTTTCGAGGAAGGTTATAGGCTATGTGTCATCACGCTACGACCAACAGGGGTGGAGCCACGGGGGTGAAACCGCACGGAGTAGTTAGTTACGAATAAATACAAAAAGTATAAATATTTAGGTACTTACTTCTACCGTAAAAACTGGAAGATGCTTCCTGAATCTGTGTTGTCCGCCGAGTAGGTACCTACCTGCAATGTGGACTTCAAGACTTGCTCTGTGACTTCAAGAGAAGAGGTTCCTTCTAGCCTTCTATAATAGCCCTCCATGTTCTATTGACCAACAAAATTAAATTAAATATTTCGATCAGAAAAATAGCGCATTTTAAATTTATAGGTACTACCTAATCATTTTAAAAGGGTTTTTTAAAGTACCTAACTAACTATCCATTTCAATTTTCATGCGTACCTATCTATAAATTATATAGTACCTAATTATTGAATATGGGATATTATTAATGTGGTAAGTAACTAGGTAAATAATAAATATTTAAAATATAAAAAGAAGACAAAAAAATGTTGGCTTTATTCATATTTCATCAAAACATTAAATAATAATACTGATTACTAATTAAAATATCGAATTTCGTCTCCAAGTCAAGTCAATAATTATTTGAACCTTCCAGTCGCTTTATAAATACCGGTTCTATTGAAAGATGTAAGTTATTAATTATCTGTATTACGTGGGCCACACTGAAAGTTTTGCGTAACTAATAAACAAAACAATTTATTCGTCCAATATTATATTTACTACTTTTTAAAGTATTCTCCGTTACATTTAAAACACTTTTTCATCCGTTCAAACCATTTCTGGAAACATGAGGACCATTGGTCCGAGGGTATGTTTTCTGCGTGCTGTTTGAAAGCAACCACGGCCTCTTCTGGTCTCGTAAATGTCGAACCACTCATTGATTCATAGATTTTTGGGAAAAGAAAGAAATCGCAAGGTTCTAGGTTAAGACTGCGTGCGGCATGAGTCACGTGCTCTATGTTTTCAGTAGCCAAAAATGACTTTGTTTTGTTCGCGGTGTGCGCCGAAGCACTGTCATGGTGCAACAAGATGCGACTTCTAGGTCGCTTTTCTCTTATTTTTTCTAAGAAATTGGGCAAAAAATAGTGGTGTACCACTCGGCATTAACAGTCTTTTGTTACTCAAGTGGGATAGTGCAGACAGGATTTGTCTTAGAGAAAAATAATGCAATCATTTGTTTGCCAACCCTTCTCGCCTGCCTCAATTTGGTTGGTTTGCTGTCACTTCTAAACACCCACAAAGAATATTGGTGTTTTCTTTCTGGAATATAACCATATATACATATTTCATATCCTGTCACGATATTATACACGGCGTTAGAATGTCCGTAATTGTACTTTAATAGCATTTCTTAACACCAATCTACTCGATGTCGTTTTTGTTCTGGAGTGAGTTTAGGAGCAATTCACAGGCAACCAAGCTTCCTAACTTTGAAATGTTCATGTAAAATTTTCTGAATTTGTCTCATACCAATCCCCAAATGTCCTCGAATCTCCTAATAAGTGATATGGCAATTTTCTTAAATTAGTCGTATGATGGTAGCCATATTTTCCTCCGTGATCGCAGTTGAGGGTCGACCTTCACGAATTTCATCATGAAGAGAAACACGGCCGCGATGAAATTCAGCATATCAATGCCTTACAGTGCTCAAATAAGGTGCTTCCCTCCCAAAAGTATTTTGAAGGCGAACAGTGCAAGCTTTCGGAGAAAGCGAACTTTTAAAATCATCAAAAATCATCGCCCTAAAATTGTTTCGTGTTAGTTCCGTTTTTGCTACGGACAACGAACTTCAAGTTGAGATAAAAAAAAATTGACACGAGCTTCCAGCCAAATTTTTTTTTCCTCAACTTATGAGACTTCATAGGTTAAAAAAATATAACATTCAAAATTCAAACATTTATGGGTGGCTAGAAACGCAAAACTTTTAGTGTGCACTAGGTATTAATTCAAATTCAATGGTTTATTATTGGCTGTTATTCATAATTGCGTGCTCAGAAATCGTGCCAGTGTATTACGTTTGGAAAATTATTATAATTTCGTTATTCTTGCTACTGTGATATTTGAAATCTGCAGATTTGCTTTAAAATCGATTATTTTATATTTAGGCATATCCTTATCTTTGAAAATATTGGTGTGACTTCTTAATATGTTCGTAACTCTCTGAAAAAAAAAACTGACCAATAATACATGAAAATGTGGTTCGTAGAATAATTAGTCTGGCACATAGACTACTTTTTACCAGGGTAGGTACCACGGCACGCGAGTGACGCTGCGGGTATTAGATAGTATCATATTATAATAAATTACATATTACATAAAATAAATAGCATACTGTAGTTCTTTAATTCAAACAAAATATCAACTATTACCTACCTCACTACTATATACTCTTTATTTTGTGGTCCTAGCAGTAGTTAGTAGTCTTTAAATGAAACCTAGAAGACTGGATTATAAACTGTTCATGAATACGTAATAGAAGAAAAGCTGAAATAGTATTACCTAGGTACGTAGTTTAAACTTTAAATAATACTTATCTCATCCGACAAGCGGTTGGTTCTATAACTTCTACCTAGGTATATTAATTCCAACTGTTTCATAATGTAAAAAAAATATTATCTTCACTTCATAATGAAGGTCTAGGATTAAAAGATTTGATCGTAAAGTTTCAATGCTCATTAGTCATTATTATTTCTGTGATATTTAGAGGACTTAAAAATACGGATCAAAATGGTATAAGTAATTAGGTCTAATTGTTTTTTATCAGACGATTTCATGAATATGACGTGTATTTATGTGTAAATTATAAATACATACTTAAAATAGAAGGTATCAAAAAATTATACTTTCGATTGTGTGTAAAACGCGTAGATATAGTTTCCCTTGGTGTAGGTACCTATTTTACAAATAAGCGATTTTATTGAGAAACGAAATATGAAACCTACCTCGTTATCCTGAATCGCTTTTTCTTTTGTAACATAATCGTAACGATCACGAATTCACGAGTGTCAAAATACGAGTTTTCGATAACGTTTCCGTATTTTTTGCAGGTTCTTAAAAGTTTAATTTGTTTTTTTTTAACTATCATATAGTTACCTTTCAAATATAATATTTATATTGTGAAGTTACAATAAACATAGGTACCTACTACCTATCGACTTATCAGCCAGCTTGGGTCAAGGGTGGTAGGCTGCATTCATTCCGAAGTGGGTAAAAAAACAAAAAAAAATGAAGGGTAAACTTCGATAAAAATACATATCCACGTCTTTTAATAGTAAATTTTTTTATTATATAATATCTGTGTATATGTTAACGGAAATGTATGTAATCCGTCATTGTATAGAATTCCTAGGAAATGTATGTAATTCCTAAAATCGCACGGAAATGTGTGAAATAAATTATTTTATAGGAAATCTACCTATACATTTCCTAAATAGCAATCGGAAATGTAGAACATCTAAGATATTGGAAGGTACGTGGACGAGGGGGGGAGAGCCGAAAATTCGTAATCAGATATTTTTGGTTTGGATAAGGGGGTGGGTTAGGTTAGGTTTGTGTTTTTTATAACTACATAGAAATAGGAAAGTGGAGCTCCGTGGGCTCGCGATCGTCTTTTTGTAGAATTTTGGAAAAAGACGAATTTCGGCATATAACAAAATGCCGGCCGTTTGTATTACGGCGGATTTTACAATCCAACTGGGACGTGTACACGGGGACAGTGGGACGAGGGGACTGATTAGGTACTTAGTACTTACCAAATGAAAATTTGATTTGATTGAACGTAAGTTGATTTAAGAATTAATGTTAATTAGTAAGATTATAATATGAACATATTCTTATTATTTTACGGTAAGACTGTTACCCAATACAGTGTTTTATTACAGAAATCATTTACTATATACATTTCCTAATACGATATTGAAATTTACATAATACATATATACAATTCCGAGGAAGATTATACATTTCCTAGGATATCTAGGCATTACTTAAATAGTTTATTAAACAATATTTTACACATTTTCTAAATGGTATCGGAATTGTACACATTTCCTAGGATTTGTATACAATTCCTTGATTTCATACATTTCCGGTAACATATTATATGCATATTATATATTATTATGTTCATGTGTTTTTATCAAGTACGTTTTTATCTTAACTTCACTAACTTGTATGTTAAGCGCCATCTAGTGTTTGTGTTGAAACTTACCTGAACGAAACTTCATGTTAAACATTATTATGAATCATTGATATTATTCAACTTTAGCAAAGTCTGCGATGTATTTTTTTATCTTCTAGTCAAAATTATTATAAATATTAAAAGTAGCATACTATTATTTTAATATGAAAAAAGTTTCCGATTGTGAATGAGTTGATGTTCGGATAATGAAGTTGACACAATTTACTAAATCGTTCACCATGACGTCACATGTTATGGAAATATACTCATTCGATTGTTTCATTCATCACTCTCAAATGTGAACGCGTTTCGTGAAACATGTCCGCCTTTTGTGTTTTTTGACGTAAATATTAGCAAAATTCATATTGTGTTTTCAACTGCGTGGTGAATTTTGGTGCTGTACAAATTTATAATGTGTGTGTGATTGTTTAGTGATCTATTCTTATGAGGCTGCTATATAAAACTGGTCCGATGGAGTCTCTCAGAAAATGGTTCTACAAACCAAAGGTACGTCAAAACAACTTTGTTGCAATTTCTATTTTGTCCATATTTATTGCGTTTCACCCTCGCTATTGATATAAAAGTTGTGTAAAGTTGATGTCAGGGTGTGTAACGCAAGGTTATAATACTATTGTATTACGTGTTATTCTTTGTTATTACTGACGCATCAAATGTTTCTAAATTTCCTTCCACCAGTTCTAACTACTGATTGCACATCGAGGCTACACCTATTTCCTTTTCTATTCGCTACAATAGCTGTTTTACTTAACGATAAGTATTGTTTCGAATTACGTCACGATATACCTAACTGATTTAATAGTGTTTGAATAGTGTTTGAATACGGTTATCAAAAGTTATGAATTCAATTTACGAACTGTTTTTGATCTATTTTGTTGGAAAGGACAACATTATCATGCAACATGCTTGTTAAAATAATATCAATATTATATTATTATTATTCCATTTCTGACATTTGACCTTTTAATATGCTGATATTGTTTGGATATTAATTAATATAAAATTAAATTGTTTACAATGTTGATTAATCTATGGGTGGATAATTATCGAAAGTAAACTTTATAAAATGTACAATATACCTATTTTGAAACCAAAGATAGGTAGATCATAGAAGTATGTATGTACTTTAAGCCATGTGTGTTAATGTGCTATATATCTTATGATAACTTACTGGAAAATACCATGCTTAATGAATGTTTGATTTGATGATTGATTCTCTAGTAACAATAAATCTGAATTTAAATAATGGCCTAATTTGGGTAATCATGTGATTACACATAGGTATTTACATTTTGCGATGTGCAAAAATTTAGATTTACTATATTTTTGCCATTTCTACCTATTATGTTAGAATAAAATATTGCTTATATTGAGGGGGAAGATGTATGGTAAAAAATATTTCTATTTGTTTATTTTCACTTCAGTAAATAGTGTAAGTACTTAAAACATATCTTTCATTATCTGCTGAGTTATCAGATAAGTTTTAAGGAAGTACGTCAAAAATATCCTTTGTGCAAATAATATATATATATAATTACTAGCTTACCGCCCGCGGCTTCGCCCGCTTTCTCTAAAACGATTTGAAATTTAAACTATCCTATCTCTCAAGTTGGATCGAACTGCACATGGTGTGCAAATTTTATTATAATCGGTTATGTGGTTTAGGAGTCCATTGAAGACAAACATTGTGACACGAGATTTATATATATTAAAGATATGCAGACATTGCTTGCTGCTTACCCTGCTGTATTTTAAAACCAGCATTCCATCTGCAGCTTCTCCATATTATATACTGGAACCTTGCTCATGACCATAATGTCAATGGTAAAATATAAAAATGGATGTAACTTTTGAGTCTATCACAAACAGACATAAAGGCAGATGCGGTGTGAGGCCTTTTATTATAATAATATGTATATATTCTATATCTCTATATAGTTATATAAAAATGAATCCCTATTTCCTTTGGTCACGGCATCACAAGTGAATGGCTGGACAGATTTGGATAATTCTTTTTATAAATATTGAAGTACGAGGATGGTGAACCACGGGCGAAGCCGGGGCAGACCGCTAGTAGATTATTCCAATTTTCTTAAACTCAAGTCATAATAACTATTTATTTGTACAGTTGAGGTATTTAATATGTATGCATCATTAACTAGGCTAATTAGAATCATAATAAAGCTGTTGTCATTAGTTAATTACATGAAATTGCCTTTGACCAAGTTTCAAGGCATAATTACTTATTAAATCTTGGTAGATGCTGTTTAATCAGTTATCCTATCCTATCCTACTAATATTTTAAATACGAAAGTTTGTGAGGATGGATGTATGTGTAGGTAAATATGTTTGTTACTCTTACATGTAAATACTACTGAACCAATTACAATGAAATTCAGCACACGCATAGGATAGGTTTTATCCCGGAAATCCCACGGGAACGGTAATTATGCGGGTTTTTGGTTGAATACGCGCGCGAAGCCGCGAGCGGAAAGCTAGCTTTATTATAACATGTGATATTTCCAATTTATTTGTCGCGTACTGATAATATTATCAGAACAATAACTTAGTTTACTTATCACGGTCAAAAATAGCCTCAATAACTTCAATGTCTGTGAATTTTTATATGAGTGTATTGATAATTTAACAAGATATTAACAATAATTGAATGAATGTTTGTATGAAATAGTTTGACCTGTGAAAGTTCATCTGTTTTCAAAAATAAGGCTTTGCTTATTTTGTTGATACTCTTATAGCTCTTGATTGATTGTAGCGTGATTTTATATTATAGCCTGTACCTTTCCTGAATACATCTACTATACTACTAAGGGACTCAATGTTTTTAATTTAAATTAGTAGTTTCTGAGCTTAATGCGTTCAAACATACAAACCCTTCAGCTTAATACTATAATATTAGTTATAAACTGTAGATTGTAGTACATTTGTTATGATTTATTTGAGTAGGAATTAAATAATAGGTTGGAACGAAACAATTGTTTGTTGCAACAAGTTGTGTTGACCCCAGTTAGTGGGGCAAGGACGGAATGTTGACGGACAGAAGGAAAGAAAATTATTTGTTTATAAATTGTATATTTATGTGTATAATTTTGAAGTATAGATGTAATTTTTAGCATAAACATGCTCAATAATTCTGTAGTAAAATCAGTTATTTGGGCACAATACATACCCGGTGTGTGTAAAGTGTTAGTGAATTTTTAATTTCTTTCTGTAATATATCAAATTACCTTTGCTGTCAATATTTTAAGGACTGCTCATTGAATGCTCATAAAAGCTAGTGCTGCTATGGAGTATAGAATGTATGAAGAAGGAAGGCATTCTGAGTTGGAGAACAAAAATGACCTGGTCTGCTGTATGAATTCTCCTCGAAATCCTGATGTCTTCATAGTAGACCTGTGCTCTAATGCGTGCAAAATTGACTGATCATGATGATGTTTATTATTTTAAATATCTTATTTCCAGTAACTATAGGTACGTAAGTTAGATCGCCTTCAATCCGACGTCCATTTGCCGCCGATAAACGTCCTATTCGTATAGTTACTTTCACTTTTTTCGCCGCTTTCCCAATACACGGTGAAACTCGGCCAGTTTGCTAAATCTGTGCGAATTAACCTGTTGTTTGCGTGACCCTGGTCTTGTGATGTCCACCTTTGTAGGATTAAAGCAAAAGTTGTATTGTGTAATCATTTCGGTATTCTTTTAAATTATTGGCACTTTTTGTAGGGAATTTTTTATGGAAAGTTAGATAGAATGTATTGAGGTAGGAGTGTTTTATTTGAATTACTAGATTTCCGCCCGCGGCTTCGCCCGCGTTTGCAAAGGAAAACCCGCATAGTTTCCGTTCCCGTGGGATTTCCGGGATAAAAACTATCCTATGTGTTAATCCAAGTTACCCTCTATATGTGTGCTAAATTTCATTGTAATCGGTTCAGTAGTTTTTACGTGAAAGAGTAACAAACATCCATACATCCATACATCCATGCTTACAAACTTTCGCATTTATAATATTAGTAGGATAATTCGTGACTGTTGTTATTTTAAATATAGATCATGGTTACATGAGAATTGCGAAGAGCCTTACATAGGTTGGGAACACGCAAAAGTTGGGAGCGATCTATTTTTTTGAATCACCATCCTGAACCACCATCGGCAATAAGTTTATGTTATTTTTACTTACATGAAAGAATAATAGGTAATTTTATTATTCATTATATTTCTCGAAGTATGTTAGGTACAAACACAGTTATCAAAGTTCGAATGTAGATAAGAACAAGGAAATGGTTAGGCATTTTTGCATAATATTTATTTTTTATGTCTCAATACCTTTTCATTGTTAGGTACTGGGGTAGTTAAGATATCAGAAAATATATAAAAATGTCTCTTAAAAGGCCCATAGCAACATAGAAGAAGGTGCAAATACAATTTTTAGATAGATGTTAACATATTACTGTCATATAAATTACAAAGCAATCTACATAAAGGTATTGATAAGCATTGAACGATCGTAAATAAGGTATTCTCTACAATCGTCCTCCGTGAATGAGAGTAAAATATAAATATTCATTAGTATAGCTTCGATTCTGTTTGGCTTCGATGCAAATTGGAGGTTATTATTATTATTATTTAATCATTTATTGTACCACACCATTTAATATTACAATGTACAGTATTAATATATATTTGTATGGATGCGAAGTACAAAAGGTGACCTTATCGCTTAAAAGCGATTTCTTCCAGGCCAGACATTCAGGTTGGTTTGCGACGCACTAAACAAAATCGACGAATACGTTTTCAAGCGTTTACATTAGGTACTGTTATTCACACTAACATAACGTGCAATTCCTATATTTTACCTTCTCTTTATGTGTTCTATTGAGTTCTATTTTTATAAGATTTTATATATTTATAACTAGTGGTCCGCCCCGGCTTCGCCCGTGGTACATATTTCGCAATAAAAGGTAGCCTATGTCCTTTCTCGGGTATCAAAATATCTCCATACCAAATTTCATACAAATTGGTTCAGTAGTTCAGGCGTGATTGAGTAACAGACAGACAGACAGAGTTACTTTCGCATTTATAATATTAGTATGGATATAGTGCATCTAGATGCATCGCTTATAATATATATATATGTATTATGATTCGTTCAGTAACTTGAATTATTATCTTGTTACCAATAAATAAATTATAATATTTATTACCTGGAACATTTATAGACAGAAGAATATTGTTTTCAATTCTTCAAGTCGCAAAATACTGTTTAATATTATTAAATAAAACTTTATTTTATTATGAAACCTAAATAAAAGTTATTCACTATAAAAAAGAGGAATGGTTACTGTAGGAAAACCCTAGCACAATAAATTAACATCTGTCATCATAATGTTAATCAATATTAATTATGAAAGCTAATCTCCAATACGTAATTATTGTTATTGTTTATTAATTAGTTATTGCAATCACGCCGTCAGTAACAAGCTATCTGTTTCATAGAGACCTTCGTGTTTTGTAGGACACGAGGTTAATGTTTCCACAATTGAGACGTTCTTTAGCGCTCTGCGTTTTATTAGACGTTTATTTAACCAGATTCTACAGGCTTTAGGTTGTATCGTAATTGTTTAATATTCGCTGTTTATTGTATACTGTAGGATACAAGGATATTGCCACTTTTAGATAAGAAAATAATGAAAAAATTCGACGATACAATATAACCTTTACAGTTAAACTTTTAGACCGTTACTTTGCGTGACATTCGCTTGTTTGTTATGGTTGCAAGTAACATTATTTATTTTGTCAAGTCGCGTCTATCTCCTCTTAACTTTCACTAGTAAAATTGTTCATAAGAAAATGTCATTTAACTATTTCTACGAAGTTTATTCCGTCATTAAATATAGGTAGTTAAAACAAGATCGATCCAGCAGTTAAAAGATGCCAATCAGAATGTTTTACGAACGACTTTTTTTCTCACGACTCATCTTTAGTCTGTCCATACATATGTAAAACATATGTATACCTACACTGGCTTTACTCATTATTTTCAGCATTAAGGCGAAGTTGAACACCTTGTCTTGAAGGATGGTCGTCCTTGCGAAATGCAATTCCAATTTGAGGCGAAGCACCCTATAAATCCTACTTACTTACGATTTGCACAACGAGTGACAATTAAGGACTTACGACTACATTGTTGTTGGCATTATGTTTTATCAGACGTTTTTAAACGTTTATACTGCCTTGATAAGATTTATTGTAGTTCTTTATATCAACTGTTTTTTGTGTTTGTGTACATAACACGTGTTTGAATATTTAAATATGATTGTTTACATAGATAATATCTTTTAAATTTATTTAAATATGCTTACCTAGTTATGTATTAATTAGATTTTTGGAACATGGATTTCGATGGATTATGTATGGATTTTTTGAACATTTATCAATTTTATAGGTAGGTACTTACTAGGTATTCAATACTCGTTAGTCGTTATCATAAAATTATAATTTTAATAAAATGTCTCTATTTATAATGTCATTGGTTATAAGCCGTTTTCCTTGCAACTAACTACGTTATTACATTTACATCCGTTAAATCTATGTACATATTGCATACGGTTAAATAATAATCACTGCCTTAATTACTTTATTAAGTGGGTACTTAGAAAATCAACGTCTCTAACGATGTCCAGTTAATTCTGTCTAATTATAGAATACCTACCGGAACCTTTTAGTTTCTATGGGACATTAATAATTAAACTTTTTAAAGTATTTAATAGACATCCAAGCGATTTTATGCAATCTAGACTAGATTACAACGGTTATTGGTCAATGCCAGAGTCACATTTTATTGATTAAAGTCTATATACTTTAGATCGATAACGACCCATCTATTGTTATATTTTATTCTATTTATATTCTGTATCCATAGTTATATCTCTCAATATGTTGAATGTCCTCTTTTGTCGTAAACTTATAATTTCTGTTTTTTGAATACCTGAAGTTATTTCTAGGTAGGTAGGTATGTACGATTAAATTTATTGTTACGATGACTTGTTTTAAATTATAACGTATGGTAATTGCAGTAATAAAATTAGTCTAAACAATGTACATAATATGTTTAATATCGTAAATATTCGCTTCAAATGAAGGTAAATATAAATAAAAACATTAAGTTACGGCGTGTTTTAATTTCACAAGCAACTACTGCAAAATAACCCATTATTACTTTTCAATACTAACTAATGGGTTATTTTATAGGTATTTACAATTATTATTGTAACGCTGTCTGCTGCAGCTGTTATGGCATCTTATAATGTCCTGGTTTTCTTAAAAAAATGTGTATTTGAGTGCAATAAAGAATAAATTATAGTTAATAAGAAATTGGACACACGATTCTAGTAAGTGCATTTCGAGAAACGTCCGGAACATTTAAATATGATGATTCGTTACAATGTCGAGGTCGGCGCTCGGGAGTCGAACGTGATTTCAATTGACGGCAATAAAGTGACGATTACTTGGTGCAGTTCAAAGGGGTTTCGTTGATTGTCATTGTGCATTGCAGAGACAATGGTGTAGAATTGTAGATATATGCGAATTGCGAATCTAAGAGAGGGTATTGGTGGTATGCTTATAATATTCTAAAAGTTGTGAAGATATTTATATGGTTTGTAGATTGTAGGTAGGTAGGTATTTACATTGTTACATTAAGCTTGAATTGGGCTGTAGACGCTGTAGTGCATCTTTGTTTGCTTATATCCGTAATAATTTAAAAGAAATGGATGTTCTGAATATTATTTACATTCGTATTTAGGAAGGGATTGAATTTAACTATCTTTCTGTTACTAAAATGTGAAATTACGTCAGGATGAATTGATGTTTTTGAAGGTGACTGACGGGATCACAACATTTCTCAACAACATTTGACAGATGTAGATTATAGTCTAATAAGTTAATTTGTATTTAACAAGCTACATCTTGAAACAATATTTATATTATAAATAACGGCGCAATTATTCCATCATGCCATCAGTTTTAAGTCAGTAAATAGGTACTGCAATTTTAAAGTTATTTTTCGTGTCGTCTTCAACCACGAATTCCATTTGTATAGTAAATTATTCCATAAAAGGTATCCTTGCCTTTTATTCAATGACGAGTTTCGTCTCATTAAGAAATAATGGTTATACGCAACGGAAAACATAAAATGCTATGATATTACAGTAACTAGTAACTACTAACTACGTCGATTTCAATTTGCACGCAATTGGCTTACTCATTAGTGTGATAGGATTAAAGTAAATAGTTAAGAGAATTATCGTAACGAGTCAGTTTAACGGTTAACTGTTAAAGAATTAATATTGGTATGACTGTACTACGAAATTTCTATAGCCAGTTAGCACCTACTACCATAGTATAAAGAGAACAAGTAAGTTATCTTCGAACAAAGGTACATCGCGCTGTTTGTAGCTCGGTTCCTTCTCAATCTCATGGGCCGTTCTTTAGGTACCGTGCACTCCTAAACGCCTGGAGACGGCTACTTGTTCTCTTTATATACTATGCTACTACGATATCCATGGGTGGGTATAGCCAGCTGTCTTTATATTTATTAAGATAATGATTTATTTCATCGAACTAACGCAAGTATAGTACCTATACGCGATTATTATCTACGTATAATTGATTTATATCGCCTGTCTAGAGGTATGTCTGTTGATTGATATATTAGTGAACAAAGCACAAAATACATAAATTATGTAATGTTTGATGTAAGTATTTTGTGCTCTTATAGGTCTTCATTCTATGTTAGTTACGGTAGAATCTATATTAACTACATATTATACTTCACACGCTTTTGTTTCTTTTAAGTGCGTTGCTAATTTTTTAATAATCGGCATCTTGGTTTTCAAAAATACTGTTTTCAAGAAAATACACAATTACCTTAATTCTAAATTAAAGGTGCATTTTAAAAATGTGTCCTGTATTTCTGCATATCTTTCTAACGTGTTTAAATGACTAATAGGTTAAGTTAACAATCTTTTTGTTTTTTCTTATCATATTTTTATACCTTTTGTAGTTAGGTATGTAACGTAGGTAGTGTTCAATATGAAGATGAATCATACTGTAACAATGAGCGTATAAGCTAGAAGTTTCGGTTCAAATTATGAATGGCTTTATTTAGTTTCAATTAACTCGTTAAAACCCTGTGGTGAGGTGGCCTTAGATCTTTGAGTAGCGTTTCTATTTTTATTAATAATTAAAGCATTAAATTAAACAGATATAAAGTAGACTTTCGCACTTTTTTTGCGGAATGTTATAATCTGTTTGGTCTAAATTTCACTCAGATCCGTAGAGCCGTTTGTGTGTGAATGAGTAACAATCATTGATCTAAAACAGCCTTTTGCTTTTAAATTACATAGTTGTAGGAATTAGAAATACTAACTACATTATTTATAATTCTATATTCTGCTTCTTGACGGCTAGATGTGCTTTAGAAACATCGATATTTGTATTTTGCTTCACAACACAGGGATTTCATAGATTGATCGATTTTTTATTTCGATTGTTATTATAAGTCGCTTGTTTATACAATATTGTTAGAAAATTAATATTTATTAGGTATATGTCTGTGTGCGTATTAATGTTGTGTGTGTATAATTAATGTTGATCTGCTGTTTGCGTAAAACTATATTATCTACTTTTAATGATTCACAAGTCCCGGTTAAGCTGACGCGTGTTTTCCTGCTTCTAAAATAGTGCTTGGTGACATCTTTTGAGATTTATAGCGGTCTTATTGGCCATTCGCTGCATAAAATTTTCATTAATATTATCAATCCTACATATTCTTATTACCTATTACCTTTACCTAAACGCGAAGTTTGTGAAAATGTTTCGGTACAGTTTGTTATTTTTCTACGCAAAATCATCTTCTGGGTTTTGTATGAAATTTAAGATACAGCGTTGATCTATGTCTAAGTATGAATTGGCACAAAGGTTAGCATTTAAAATAATATTATTACTTACTTCAAAAAAATTACTTACGACAAAAGGTTTAAAAATCTCGTAAAAAGTGAATACAAAACAGTAATCAAAGCCTTGGGAACAGACATTCACTTATTACGTATTCAATGATACCAAGGCTATCTTATAAAAACCTTTTTTTATATCTAAAACTGCAAATTTACAATTTTCTTAAAAATACATGTCTTTTTATGATTCTGCAAGAGGATTCTAGATTTTAAAGTGGAATAACCTTTTAAAATAGTTTATGTGATCGATTCGAGGCATGATTAATGATTTGCCTCTCCAGATGCAACCCTGATGCTGACCACGATCCTCAGACATGAGGGACTGACAAGAGAGAGAGATGTGATCGATTATTATTTATTATGTGATACGATATATTTTTTATTATAAATTACCTATCTTTTATTAGGATGTGAAACGATTAGATGTGGCACATAATCTTATCTCAGATACTACCTAATGACGGTAATTATAGAAAATGTTAGAAAATTTGGGTGCATTAAATTCAATATTCATATCATCATATTATAAGCAGTTACACAATGTAACTATTAAAGGTAAACGTTATCAAGGTATTGTTTTTCAGTTTTCTTTAGATTATTATTAGAGGAACTTATAGGTATCATTATACTTATAATATATGCACATATGTACATATATTTGGACATTGATAAATCGAGCCCACAGACATTTAGATCTATTGTCTGTGATCAAGCCTAATTAAAATGTAATATTTTAATTAGGCTCTATGTCAATATGTGCCTACATAGATACGAAACGAAGTCATTATTTGACGTGTGCTGAATAGAAAGAATTTCAGCTGAACAGCTGGTTCTATTCAGGTCATTCAATAATTTAAAATTTAAATCCTACAGCAGCTCAATTGACGATTGTACGAAGCTTTCTCTCACTATACATATAATATGAGGCATGATCATTGATCGCGTCATTGGCGACAGACCTTTCAATTTCATTTTGTTTTTTTTTATTTTTTGTCAAGACCGGTTTTATTCGCGCGCTCTTTTTGTTTTTTTTTAGCTGCTAGTAAATGTAGGAGCTAATAAATTTATAGTTATGGGTTTATTAAGGTGTTATGTAAATTGCTTCTTTGTGCATTTGTAAATAGATGCGTATCAAATTTTAAAGTTCGACACGAACAAGAAAAATTATTAGATTATTATAGAAGGTAGCTCTGAAGGAAGACTTATTGATGCTTTATGGGCTACCACTATCATGCCTGGTCTTATCAGTTATCTTTCTGATACGTATAGGTTTTGTTTCGTTAGAAAACCCATGTATTTTTTCCTTTATTTCGATCGAAATTAGAAAAAGAAATAAACTGCATACCACTGCACTGCACATTACGGGAAAGTACTGAATACCAATAAACGCATAACTATTTCAAATGACGCACAATGCAATCGTTACTTGAATGGTGCGTTAAAATTAAATAATAATTAAGAATCGCTTAAGGTACGTGATCGTATTTAGAATGAGAATAAAGTTCTGTACATTGAATGTAAACAATTAATAATATCATCTTTAAAACCCATTATCTTCATCAAAAAATATGAATAAGTACCAAAAAGGCTTTATGATTACAGTATTTTATAGTGTTATTTTTTGACCTGTATTAACAACGAATCCAACAAAATGAGCAAATTATACTGTAAACTTATATCCAAATCTCTATCTTATTACTATAGGTATGCGATTTATCTCCAATCGATTTCCCAGTAAGTGCGCAATTTAATAGGAAACAGAACCTATGCAGTTTTCTCGAGGAAAACACTGCGGATTTTACAATAACCACTTTATGAGAAATAACCGTTACCTGACGCAATGCTTCACGTAAGAATAATAAATGCGTAATGTTTTTTTAAAACAATATGAAATAAAAACACGCAAGTAATCCTTTTAAACAGCCTGTGTTAGAACTATATGTATATACTACAGGTTAAGATTCACTTTGAACTTCGGCCATTATGTGCTTACTTAAGTACAGATTATTATTAATCGTTGTTAAACTGATTAGATAGTTTATTTTTTATACGGTACAATTTATCCATGTCAAAAGTGTATGGAAAATGAAAAATGAATGATTTTATTATCATGTTTTATTCATATAATCTTTTCTTCTAAATATATAAAACTCAAAAGTTATTGACTGACATAAGTAGTGATCCATCAACGCATATAGCCCAAACCACTGAACGGATCGGGCTGAAATTTGTCATGCAGGCTATGTTATAGTACCATGAAAAATTATTTTCCACGCAGGCGAAGCTGCGGACAATAGCTAGTGTGGTATAACTTTAAAATACACGTGAATACGTAGCTATTTTTAAGATGGAAATATATTTATACGAATAAATAATAAAGGTGAAGCGGAAAATTACACTGTGTATTGGTTTTGATAAATAAATATGAATAGCTATCGCCGCTTATCAGTTGACTGGCACGTGCTAATATTAAGTAACACATTGTTGGCGTTTTGTGAAAGATATATATATATATATATATTTTTGTTATATTCCTATTTCATACGAATGTAAATATTTATCGTTATTTACATCTATACTAATCTTATAAAGCTGAAGAGTTTGTTTGATGGAACGCGCTAATCTCAGGAACTACTGGTCCGATTTGGAAAATTATTTCGGTGTTAGATAGCCCATTCATCGAGGAAGGCTATTGGCTATATATCATCACGCAAAGACCAACAGGAGCCGAGCCACGCGGGTGAAACCGCGGAGCGCAGCTAGTATTGAAATATTTACCGTAAATAATTAACGTGTCAGGTGCAAGTTTAAAAATAATACATGACAGGAATTTGTAGAGTTGTTGAGTTTGTTGAGTTCATACTTTTTTTCTTCTAGTCATTTATGGATTTATATATTATGTATTGCGTAATATTGCATACGAGGTCTGTATACAAAAATAATGAACACACTAAAATTTGGGAGTTATTTAAAAAAAAATAAGCCATCAGCCAACATACGTAGCTGACGGAGGTAGACAGTTTTTTATTGTAGGTATATATATTTTAAATAACCGGTTGGCTAAATATAAACACAATTTGTGCCATTAAAGTTTAAACATACACAAATAAGTCGAACGAAGGCTCGAATCATAAAACAAACAAGCCATCAAAAGCTGTAAGCATTTAATTACGCTGCTCGCTATAAAGTACGAACTAGAGCGAATCCGATAATTATACTCTACTACATAATTATAGTTAGTTCTATTCAACATTGGCCAGGTGGCCAAAGCCACCCGTGTGGAGTTTCTGGTCTCCTATCGGGCGCGTCCCCAGGTGGCGGATAGGGGGAGGCCTCCCAGATATGGGGGGTACCGGAGGTATTGCCGGCGCGGACCAAAATCAGCTTGGAGGAACTCGAGGGCTATGTGCCTTCGTCGCAATTTCTGCTCTGCAGGGAGTTTCCCTGTGCAGTTGCTGGGTTCGAGTTCGAACAGTGCTGCTGTTGGCGGCGACGTATGGTAACCAGTGGTTGCGGACGTTTTAGTCCTACTGGGCGAGGGGCTGCTCTGCAGCGGTGGATGGCGGTTGCTACAATCGCGGCGCGGCGGGCTGGGCGGCAGGTTTTCTGGCGTCTGGTAAGGGGCTTCGGCCTCCCGTCGGGCAATCTGTTACCCGTCGTAGTGTTGTTGTCACGTCTAGCAGCTACGACGGACCAGGGGGCTTGCCTTAACCGGCTGGTTCGAGAGGAAGGACACCTCATCAAAAACCCTCAAATCTGCGTTTTCAGTCCAGCGGCGTGGATTTCCTGTCCCTTTTGGACAGTTTGGCTCGGGAGTGCGTGAGCTTTAGCTGTGGCCTCCCATGGATACCGCCCGACCTCCATGGTGTATAAGGGTTATCTGGGTGCAGGGGGCACCGCCCGGACGGACTTTTTATATCCCCCATACTCGTGGGAACAAATATGTCACTTAACCCGGCCCCATTTAACGACGACTTTAGCAAAATAAATATGGACAATGATGGACAATATGATTCGGATGACGTTAGGACAAGAAGGACGAGAGCTGTGGTGCTTTCAAAATCAAGCTCAGCCAACAGCGTGGTGGATCTGCATTCCTACGAAAAAGGAAGGCTGTGGCGGAAGAGGTCCCTGGATAGGAGCCGCTCCGGTTCAGATTCAGAGGATGGAATTGGGGATTCAAAAACCCCTTGCCAAAAAACATCAAAAAGAGGGAAGGGCCGCACGCCGGGTACGTGCGCCGCTCGGCGTGCAGCCAAACTGGACGCGGCGCGCAAACTGGAGACAGAGTTGCAGGCTGAGCAGGAAGTCGCGGAGTGCGCTGAGCGCATCGAGGCGACGCGTGCTAGCGCTCCTCTCCCCCCCATACCAATAAAGGAAGGGAACACGGCGGAGGCTCTTAGCCTCCGAATTGCGGAAAACTTGGCCGCCATTGAGAAGGTGCGGTCCAGGTCAAACAATTTGAAGACAACTTTCAAAAAAGTCCTCAAATTGGCGCACGATGACATTGAACTGTCGGTGGCACAATTCAAGCGGCTGACAGTCTCTGAGGAGACACGGCTTCTGCAGGCGGACAACTCCCGCCTACAGGCCGAGATCGACTCCCTCAAAAGGGAGCTCGAAAAGGTGAAGACCCCGCAAAGCGTACAAGTGTGTCCTCAACCGCGGGAACCTGATGCTGATCTGGTAGCTGACATTTTGCGCCAGGTTGGAGACATGATTAACGCCAGGTTTGAGGCCCTAGAGGAGCGTCTGCCGCCGGCTAAGCGCTTAAGACCGGCGCTGGCGGCGGATAACAGGAGAGCGTCAGTGGAGGGCGTCCAACAGGCGACCCAGGACCTTGTCACTCTCCTACCACCAGCAGAAAAAACGTATGCAATGGCTGCCTCGGTACCGCAACCGGGCATATCGGCGACGGGGTCCACTCCAAAACGGGCCGTGAAGCATGCTACGGCTCCAGTCGGGAAGACTGCTTTAAAGCAGCAAGTGGCGGTACAGGTTGCAGCGACGGCCATGAAGCCGAAGCCGAAGGCCAACAAGAAGAAAAAAGCGGCGTCGAAAAGCGCGGCGAACTCAAAACCCGCCAGCAAAGTCGCGCCCTCCATATCAGCCCCATCCTCAGACCCCCTCCCGCAACAGCAGCCAAAAGAAGAATGGACTGTTGTCGGGAAGGGCGGGAAGAAAACAAAGGGGGCCAAGGCTAAGAAGCCTGCGGCACAGTCTCGCAAAAAGCGACACAAGCTCCACGTTCCCTCTTCCTCGGCTGTCGTCCTGACCCTTCAGCCGGGAGCGGAGGAGCGTGGCATAACCTATGCCAAGATCATGATGGAGGCGCGGCGTGGGATCGATCTTGGGGAGATCGGCATTGGTGCGATGCGCTTTAAGCGTGGTGTTACCGGTGCCAGGATATTGGAGGTACCTGGTGCTTCCAGCACAAAGGAAGCGGATGCTCTAGCCACCAAATTGCGGGAGGTATTAGGCGAGGATAATGTGAAGGTGACCAGGCCAGTGAAGTGCGCAGAGCTGCGAATTACTGGCCTGGATGACTCGGCCTCTGCTGAAGACATTGCGGTCGCGGTCTCACACGCAGGGGAGTGTTCCGTCGAGCACGTAAAGTGTGGTGCTCTGCGTTCTGGCCCTCGGGGCGCAATGTCAGCCTGGGTGAGCTGTCCGGTGACCGCGGCGAAAAAGTTGGCGCAGGTGGGGCACGTTTTGGTGGGATGGGTTTCCGCAAAGGTCTCATTAATCGAGCAGAAGCCCCTACGCTGCTTCCGCTGCCAGGAGCTAGGCCACGTAAGTGCTACGTGCTCATCACTCGAGGATCGGAGTACCATTTGTTTCCGCTGCGGTGAAATGGGCCACAAAGCGGGTGAATGCTCTGCTACCACTGCTCACTGCGCCCTTTGTGCAGAAGCAAAGCGACCAGCAGAACATCGACTTGGAAGCTTAGCCTGTAAGGCCCCCAAGCCAAAAAAAGGCGGAATGCGGAAGCAAGATGGCGCTCGGGTTCCATCACGCTCTGCTCTGGTGCCTGCTGAGGTGCCGCAAACGGAGGCAGCTATGGAAACGCAGTAATGGCCCCACTGCGTTTCCTACAGGCCAATATCAACCACTGTGCTAGGTCCCAGGATCTTTTACTCCAAAGCCTGGCAGAGTGGGAGATTGATGTGGCGATTGTGTCTGAGCCGTACAATGTCCCCGCCTGGGATAACTGGGCGGGTGATCTGGATAGCTTGGTGACACTAGTTGCACAAGGCGGTACACAAATAGAGCGAGTGGTCAGGCGACGGGGCTGCGTATCAGCGGTAATTAACGGATACACCGTCGTGGGGGTGTATTTCTCGCCAAATCGCTGTCTCGCTGATTTCGAGGAGTTCCTCGTCGTGTTGAGAGATATGATCGACCTCGCGCAGCCAATGTCTGTTCTCCTGGCCGGGGACTTCAACGCCAAGTCCGTGTCTTGGGGTTGCCGGGCAGGTGACGTGCGAGGTACTCTGCTTGCAGACTGGGCGGTCGCCTCTGGGTTAACACTTATTAACCGCGGAACAGAGCTGACATGCGTGCGACAGAGGGGTGGCTCTATTGTAGATATCACCTTCGCGAGCCCCGCTCTCGCTCGTTGTATTCAGGACTGGAGGGTTCTGGTGGACGTGGAGACGCTTTCGGATCACCGCTACATCCGGTTCAGCGTCTCCACGCCCTCGACGGCTCACAGTCGATTCCTCACTGGTGAACGCCGTCCGCGCTGGGCGCTTGGAAGCCTAGATAGGGAGCTTCTCATTGAAGCTGCCATAGTGCAAGCCTGGCTCCCGACGCCGCAGGGTGACGGTGTTGATGTGGAGGAGGAGGCCACTTGGCTTGCCGATGCAATGGCGCAAATCTGCGACGCGAGCATGCGGAGAGTGCGGTCAGTTCCACGAAGGCGACAAATGTACTGGTGGTCCGCCGATATCACCCAGCTACGCGCTTCTTGCGTAGCTGCGAGGCGGGCGTACACCAGGCATAGACGCCGTAGACGGCGTGATGAAGAGGAGGAGGCGCGGTTATACGCCGTCTACAGAGACTGTATCGTGTCTCTCCAGGGCGCGATAGGCACAGCAAAAACTCGCGCATGGGAGGAGATGCTCGAGGGTTTGAACCATGAACCCTGGGGTCGGCCTTACAAGAGGGTGAGGCAAAAGCTTCGCCCTTGGGCCCCGCCCCTATCTCAAACTCTGGAGCCTCGATTTCTGGAGCAGGTGGTGACGTCCCTGTTTCCGAATCGGGGAAGACATTCTCCCCCGCCGATGGTATCCACAATGACTGTGCAGGAGGAGTATGCTGATGAAAATGTCCCGGTGGTCACGCGTGACGAGCTCGCAGTGGCAGTGGAGCGGCTCAAAGCAAAAAAGACTGCCCCCGGCCCTGATGGTATCCCAGGGCGGGCTTGGGTACTGGCGCTAGAGTCACTTGGACCCAGGGTGGAACAGCTCTTCACAGAATGCCTTCAACAGGGCCAATTTCCCCGGAGGTGGAAGACCGGGAATTTGGTCCTGTTGCAGAAGGACGGACGCCCGCGCGATTCGCCCTCGGCTTACAGGCCGATCGTGCTGCTCGATGAGGTGAGCAAGCTCTTTGAGCGCGTTTTCGCAGCTCGCCTCATCGACCACCTGGAGGGAGTGGGGCCGGACCTGAGCGAAAACCAGTTTGGATTCCGCCGGGGACGGTCCACCATTGATGCGATCGCTGCGCTGCGTGAACTCGCAGACAATGTGGCTGATGAAGGTGGAGTGCTTTTGGCGGTGTCTCTTGACATCGCCAACGCTTTTAACACGCTACCATGGAGTTGCGTAATTGAGGCGCTCCGCTATCACAACGTGCCCGAGTACATGGTGCGATTGCTGCAGTCCTACCTATCAGAGAGGGCTGTGGCGTACCCCACACGCCGTGGATGGATGGAAAAGGAAATGTCGTGCGGTGTTCCACAGGGCTCGGTTCTTGGGCCTCTCCTGTGGAACATCGGTTACGACTGGGTCCTGCGCGCCACTTATCTCCCGGGTGTAAGCGTGCTTTGCTATGCGGATGACACCCTGGTGACTGCGCGTGGGGCCTCGTATAGGGACGCGGCCCTCCTTGCGACCGCTGGGGTGGCGGAAGTTGTGCGCCGCATTAGAAGACTTGGTCTAGAGGTGGCCCTGGACAAGTCAGAGGCGATTTTGTTTCGTGGCCGTCGAAGGGCGCAGGCTGCTGGATCAGCAATCCAGGTGGGCGGTGCGTCCATCAGCGTTGGTCCCACGTTGCGCTATCTGGGCATCGTGTTGGACAGCAGCTGGACATTCGTGGAGCACTTCCGTCGCCTAGCCCCCCGGCTTGTTGGGGTGGCCGGGGCACTTGGAAGTCTGCTCCCGAATCTTAGAGGGGCTGGGGGTGCGTGCCGTCGTCTTTACACCGGCGTCATTCGCTCCATGGCCCTCTATGGTGCGCCCATTTGGGCTGACTCTTTGAGCGCCCGTACCAGACCCCTATTGCGTAGACCGCAGCGGGTCATGGCGCTCAGAATCGTGAGGGCATATCGCACGGTGTCCTTCGAGGCCGCGTGCGTAATGGCGGGGACGCCCCCGTGGGACCTGGACGCCGAAATGCTGGCAGACGTTTATCGCCGCGTCGCCGCGTCTAGATCGCATGGGATCAACCCATATCTGGAGCAGGTCCAGCAATGGAGGGCTGATGCTCTCGAGCGGCGTTTCATTGAGTGGAAACGTCGGCTCGAAGAGCCCAGCGCAGGAGTAAGGACGGTCGAAGCAATCCGACCGGTCCTACGTGAGTGGTGCGACAGGCGGCATGGGGCCATCACCTTCCGCCTGACACAGGTACTGTCCGGACACGGTTGTTTCGGGCGGTACCTGTGCAAAGTCGCCAGACGGGAGCCGCAAATGGCTTGTCATTGGTGCGACTGTCCGGAGGACACGGCAGACCACACTCTCGCCGTGTGCCCCGCGTGGTCAGAGCCCCGAGCTCGCCTGGTCGCAGTCGTCGGCCCTGATCTCTCCCTGCCTTCCATAGTTCGCAAAATGGTTGGTGGCGACAGATCGTGGTCCGCGGCTATCACATACTGCGAGTATGTGATGTCGCAGAAGGAGGAGGCAGAGCGGGCCCGCGAGAGAAACCCTTCCTCGGATCCGATTCGGCGTCGTCGTCCTATTGGGCGTCGTCGCCGTGTCGCGGCCGCTTTACACGGTCGCGACCTGCCTCCCTGATGATGGGCACCGGATGGTGGAACGGGGATATAATCCATCATCCGGTGCGGAGAGGCGGCGTGAGAAGTGTTCCACTCACGCCGCCCCCCCAGGAAGGTAGACCTGGCGGCCTCCCGCCACATTCGCGTTGGGCCTGGAGATAGGCTGCCGCTGACGGGTCTGCGGACGCGGTTCTACCGAATACCCGCGGCCCCGTCTATAAAGCGGCACGGCGGAACACAGTGGAGTTTAGTCGGTAGGTCCCTGCACTCAGCTGGGTGAGTCCGACATAACCCAGGGCTCTTTCCCCGAGTGCCCTGGGTATGCCTAAATGCATTCTCCACTATAAAAAAAAAAAAAAAAAAAAAAAAAAAAGGTGGCCAAAGCCAAAGGTTCGTGTGGTGACCCTGAACTTGTGGCGCCAACGGGAGCATTCAGCGCGCCCTTCGGGGTCGCGTGAAGGTTGTCTAGTGACGTTGGTTGGAATAAAAGTTACCCCCGCAGTAGGGTTGACTCTTAATAGTTATTTTATGTGAGAGGCGTGCTATATTTTTGTATGATAATGTAGTTTTTTGGATTATGTTGATAGCGTATACGTGTTTTTGGTGGTTTAAGATTCATTTAAATAAATAATGCATCTTTAAAAAAATTAGTATAAGGCTTAAAAAGTTGAACAGCGAAGGAATTATGGAATATGATTACCACTCCAATTGATATGGTATGTATAATTCCTATTAGATTATGAGGATTAAGTACTATTAACTGTTATATCATATCTTTGATTATTTATTATTAAATGATGTACAATTGGAGGGGTAGGTACTACTTTCTAAGGTTCTATATGAAATGCAAGTGGCGTAATCAACTTATGAAAGTAGATACTGTCTATTTACGTGCATTGTTTCTATAAGAGAACTCTCGTCGATATTTAAATGACGAAAATTCTAGGTACCTACTGTATAGTATGCTGTATGATGATATAGATTTATCTATTTATTTAGAAAGTATGTATATAGCAAGTGACAACCCTAGCATATTCGCAGTCCGCATTGTGTTTATAGTTTTTGCGGTCGTCGAAATTTTTATTTCAGTTGGTTTTCACTTTTCAGCGATTTTATATTAACAATATTAGTAAAATAAACTATTATCTGTGGAAGCTTCTAGAGAAGAATACGAAATGATTTGATGCAATTATCATGATGATAACAAACATAAAAATATCAGTAGGCTAATCAGTTGCAGGTCTCTCCAAGAAAAACGAATGAGGAATGACCGATTACCAACTCGATTATTAATAAAATTATTGTTTAATTAGTATTTGAAACAATAACTGTAAATGTTAATGCGTCCAAAGTGCGCAGGTGACAACTTCTTATACTAATAACTAGAGATGCGCCGAATAGTGGTTTCACCGAATAACCGAATACCGAATACTATTCGGTTAGAACCTTACCGAACCGAATATTCGGCCGAATTATTCGGTTCAATGTTTTGACGTGTTTTGATGCGTAAACCGGTTCTAACGGGTCGCAAGTAGCTGCCGGCTCGGTGGCGAGCGAGCCTTACCTCACCGCCCGCCACCCGCGTATATCGCCCGCGCACTCCGTGCCGTCTCAGTTGTGTTGAAACTTCGCACAAAATATTAAAATTTTTAAACAAGTGTTTGCAATATGAGCGGACGTAATGTCATTTTCTATTGGGACTAAAAGCATTGTCTTCAGACTTCAGGATTTAAAGTATTATAAATATTAAATACTGACTAAGTTCTAATAATAAACATGATTAAATTATGTCGATGTAAATTTACAAAATAAACGTTGGTTTGGTTTGTTAAATGATCGTTTTATTTTATACAGGGTGTAATCGTTAAGTGTGCACAGGCGATTATTCCATAACTATTAAAGATATCAAAAAACTTTTAACTCATATTGAAAGTACTATACCTAATGAGTAAAATGACAATAATAACTTTTTAAAAATAAAACGAGATATATCCAAAAATGTTACATGAAACGCTCCCATACATTTAGTATGAAAGGTTTTGCTTTGTTATTTGATTTTGTGCTATAATTATTTCGCAAATTTTAATGAAAGTTTATTTAGAGACTGTAAATAGAGCTCGATGTGGAATACAATGGTATTCCAAATCGAGGATGTCGTCTCGAACATTGTATAGGACAATGTATGGGAGCGTTTCATGTAACATTTTTGGATATTTCTCGTTTTATTTTTAAAAAATTATTATTGTCATTTTACTCATTAGGTACTTTCAATATCAGTTTAAGGTTTTTTGATATCTGTTATAGTTACGGAATAATCGCCTGTGCACACTTAACTACACCCTGTATACCTTAGGTTCAAACATTCTTCATAGGATTTCTTTGACTTGTGTATAGTATGACATAAATCATTCATAATATGAAGTTATTTATTTAGTTCTATAGCCAAGAAAGTAGAAATACTCATACCGAATATATTCGGCACCTAAACCGAATAATTCGGCCGAATACGAATAGTGAAAAAGATGCCGAATATGCCGAATACCGAATATGTATTCGGTATTCGGCGCATCCCTACTAATAACGGTTTTTAAAACTGCTTGCCTACTTAACTCTTGCATCAAATTATTGAGGTATTTCTTGGTTATAAGAACTGAATATTCATCATCTTCATAATATCATATGTAAGTGCGGGTTGGCCGATGTCACAACACACATGTCGTCGAAGTTTAGATTCTTCGATGTTTTCCTTCACCATTCGAGCAGTAGTCATGTTCAGATGTCATGTCCAGATAAATTGAAAAATCTTTTTTTTTCCCGCTGCCTGGTCTCGAACCCATAATATAATCGGTATCAAATATGCGCATTGAATCCTTATTTTTATTTCCCCATCGTGGAATTTTGTCGTGTCCAAAACGCATTCAACATTCAGGTGGGTACCTTAGTCCTTACACCTTGTAGGTTTCGCGTGGAATTCCTTCACCCTACGCGAGTGTGAATGACCTGGCCCGAGTTAAAAAACTTTTGAAAAAGAGTTTTTGAACTTTGGTACGGGTATTTCGCGCGTGGGCTGCGGTTTATTTAGAGATGTAAATGTATGCGTGCTTTGATTAGGGCATTTGTGTCTAATAACTGTAATCGTTTTATTGTGTTAACGATACGATAAGTGAGACATGTTTGTTAATTCGTTGGAAGTATAGTCGTTGTGTCTATTCATAATAATACACATAAAGAACATTTATACATTTACAATATAAAGAACATTTGGCGGTTATGTTATAGTTACTAGTGTTAAGTTTGCTTGCACATTCACTTAAGTTTTGTTCTGACAAAACATTTTTCGACTATTTAGAAAAACCATACAAAAAGCTCAGATTACTAAATAGTAAATATTAACTTTAGCTCGGAGAAGTAAAATCAAATATTGCAATAAATCACGCTGATATAGGGAGACCTAAAATTTGCGGTATGGTAATTAAAAACAAGAAAATCAGATTACCTGCGAAACTGTTGCATGCCAACGCCGTAAAAAAATATGACGTGTAGATAAATGGTGCCGTCGTCCAGATTTTTAGGTTCGAGGTTAGAAAATAGAAACCTTACAAGGTATATGAAACACTAAAAATGTTGTCGCCAATATCAAATCGATGGTTTTGTCATTAAGGCCAACTGTGAATTTATAAGGGTACAATACTTTGAAGGCTAATGTTTCCATAGGTGTTTGTTTTTCAGGAAGTATTAATGCCTTTTGTCGTGTTTTTCTTTGTGTTTACATGATAAACATTTCGATAACGTACTGATATGATGATATAATTTCAAGTTTGGCTTCCTCTATATTTACAAAGTAAATTGTAATGAATAATCTAAAATGTTTCCGTATTCCTTTTAATCTGTAGTTATTTCTACGGGGACTTTCATGTTAATCATAAGTGTTATCACACATGCTTTTAGCTTGTCGATTGTTTCTAATGTTCGTGATGAACAATTTCGTGTCCGTTTATATTATACTAGTGGTCCGCCCCGGCTTCGCCCGTGGTACATATTTCGCAATAAAAGGTAGCCTTATGTCCTTTCTCGGGTATCAAAATATCTCCATACCATATTTCATGCAAATTGGTTCAGTAGTTTAAGCGTGATGGAGTAACAGACAGACAGACAGAGTTACTTTCGCATTTATAATATTAGTATGGATTTTTAAAAAGTATTGTTCAAAAAGCATGTATCTCTCTGCGGCGCCCTTGTCAAAAATTAAATACCTACCATACACAATTTTCACACACAATTTATAGCTTTTGTTTATCACTGCACGGAAAAATGCTATCTTCTTTTTGTTTATAAAAATTGATGTGTTGGTTTTTATTGATCGATTAATATCAGTTGTATTAATTTTGCAGCTTGTGCAAACGTATAGTTTAAAGCTGCATGATAAGCATTCGTTTCAATTCCATATTAGGTTTACTTTATATGAATCATATTTGTTCACAAAAGTATAGTGACGATAATATGTGCGACACCTTTTTGCGTTATAAGTAATAGTTTACTATGTAAGTAGGTAGGTGTGATGTAAGCAGTGGATACAATTTTCTATCTCGTCGGGTCAGTTACGTACAAGGCGCGAAGGATGAAAATATGAGGTTAATTACATACAGGTTGATAATATAGGTATGTGTACAAGAAATTTTGCACTTTCTAGAATGTTTGATGGATGGAAAAGTTTTTGTTAGGGATGATAAAGTCATTAATATTAATAACTATCTACATTCAATCAATTTTAATTTAATTGTGTAATATATCTTCATATGTACCTATCCGAAAAGCCACCATCAGCTACATTGCTTAGATGGCGTACCGACCAACTCGAAAAATAACCATTTTGTATGTTGTTAGATAATTTCCCTTATTCTAAAATCACAACCATAATATTATGTACCCATACATGTAGGTACTCAATACCTACACAATTTGTCACAACCATAATATTATGTACCCATACATGTAGGTACTCAATACCTACACAATTTGTCACAACCATAATATTATGTACCCATACATGTAGGTACTCAATACCTACACAATTTGTCACAACCATAATATTATGTACCCATACATGTAGGTACTCAATACCTACACAATTTGTCACAACCATAATATTATGTACCCATACATGTAGGTACTCAATACCTACACAATTTGTCACAACCATAATATTATGTACCCATACATGTAGGTACTCAATACCTACAAAATTTGTCACAACCATAATATTATGTACCCATACATGTAGGTACTCAATACCTACACAATTTGTCACAACCATAATATTATGTACCCATACATGTAGGTACTCAATACCTACACAATTTGTCACAACCATAATATTATGTACCCATACATGTAGGTACTCAATAACTACACAATTTGTCACAACCATAATATTATGTACCCATACATGTAGGTACTCAATACCTACACAATTTGTCACAACCATAATATTATGTACCCATACATGTAGGTACTCAATACCTACACAATTTGTCACAACCATAATATTATGTACCCATACATGTAGGTACTCAATAACTACACAATTTGTCACAACCATAATATTATGTACCCATACATGTAGGTACTCAATACCTACACAATTTGTCACAACCATAATATTATGTACCCATACATGTAGGTACTCAATACCTACACAATTTGTCACAACCATAATATTATGTACCCATACATGTAGGTACTCAATACCTACACAAGTTAGCTGTAATTTATTATTTAAATATCCTTTTACGTGAGCTTTACTAAAGCGTGATGCTTGTTAAAAATGTTAATTACATTCACGCCCTAATTATATTATTTTACGTATTTCCAAGGTGTGGATATAATTTTGATGGTCTAGAATCGTGATCTTACTTGCGTGTTCTTCCAAAACTAGAATTAGGTATGTACATATAGATACTTACAGGTATCTAAACCTAAGTTACAATACCTTTAATTATATATATAAAACTCAAAGGTGACTGATATAGTGATCTATCAAGTATCAACACACAGCCCATACCACTGGACGTATCGGGCTGAAATTTGGCATGCAGGTAGATGTTAGGACGTAGGCACTAGGCATCCGCTAAGAAAGGATTTCCCGAAATTCTTGCGGGAACGGGGAAAAACGGGGATGCACGTACAAAGTCGTGGGCGGAAGCTAGATATAATAAATCGTTAAAACTTAAAATATATCGTAGCTGTAGGTATGATATTTTCCCTATTTTATGCTTGCCTAGTAGCAAGGGATTCACAAGCAGTTCCACATAGCTGCACTTCAGTGTTATTAATATGTGTAATTCAATGCAATTACAATATGTCCGCGTACCTATATGTATCCACCTACTGACTCTTCATAATATTACAGAAATTGTATTTCCCATTTAAAAAGGTAGACTGCTGCCGAACTAAGATAGTCTGTGGTCATACAGCATGTAAAGAAAGAAAAATAACATATTTACGTAGTTTACAATAATTGAGACGGCTATGATAAATTAATAAAATTGAATAATATAAAATACATGTGGATAATTCAGCCATTTCTTACAATTCACATCTAGTAGGTATACGCTTTAAATAACTTAATGCTTCCATAATATTTATTCTACATTTATATTCAAAGTTCTAATCAAAACTAGTCGTGCACTATAAACTAGCTTGTAATTAAAACGGCTCACATTAATTAGTAAGGTAGTTCTTTGTTTACATTATTGTATATTTTTTTACTCGTAATGTTTTGGTTGAAGTGTCGATAATGACTATTTTTGGAATGGCAATGTCGACTTCTTTCCAATGCGTACAGTGTATATATAAACTTAAAAAAAAAAAATATATATATATTTATTTTAAGCACGAATACGTCACGATATTCAAAACAGATATGTTTTTACAAGTATTCTTGTAATGAGAGCGTAGCTATAAGTGCCTAATCATTTTGTATACTTGTATTGAGAATAAGCATAGGTAATTGTTTTAATAATCTATGAACAAATAGAATATATAGCCCTATCAAGTATATACGTGACTGAGTCGATATTGATAAGACTGTGTAGGTACACGAATCTGTCGAAATATTCTATCTTTTACCATAAATTGCTCAAAATTAAAATATGAACATTATTATTTGACTTGGAGGTTATTGAATTTGAGATCTCTCAGATTTGAATATGCTTCTATTTGTTATGATTTCCAAATGTATAATTAATCATACAGATATCAACAAATAAATGCATTATAAAGTTTATACAATGTAATGAAATCGTATGCATAAACACGAAACGGTAATAAAATGTATTCATTTATAACATGTTAGTCTGCGTCAACGCATTCGTTATTTTGCTCAGCAATAATGAATTGCAATATATTTGTACTAGCGATGGTAATGCCAAATAAAAATAAGCGGATTTCGTATTTATTTTTACTTCCAGGATAAGTGCATTTAATTTAAATTTCTACATAAATAAACTCACAATTGCATTTAAAACTGAGGCGTGGTAAGGCTGTAATTTAACTTCAAGGATACATACAATAATTCTACATAAATAATAATGTATAAACGCGGCATGTGCAACCATCTACAGATGTTATTGCGTCAAAGAGCTTCAGCAGGTGTCCCTTGAACCCGCTGGCCTTTAAAACTTACACTGCACATTGCCTACGTAGTGCCCTATTCAGGTGTGTTTTTTTTAATCCTGAAATTTGAGAAAACATTGCCCTCAGCTGATAAACGAGCCGGTTTGGCCAGTTTTGTGGACATCGCCGAGGGATATGGACGTGAAGGAGGCGCTTTTTGTTTATCTCCTGTGCAAGAGCATACGGAAAGTAATGCGGTTTTCATGTTTTGTGCGTGTGTGCGTGTTTGTGACGTGTTGCAGCTGTATGGTGGTGTGTGTTTGTGTGTCAGAAAGTGAACATGTGTGAAGGATGCGACCGTTGGAGTAAACAGATAAGCAAACGTAGTTCCTTGAATAGTAACTTACTTTCACTCTTTATGCGAAGTCACGATCTTGTAGGACCGAATGAATGGCTTGCAATGGCATTTTCTCTTTCAAATTATTTCTGCATAGATTTATTTGACAGTTGATTCAAGGTTTTTGCTCGTACTGATCGTACACGACCTAGATTTAGTTCGTATTTTAGGTCTGTCAGCCATATTTGAATCGTCCTTAATGTTTTATTTAAAATTGAATGTAGGTAATGCTATCTCAAGTCGAACAAAGAAAATGAAAGCGATAGCTTGTAAATGCAATTGGCGACACAAAACAACCGAGAAACATAACATAAAACATAAAGTTTTTGGTTAATTTAATCAAAATTGTTATTACTAGGTACTTGTATTTGCATTTAATTACCTAGATTACTAGCATCTCGTCCTGCCTCAGTCCCAGTTGCATTGGGATAAAAACTGAAAAATAAAGCCCTTTTTCTTTCAGGAATAATGTACGGTCTAGCTATTGTTGTGAAGGTGTTTGGTTAGGTAACGTTTTCAATTAAAAACAAATAAACGAAAAACAAATTTCTCCTCTTCATTATGTACAGATGCGGTTAAAACATAGATACAAACGGTGTCATGTATCCTATTATTTCTCCTAACCCTTACTCGTCACAAAATACCTATAACTATGGTAGTAACTCAAGAACCTAAATGTCAAACGACTCAATCAACTTCCAGGCCTTGCGTAGAAGTTGGAACCCTACACGTGGACACGTGTCACGATTTATTTCACTCGACTGAGAATCCGTATTACTTCGTAATGAAATTAATTAAATATCAAGTCAGAAATAGGTAGCTATTTATGTTTGTAATGCTGTTTAGATGATGAATGAATGTGGACTGTTGTAGGTGTTCAAAAGAAAATATGACTGCTATTGTTTTAGCTTTTAAAATATTGTATCACGATAAGAGTTGAAAATGACACGATTTTTGGGAAAAACTGAATTTTCCGCCAATGTTGCAATACGCAAGTTGCTTTTGTTGATTTAATTTTGTTGACTGTTTCGAAATATTCTGAAAAAATATAGCCTGCACGTAAATAGATTGTATGTATCTTGCACAATAAATTTATCAAAGAGATACAGACTTGTTTTTTTTCGTATTCTTTATGCCGAGGAAAACCTGTTGGTGCGTCACGTAGTGTAAGCGATACAATGCTCGTATTATTTACATAAAGTTATAGGTACCTTTGTTGCCAACCGCTAAAAGTATTAAACTCGAAGCTGAAATAGTTGTTTGAAACTTTGGGTCTATCTAGCGATTACCTATATTTGCGGGTATTTCAATATTTTAATTGATTATAAATAAGCAATCTTAGAATCGAATCTGACTCATTATAGTAATTATAACTATGCTTATTGCTTATAATAACTGTTGGACTTAACGTTTCTTGAAGCTCTTTTCTAGAAGCACTATAACTATTGTAACCAACCATAATATTATCATTCCTATAAGTATTTTTCTATCTTCTTTTGTATCTACTTCTCTAATAGGGATTGTTGGTGTAGTAACTTCTGTGGAAAGTCAAGCAATTCTGCCTATATCCTGCCACTAAAAACAACATCATCTGATGACTATAAGCTATAACTTTTATCTCTTTTGTTCCAGAGGGACGACCGTTCACTGCTAGCGCAATTCTTCTTCGCTGACGATGCCCTAAACATGATAGCTGCTGAGCTGGACTCGTTCGACGGCCGCAAGGACCCCGACAGGTGCTCCACTCTCGTCAATCAGCTGCGGCATGCACAGGTAAGGGAATCTAAAATAAACAGAGAATCTATACTTTTATAAAAATCGTATCTAAAGGATACAGAGTGTCTTATGCTCCTTAGTATTACGGCAATCTTTCAAAGGATAGCTGATGGCATTACTGGTCATCTATACAATATAGGAGTTTTAGAAGCTAATAAAAAACACCATGTATATTATAAGCTATAGTTTAAGAACAGATTTGAGATTATTTGAGTTGTGCAATATTAATATTATACCTGACCATATTATAAGTATGTAAGAAATATAGGCAGTTATTGCTTTATTGTGACGTATTGATGTACTAGCTTTTCGGCCGCGGTTTCGCCTAACTGGTCAAAGTAAATTCCCATGGGAATGAGATGTTTCATGTTTCACACTTTCGCTGCGGTAAAAGAGCCTTTACTTAAATTCCTAACTATGTATCTAGCCGCAAATGATACCATGAAATTGCTTCTAAAACACGTGAAAAAAAAGCAAGTTGCATGGAATATTGTAAGCATCTATACATATAATAAATCTGTAGAAGGGTCAATTCTGTACATTGAAAATATTGAAAAAATAAATAGCAGGGGGTGTTACTGGATCGATACCAAACCCAAATATGTGATTAAAAAATTTTTTGTCTATCTGTCTGTCTGTCTGTCTGTCTGTCTGTCTGTATGTGAAGACATCACGTGAAAACTACCGGTTCGATTTCGATGAAACTTGGTATAATTATACCTTATTATCCTGGGCGTAAAATAGGATACTTTTTATCCTGGAAAAATACGTAGAAAAAAAAATCTTAATTTTTCAGTTATCCATAGACGTTGTTCTGTAGAACTGCGAACACACGTTGCGTATTATTATAGGCCTAGCCGTATTTGGGTCAGATAGATATTTATAAGATGTCATTGTCAGAGTTACTCAAAATGGAGAAATAAACCATCCACGCGAAGACCGACATCCGCATTCCGCGCGGACGGAGTCGCGGGCGAAAGCTAGTTTTAAATAAAGATGAGTCTCTCGTAGCAATACGTAGGACAAATTTTAAAGAGAGACTTTTTAGACTGAGGAATCAAAATATAAAAATTAACTTTAAATGTAAAAGACCTTTAAGTGTGTTTGCAACGTAAATAGATATCCTGTATATTACATGCTATAGTTTAATAACAGGCTTAAAAGTTGTGAAATATTACCTCATTTCTTTACATATTATGTTGAGATCTATAATTTACTATTGACTAATCGCTAAAGAAATGAATGTAGGTGATATTATAGTTGTAGCTGATGTAAAATGGGCCAATTCATTAATAAACTATTACCTAGGTATTACCACAGAATACTTAATAGTAGCTATCGTATTACTCAAAATTATGAATATTTAGGTAGGTATGTTAGTTTACTTTAGATAGATATCGATATTTTAAATATATCACATCGATGCTTGTTTTTAAAGTTTCGCTTGAACTTAGCGTTTCTCTTCTACGAGTATTAAATAATTAAGTTTTGCTGTACCTATAAACAATACGAGTAGGTAACCAACCACCAAGAACACAACCAAGGGTACAAAATAAAAATGCTTTCTGACTCGAGCGAGGACAAAATTATCGTTCTTTTATTTAATATTATTATAACGAAACAGCTGTGGCCATATCATGTAAATAAATACAATATTTTTTTCGCCGAAAACTTGACAAACGCATAATCTAGGGTACGTGATTCATATGCAATATCGCGAGCGCACGGATAAATCGCTGTGCGAATTATAAATCATTTACGGTGTTAAAGTGGAATTATAAAGTATATAATTAGTTTAATATTATAATATAGACTCAGTGCGGCATCAGTGAACAGTTTTTGTGCAATAATATCACATGTTTTATGCAGTTTTAGATTGTTAAAATAAAATTTACATGAAGGAATTAACAACATTCGAACAGTTGAAGTGTTAATCATTAAAACGCGTAAGCGACGCGTTTTGCACGGCGCTTAAGACCTTTTTCTCGCCACCGACCACTGTTTCGTATTAACGTTCGCAATACCATTTTACATTTTACCCTGTTTTGTATTGGCAAAATACTATCAAACGCTGGATTCAAACATCTATTATAATATTATAAAAGGAATAGTAACCGAATTAAAATGCCTTCAAAAAATTGTTCTGGTTGCATGAAAGTTATAAAAAGCAGAGAGGGCTTGCAGTGCTTTGCTTGTAACGAATGGTATGATTTATTATGCGCGAATATATCTGATAAACGATATAAATTAATGTCTATTGAAAATAGGAATTTGTGGAAATGTCCAGTATGTATTAACAGACTACCTAAAAAAGATAATACGAACACCCCTGCCAGATCGACTCGGGACTTGAGCCCAACAACTACAGCTCAAACAAATTTAATTAATTCGCCCACTGTACCAAGCGAAGCACAGCGCTCCGAAACACAAGTAGAACATAATACATTACTAAAAGATATCACGGGAGGTAAGCTGAGGGACATCATTAGACAAGAAATTGATCAAGCATTTCGGGATTCAATAAAAAATATTATTAACGAACACTTTGGCAAAATAAACGAATTAATATCTACTTTTCAAGATTCTTTATCATTCTTCAACGAGCGTTATGAGCAAATGAAATCAACTTTGGAAGAAAAATGTCGCACGATAAATAAGCTTGAAATGGACAATATTAAATTAGTTCAGTCAGTAAATGATATGAAGAAAAGTCTTAACACTATCGAACAACACGCCCGATCGAGTAACATTGAATTGCAATGCGTACCGGAACACCGTAACGAAAATCTAATAAACACAGTCCTTCAACTTAGTAAAGTTATTAAATGTGAAATTAAGGATACAGATATTCTTTTATGTACAAGGGTTGCTAAACTGAATACACAGAGTTCTAGGCCACGTTCTATCATTGCGAAATTCAGTAGCCCAAGATTACGCGACACATTTTTAGCTGCGTCATCCATATTTAATAAGAAAAAGGATATCACAGAGAAGTTAAATACCAGCCATTTAGGAATTGCAGCTAATCCCCCATCACCTGTATATGTCACTGAGCATCTTTCACCGACCAACAAAACCATTTACGCGGCTGCCAGACTTAAGTCTAAGGAACAGCATTATAAATTTGTTTGGGTGCGTAATGGAAAAGTTTTCATGAAGAAGGACGAAACGTCAAACACCATTTTTATAGATAGCTTAGAAAAACTTTCCTCATTGTCGTCGTAGTATAGTTTTTTTTTTTTTTTGTAAAATTGTTACAATCTGGACATATTCTTGTGCTTTAAATTGTATAACATTCAACTCGATTAAGCTTTACTACCAAAATACTAGAGGCCTTCGTGGAAGTCTTGCTAAGGTGCGTCAACATGTACAGTCTGAGGATTACGATGTATACATATTTACGGAAACGTGGCTTTGTAGCGGCATCTTTGACTCTGAAATATTTGATGGTAAGTTCACGGTTTATCGTAGAGATAGGGAAACATCTCCTCTCTTTCGACATAAAAGTATAGGTGGAGGAGTTCTGGTAGCGGTATCTAGTAAACTCGTTTCATCGCGTATGCATACCTGGGAGAGCAACTGTGAAGATTTGTGGGTCACAATTGAGTTGCATTCGACAAAATCAAATGGGCACAGTTTGCTCAGGCTTTGCGCTGTCTACTTAGCCCCTCCAATTCGGAGTGATATGTTTGATCATTTCATTGACAATTGCCATGCTGTGTTGGAGAGATCTTGTGATAATCCCACATTGATAGTGGGCGACTTCAACTTGTCCGGTATTGACTGGGTAGCGGAAGATAGGGTTCCATACTTAATTACCTCGGACACAAGTACGGGCTATCTCAAAGACCGCTTGGCCGATTTTAGTGCATTGCATAATCTTCAACAATACAACAATATACGAAATTCTCAAAACAAAATTCTTGATCTTATACTTTCTAATATTGCTGAAATACGCGTTACTAATAGTTCTAACCCTGTTCGTGAAGTAGATAAGTTTCATCCGCCGTTGGATATAATACCAATTATAAGACCAAAAATTAATAAGACCATGCCGAGGAAAAAGTTCCAATTCCATAAGGCAAATTACGACGAAATTAATAAAATGCTTAAGAATATAAACTGGAATATGGAGCTTTGTCCTACGGAAGACGTAGATGTCATGGTGGATAAATTTTATGGTATAATTCAAAGCATAATTCAAAAATGTGTCCCTGAAGTTAAGAGTTGTGGAAGTAAATATCCCCCTTGGTATTCATTTAGACTTATAAAATTACTGAATAAAAAGCATAACTTACATAAAAGAATAAAAAAATACAATAACCCTTTAGATATAATTGAATTTAAATATTTGCGTAAAGAATCAATGTTATTAACAAAAGAATGCTACACTAATTACTTAAAAAATATTGAAAAATCTATAAAGAACCATCCCAAATATTTCTGGACACATGTCAAAAACTTGAGGAAGGGAAGTCTTTCTTATCCTTCCACCATGTCACTTGGTAATGAGTCTAGTAGTAACCCAAAAGATATATGTGATCTATTTGCTAAGTATTTCTCCTCTGTCTTCAATCCTACACAACACATGGACTACAAATCTATATCTTCACCCAATGCATCCATCGTAGCTTCTGGGCTCAGTACATTTTCAATACCAGGCCATACAATTAAAAAAGCACTACTGGCCCTGGACTCGAGCAAAGGCCCAGGTCCAGACAATATCCCACCTATATTTCTTTCGCGTTGTGCAGACGGGCTGTCCGTTCCACTGTCACTGATCTTTAATACCTCGCTAAACAATGGTTTGTTTCCATCAGTTTGGAAACAAGCTCGAATTGTTCCCATTTTTAAGAGTGGCAATCGTGACCTCATTTCAAATTATCGCCCAATCTCCATTCTTTCCACCTTGTCAAAGGTTTTTGAGTCAATGGTTTATAATGTACTCTACAAGCATCTTCATAGTCTTCTCTCTGATTCCCAACATGGTTTCATGGCTAAAAAGTCTACAAATACAAATCTTGTCTCATATGTAACTTGCCTTATTGCGGCAGTTGATCAGGGTTACCAAGTCGACGCAATTTATACTGATTTCTCAAAGGCTTTTGACAAGGTAAACCATTCAATTTTAGCACAGAAATTGGAACTGCTTGGAGTGTCTTCCACCGTCTTGAATTGGTGCAAATCATACTTAGATACCAGGCCATCATCTGTTGTTCTCAATGGTTGTCAATCAGAAAGTTATATTGCAACTTCAGGTATTCCTCAGGGCTCGAATTTAGGGCCCTTATTTTTCAATGTTTTCATTAATGACATGCCAGATGTATTCAAACACTCTATTCCATACCTTTTTGCAGATGATCTCAAATTAATTCGTGTAATTCATTCAGAAACAGATCCAAATTTACTTCAATTAGATCTGGAAAAATTAAATGAGTGGTGTGTTTGTAATATGATGCTCCTAAATTGTGATAAATGCTACCACATAAAATTCACCCGCAACCGCAAGATCATAAAGTCTTCATACAATATTCACGGTTCATCGTTGCAAGAGGTTAAGGTAGTCCGCGATCTAGGAGTTTACCTTGATGCACAATTGCGTTTTACATCTCACTATGACAACATATTGGCTGCAGCATATCGCTCGCTTGGCTTCATCTTACGGTGCTCCAAAGAATTCAAGGATCCTAAAACAGCGCTTGTACTTTACAACAGCTTCGTTCGTAGTCGTCTGGAGTATTGTTGTACAGTCTGGAACCCAACTTATCAAACGCATATAAATCGGATCGAGCGTTTACAAAAATTACTGGTCCGTTGTCTAGCATTCAGAACTGGAATTGGTAAAACTTGCACAAGTTATCTGGACAGACTCAATAACTTCAAGATGTTGAGCTTAAAAACTCGACGGACAATGTTAGATATAGTTTTCTTATATAAAATAATCAATAACAATATTGATTCTCCTGAATTATTGGGCAGAATATGTATAAATGTCCCCGCCAGGATCCCTCGATATCCCTGCGCTATTCTCAGAACTCCTCCATTTCGAACAAACTTAGGGAAGCATTCCCCAATAGTTAGACTTACCCATGAGTACAACGTTGTTGCAGCAAAGTCGCGTGAAATTGATATTTTTCACAATTCACTTGCGGTATTCAAGCGTATTCTTTATAATCATTTCAATGAAACATGTCAACACAATAAATAAAATTTAAATACCTATGTAATAATAATAATAGTAGTCAGCGTTAGTCCTTTAATTACTAATATTATTAAAAACGATATTATTGCAAATTTTAATTTGGATCCACTTTGGATGTAGTATTTCAATTATTGTTTAGCTTTTTGGTGTATAATTGCAAACATTCCTGCATCAGAAATTGTAATTCATCTTTCTTTTTTCATTTTTTCATTAAACTAACATGATATTATTGTTATCCGTTTAAATATACGATTGTTGTAATTTCCTATAAGTAAAGAAACATATTGTTATAGTACGATTAGCAATTTTAGTATTAAGAGTCTGTAAATTATGTTTTCTTTGTTGGAAATTCCTAATAAAAATAAAATAAAATAAAATAAATATATATAACTATTAAATGGGCGTGAGGTTAAAATAAACATCATTCTAATTGTTTTATAATTGGAGTGTAATGTTGGCCTTTGTTCTCTAAACGGTTGTGCGATTACAAGAAAGATGAACCTTTCAATATAAGAACAGTATTATGTGCTCTTATGTTACATTGTTTAATTTATATACATACAAAATTTTGATTTGGTTCGATATTGTCGTTACAGCAGATGTATACGGACCGTAGTATTTTGTTGTTAATTTAAACAGTTGTTAAGTTTATATGGGATAGGAATGTAATATGCATGTAAAATGATGCGTAGTACGGGAGAAAACAAAAAAATCCTCTATCGCTCGGGATTAATGTGGCTTTCTGTGGTGGAAAAGCATTTGAATCCGCGAATAAAAAAAAATCCGTCTTGTAATATAAGGCAGCTAAAATGAACAGCAGTCATCTCAGAAATATTAGTAGATCTAGGTATTATTTTTATATTCTTATGTAATACGTACTAAGTTTTTAAGGTTCTCAGCTTTTATCAAAGCTCTCATGCTCTCGTTGCTTTGAAGTGCTCTTGACCTGGCTTTTTTTGGATAACGTCGCCCATTTTAGAATAACATTCGTCTAGGTCATACTTTTCTAAATGGACATATTTTGATATGAATGTGACTTGTCACTTGCTATGTGGTTTTCAGAAAAACGGGAATCTTTTTATTGTAATTGTAACTTTTTGAATATTTCGTCACCAAATCTACCATAATATAGTAAGCATGATTATCTGGCGGTTAGTAAGCACTTTACTAGTCTATGTACTAACTTTATTTATTTTATAAATCTTTCAATAATCTATGAAATATATCAAATGTCTGCAAAAATATTTAAATCCGTTATGTACCTACCATTCAATCATTATCACTCACAAATTGTAATAATATATGCGTTTTCAATATTTTGTACAGATTATAGTAGAGCCATTTTAATAGGCAACATTTGACAGTTCAACAAAATTCAACAACGTAACCTAGTAACGACGACATAGAATAACATGATATTTCGTTTTGTTAGAACTGCACATTTGCTTAACTTTTTTAAATTACGATTACATATTTATAATAATAATGACCAATACAAGTAATTTTAAGATTTCATTTTACTGATTAACCATTCTAAACATAATAAACAATTTCTGAATTGAAGAACTGACGTCGTTACAATTTTGTGTCAATAAACCTTTTTTCTTTTTAAATACCAGAGATGTTACTCTAAAAATCGAAATCTGACATCTAGAATCGAATGCATTGATTACTTGTGAATAAAAATCATCATAAATTAATAAATTCGATTGACAAATGTTTCAAATCCGTATCGATTAATTCACTTTAATCGATGTTTTTATGCAAGTTACATCTCTTCGAAGATAAAATTGATAGACGTCAAATGTTGCCTATTAAATTGGCTCGACTATAAGACGAAATTAGCGCCTCATAGGTACCTATTCCGTGTTAACAAAAAATTCGTGATCAAATAATTTTTGTATGGATATGATATAGGATAAACTATCGCACCTCGAATGTTTGTGTGATTGTGTGATTCATACTGGAGGTCGTGGTAATATAACAATGGTAAGCATAGCTCGTGGTTTTGTGCATTTATGTCATGTTTATTATTTTGGAATTAAGGTTAACTATTGTACTATAGAGCGTCATTTGTTTTGATTATGCGGAACGTAGCGGTATCAACTGAAATAGGTAGAAGAATTTTGTTTAGTACTTAGATGTTATTTTCAAGAAAGTTAACTTTTACAAAAAAGCCTTTTTTGTGAATTGTAAAATGCACCGTTTATGATTGAATTTATGGTAAGTGTAAAGTTAAGTAAGTCTAGATTTTTCAATACTGCAGTAGGTACTTAGGATTAAGAGCAATCAGTCAGTAGGAAATTATTTAAGTAAATAGTATACAAACTTTTAAATTGTATTTAAATAAGATTACTTATTATATATTGTGAATCGAGATAACATAGCCTATAATATGTTCTCAGTTTCTCACTCCGCATATAAAATACATTGAGCATAACTCACTTAAAACGACAATTGAGTAAACAATATTAGGGGCCATCCATTAATCACGTGATGATTTTTTTGGTATTTTTTGACCCCCCCTCCCCCCTCCCCTCTATATCACGTGTATTTTTTCGTACCTGCAAAGAATCAATTTTTTATTTATAAAAAATACTGGTATAAGTATCATCTAATTTTAAAGACATTTTTATCATGTATTTTACATGTATTTTATTTATCATGTAAATTAAAGACTGCTTCACTAAACGTTCAGAGATAGACAGAAAGATTGCAGTTTGTTTTTGAATGACATAAAAATAATGAAAGATATGCGAAAAAGTTGTACGCGTTTGACTAAAAATAAATACATGTAACGCCGCTTTTCGGTTGAGTATCGCGCGCTTGTCGAAAAATATATACACGTGATATATTACTTTACCCTCCCTCCCACTTGTGATATTACGTGATGTTTTGATGGACCCCTCCCCCCCCTTTCGAGCCTCACGTAATTAATGGACAGCCCCTTATCGACTGATGCTTCGTTAGCGAAATTTCACCACACAGCAGATTCGAAACTCGACGTCCGAACTAATGAGTCATTATAAACTTTTGAGCTTATCCGATACATATATATATTTGAGCATGTATCATATGTTATTAACTCACGATAGGTATACATTTTATAACTTTCTTTTAATTGGAATTAAATTTTTTCCACCTCCGGCTACGTTCTCGTGAACTATTTGGTTTTGTTGTTCCGGATAATCATATTAACTATATGATAATTGCAAATTAAGTAATGACTCACTGATCAGATGAATGACCTACATAGTGATCACTAGACATCGGATTATATGCATTTGCATATTTGCATATGCAAATGCATAAAACTCTCTAATTACGGCGTTAGTGCATATTTTAGCCTTTTTCCCCAATCGTGCATATTTCGTTAAGTAGCAGGAGTTTTGAATGGTCGACTAACCTTTAATAGCCAATCAGAACGGTCAGCGAGTAAACAAACCCTATTTTGGCATGGTAAAATGGCGAAAAATTACAAAATGGGCTCCATTTTAAGTAAATTTTGAGCCATTCAAAATAGGGCTAGTTTATACCCTTTCGGGACTAAAAACTTAAAACACGGGTTGTATTCCAAAAAAAATGTTGTGTGGTTTTATGAAACCACGGTAAAAGTGAAACTTTTTTTCACACTATAGACATTTAACTAAAAATTATCGTACGTATCGTGCGTCACGCGACATGCGCTACACAGACCAAAAAGTTTGAGACGATGTAATAAAAGTTTCACTTTAAAAAGGGCTAGATTTAGCCTGGAAAGGTCTAATGTGGCAACACTGGGCTCGCGGGTGACAAACGTCACAAATTTGCGCTCGAAAATTAGGTAAAAATGCTTAATTGTATATTGGAACAAAAACTATACTTAATTTCAAGAAAATTTCACTGTTTTTGTACTATCTTCGATTTAAATATATAAAATAATAAAGGTTTTTTTATTTTCTATTGTGCATATTTTAGGCATATCAGTTGTTTTTAGTGCATATTTCGGCCTTTTTTAGTGCATATTTGCATGCATATTTTGGCATTTTGTTAGTGCATATAATCCGATGTCTAGTGATCACACAAGTAAGAGTATATACCTATGTATTTGCGCTTAACGAATTCTGTGTATTATGTAAAAATTATTTGTATATAACATTTTAAATTTTTGAAGTCACATGTTACTTTCATAATATCGAAATTTTAGCAATCACACGTATTATTCGGAACCGGTTTCTCCATTCGGTTCCATTTTTCCATTAGAGTACCTTGCCCTCGAATCTCGATGTTGTTATTTGCGTTGTGTTTAAAATTTAAATGTTTATACTATAACAGGATTTCCTCGTGGACATGAATATTTATTTTGTTCGATCGTTTAATATGTCTCAAGTAAGCCATGCTATAAAAATAAATGCATAAGAAGTGCGTAAGATTGTCCGACGTTTTAAAACATTTTGAAGTCTCATGTGTAATGTTTTTACGTGAATGATGACGTCATATTTTGAGCCAAAAATGATAGATTATGTCTTTACTTGGATGACCAACGACGGGTTACGGTCGACGTACAGATAAATCAAAATGAGTCGTTGTGTATTTGATGGTAAATGCTGTAAAATATACCTACAGAAGGTAAATAAACTCGTGAAGAGTCGTGGAATATAAGATTAAAGATACGACGGTTTCTTTTATTATATTTGTGTTGGGTTTTAACTTTTAACCCACATCTTAGCTTTACATCAGGCGAGATAGTGGTCAAGCGCTTCCTTATCTACAACAAAAAAAAAAAAGACTAGTTATCATCGATATCTAAATTTGTTAGACGATAATAATTGTGGCTTAGTGGTTAAATTCTCTAACTAACAACGTCCGAAGAAACCGTTATCGACTAACCGAAATACATATATTATGTATAGGTACAATACATTCTTATATCTAAGTAAGTAGTTAAATAATAAAGCTTGTCTTATTATTTAATTAGAATGTGTTCTGTGTTATATTAAATGTAAACAAATAAAATATAAATCCGATTAAACATAAATAAATTCTTATAAATCAAGCTAAGTTATAGGTATATACGCTCTAACAGCAGACAGATAGACAAATGGGTTTTTGTATGTGTTTTATTATATACTAGCTGCTCCGCGCGGTTTCACCCCCGTGGCTCCACTCCTGTTGCCCGTAGCGTGATGAAATATAGCCTTTAACCTTCCTCGATAAATGGGCTATCTAACACCGAAAGAATTTTTCAAATCGGACCAGTAGTTCCCGAGATTAGTGCGTTCAAACAAACAAACAAACTCTTCAGCTTTATAATATTAGTATAGATACGTAATTTAACATACATAATTTAGATGTCGATTTTAATATCTCCCTCTGTATTTTCGTATAATGAAAAATCCCCGAGGTAGTGATAAGGATTTATTTATATTTCGGAAACAAAATTCATCTGTTTCCTCAATATGTAAATAGAATACGGATCATTCGCACATCGACTATATATCGTTATACTCCCAAATCATGTAGGTAGATGACCTAGGATATAAATCCTAATAGATCTTTATTTTGTCCATAATATTATATTATAATGAATCGCTAAAAGTGTTGCTAAGAGTTATAGGGAACGGCTCGACCAATTCGGCTAATGTTTTAAAGTTTTGAAGGTTCTTATGGAGAGAAAACACGAAAAGGTCGCAATAGGGCATAACAACGTCTGCCAGTGCTGCTATTAGATAAAAATTCAGTTTAATAATAATTAATTAATAACTCATACCAAAAACAAAATATAATAAATGAAGAATGTTAGTGCGCGACTTATATGTTTCCAATAATTTTCCTGAGCTCCAAAATTGCCCTTTACTATTTTATATTTAATTTAAATTAACATGAACAGCACGGCAATCATTGCGTTCAGGTTCAATCGTTTACTCCTTTTAATTATATAAATTAATGCGTTACAAGGAACACTCATCGATGTAATTACTATTATAAACGTGATACCGAAACTGACTCATAAGCTGTCCACTGTTAAGCGTAGTGTACACTGCTGTAATTAATGCTTTTGTTTATGCAGATACAGTGGTGAGATGTTGCTATGCAATTTAAAGATGTATTTGAGGTTTGTTTGTTTTCTGTTACGTCGTTTAATATCTGTAGATAATAGATATGTATATAATATATTTTACAAATATCTTGTGTGCTCGGTGTTTATGCTATTCTTTTATAGCCAATATGTGCCAATGCTTGTTGGGTCTGGGTTGCGAAAGCTATGGAATGGATTTAAATTACAGCTGGAAGAATTACTATTCACGTGTCTGAGAAACTTATATGCAATATTAATATAATTATAATCTACCTATCCGCTGTATAAAGTTGTAAGCGACTCATGCGCAGTGTCAGATCGACACTCGATAGTGTGCACTCAACCTTATCGCGTGTGACGCGATTGCAAGCGGTGTACACGCGACTGCGTCGCTACGGTGCGCAGACAAGTGCATTTGTCTGTGTGTATACTTATATATTTGTATCTGAGTGTGTAGTTGTGGGTAATAAGTAATAACTAATAACTAATAGGTAATCTAGATATTATGCTATATGATATATAGATTATAGATATATAATAGGTAGCGTGATGGTGAAATAAATGCGTAACAAGTATTTGATTGGATTTCTTTCATGTTATTTCAGTTTTTTTGAAACTATTGCATAGCTTCTATCGCGGGCCTTGAGCGCGGGGAACGAATCGAGAAATTCCGTAACGAAAAAACCTCACGCTCCCCACTCCGACGGGTGGAGGTGTGGCTGTGGCTTGAAGGCATAGCATGCAATAGCTTTATTTAGTTTACAATCAATACGCTATCCAATAGTAAAAAAGTTAACTAAACTTTTTGTTTATTTTTGATTGTTGAATCTCATATTATCCATATTCTTACATGTTTGTTCGATTTTACGTTTTATAGTTACAATCGTGTAAACTTAAAGTACCTAACCACCACCGACATAATATTAAGCAACGAATGAAAAAATAAATACGTGATAACAAGTAACAACTGCGAATTAGAATTCTAAATTATTGTCACAAACGTTTCTAATCATAACCGCACAAGATAATCTACGTGTACCAGTAATTACAATAATGAAGTCGTCAATGTTCCTTCTACAATTTCACCTAGCTATATAGAGCTTTGCCACTAATATGTAACACAGTAAAACTGAAACCGAACACGTCGCGGTCAGCGAACCGGACCGGTGTCCACTGTATGAACAATACGTGTCACGTGACTCGGTAACGTGACACGACGTGATATACTAGGTGATCCAAATGAGATGAGGAGAGAGTAGCGTGTCAAATGTCATCTGGATAATTATATTCAACGAAAAGGTTTCCAGCTTTCCAAGGTAGAGAGATAACACTACAGATTAGATACATAGTATTTAGGGTGTAAAAGTCGCTTTCCGTCGTCTGTTTGTGTGTATGCTTAAAATTATACAAAAGATTTGTATGGGATTTCTTGATAGAAAGAGAGAAACACGAAGAAGGTTTAATATAATTTATTAGATTGTAGACAAAGCTAGTTTCCTATAGTTAAAACTCTAAAAAATCACGTCAATCGTTTGATAAGCCAACTGAGCTTTGAATGTACATATTAGAGTTTGTTGATCGGATTGTTTCGGTGGTTATATTACGTTGTTTGTATTACTTCGAAATTTGGTTGGTACAGTGGAACCTAGTTGGTCGCCAAAAAAATAAGATATTTAAACGCATACTAACCAATTATAGGAATGTACGTACATGCTTTTTCATGAATATTTCGATTTGTTGCGTGTCAATAATTATTGTCACTTAGAAAAACATCTGCTCGATTATCTTAAGATGTTTTTGATTCTAGGTTAATTAATTCAATTATAATGACACTTACCAAGTTCAAGTTATGCCACCTGTCTGTCCTGTCCCTTATGGATGTTTAAAGATGATCGCGTCTTAACTTTATCAGGAAATGTGATTATATTGATACTTAACGAAGACTAAACTTCAAGTAGTGCGAGTATCGTTTACTTACCCATTCATAAATTAATTCAATTAGACTTCTTCTAGAAGCACTTATGAATTGTCATAACATTGTTTTATGAATTACCACCGATTCGGAAAGCAGTTTCTACGGAGAAGAACCGGCAAGAAACTCCGGAGATTGCTCTTTACCATAAACTCAGACTCAAAAATGTTCATTTACGTACCTTTCTCAACACAATATTTACGAACTCATCTTATAATAGTTCCTATTACGTTCCAGGATCGTGTGCTAAACATCACAAGCCAAATCATGGACCAAGTGCTGGGCGACGAGCGGGTGGCGCGCGGCTTCCGCGTCAAGTTCCCGGAGGACGTGCTGCAGGACAATCTCGCTGGGCAGCTGTGGTTCGGTGCTGAGGTCAGTTTTATATGGTAGTTTGTTATGAAAAGTACAAAAAATGGAATAAAACATATAACAAGGCAAATCATGAATCAAGTGCTGGGCGATGAACGGGTTAGTTTTATGTATCTATTTTTGATGAAAAGTTAAAAAATGGACGTGATTTTCAAACACATACTATGTCTCACTAAATTGTTAAAATATCGTTTTCATTAATGGATCGTGAATGAGCTTAAAGTGTGGTTAAGACATGAGTTTTCGTATCTTTATGGAAAAATGTTTATCATTAAAGATGAGTTCAACAAACGCCTGTATTTCACGCATTTATATTCATAGTATTAAACACGAAACACTGTAAATAACAAGAAGAGTGTAAACTGCAACTATTTATCAAAAGACATGTTTGTAAATATAAATAAACTGTATTTCTCGTCACTAACTTAAATTTCCAGTGCCTAGCCGCGGGCTCGTCAATACTGAACCGCGAAGAGGAATCAGCGGCGATGCGCCCGCTAGCCAAAGCGCTCACGCGCAGCCTCGAGACGGTGCGATCGTTGCTCCGGGAACAGTGCCTCAGGCCGCGGAGACTCGCGCTACAGGACCACGACGATATGCTGCACGAGAGCTTGAGGATATTCGATAGGTTAGTAGTCGTAATAGAAGTAGGAAAGTAACAAAAGGTTGTTACATCGTCAAAATTGATGTGACAGCTCGAAAAGCATCTCAATATGTCGTATTTTGTAACATTTATCCTATTATTATATCCTGCACCTTTCTGGTGTATTATATATTTGTACCTAGGTATATTGTGCATGTTTTATCATAGTTAAACACTTTTTGTGATATATTTACTTTGGCTTATGTTATTGTTATATGAGTGCGATTGTATATTAATAAACCCTACATGAGTGTAGGGTGTAAAAAATTGAGTTAGACTCATTTGAGTGTTCCCCTCCACGGAAATCTTTAGTAAAAGGCGAAAGATTTATACGTTTTGAAGGGAAACCAGAGTGCCGAAGCTAAATATGCGTTAGAATAAGTAGTATTACGAAAAGAATAACATAAGCGCGAGTTACAAACAGCATGAACAACGGTGATGCCATCTAGTGGCCGTGTTAGTAAACCTAGTTTGCCTGACCTACTCATATGGGTTGTTTGTTACATACCCAGATAATGTTATTTTGTAGCAATTAGTTTTGATATTAAATTAAATAGGTTAATAATGTATTCATTTTTTTCTTTGCTTTATTTAAATAGTACTTACTTATTGTGTGTTGTATTTACTTATTTTATGCAAGGTACCTAGGTGTACCTATACTAGATAGGTTACCAACACAACATTTGATCGTAACTCAGGCCCCGGAATCACAGACACAATAGAAAATCTATTGTGTCGTGGACCGATCGGGCCGCTCGGGGCTCAATGGGTTAATAAACGGTAAACGCATGATTCAGTTATCATGAATATCGAAAAGGAAACAAGTGAAGAAAATTCTAATTAGTCACATTTCAACATGCCACTTCCGCTTATAACCTAAACCTACACCTTTTCACTTATAATACTATACTTACGGTCTTACTAATAAAATGTTACCCATTCGCTATGCAATGAATTAGTTATTGCAATAACCTGTCTTGTTTTTTATGATTGACGTTTCATGTGAGCAAGAGGACACAGCTATAGTAGAAAATCGTAGAAATTTATCCATTGTTTAACTTTTTTTTAGTAAGGCAGTTAGATTGCAACTTTATAATGATCTATAGTATGATTATTTATAAATATCTTATCTTCACCTTTCAGATTGTTCGCTGAATTCGAGCTATGCTACGTGAGCGCGATGGTCAACGTAAAAACACCGCACGAGTTTGAAGCTCAACAACTCATTTGTGTGCTTTTCTCTGAGAGCTTGAGAAGAGCTTTGAAACACAACTTGCTTACGCAGGAACAGGTATGGAGCATTTATTTATTGATTAGGAACGGGTATGATTCTTATCATTTATGAAATGTATGAGCGATAGCCGATGTAATAAGGAGTAACTTACGGCTACTTTTATTTATCCTTTATTTGAACATACATACCAAGGCAAACAAACTTAGAACATAATTTTATACAATTATAACAAACAGGCACTTTTTATTGTGATATACCTAAGTTGCACAGAAAATCATCATCATTATCCGAATATTTTCTCAAAGTCACTAAGTTTTGTTCCGTCAAAGTGGACTCACAATATTATAATACACAAAAAAATAAATACTTATTTCAATATTTTTTTCGTATTTAAATTGTATATTAACAAAACAAATTTGTAAACATTTCAGGTGGATTCGTACGATCCGGCGTTGATGTTCGCAGTGCCTCGTCTAGCGATAGTCAGCGGCTTGCTCATATACTCTAGTGGCCCGCTGTCTATCGATAAACCGCCTGGTAAGTTGATTTTATTTAAATGTGATATGAGTCGTGTTGTCTTCTGTATTCTTTCCGTATAAAGTGTGAGAGCGTTTTCACATTGTCCGGTCCGATATCGGATATCGGAAGCCGATAGCCGATATCCGATATCGGACACAATTTGCCCTTTCACATTATCCGATAATATCGTCCCGATATCATGAGTGTTGCCAGAAACTGGAAAAGTAGATATATGGAGAATTAAAAAAAACAGTGGATGCATTTATGTTACAAAAAATAAACTTTATTTTAAATAAAATAAATAGTAATAAATAAACTATGTTTTTCAAACCGGTTTAATCTGCTGACTGCGGAGTTTGGATTTGTACCCTCTGCAGAGTCAGAATCTAGTTTCAATATTCAATTTCATTGTGAGGCTTGTTTTTTTTATATGCTGTTTTTCTTTTTTTAATAATAGAACATGTTGTGTGGTCGCGTCGTAGTGAATTTTAGAACTTTTTTATATTAAATCATGTACGACTGTTATGTTCTTATACAAATAAAATAAAATAAAATTCAACTCAGTATTAAAGCGACGAAACTGGCAAATATAAATTCAAATTACATTTACAAATGTAGGTGCTGTTATCTACCACAGAACAGTAAATTATCTACGTAGTACCACAGACTAATAATAATATAGCCATATATAATCTAAGCATACGAGCCATGACAACCAAAATGTAAACAAGCCAAACAAGCTCAAAAGTCGCCGCGCGTTCTTGACAAAATGTAAGGTCGCCGCATTCTAATTCTGAAATTTTAGAGAAAACTAAACAAAATTGCCGTATTGTAAATTTTCTTTTCAATAAAAAGAGTTTGATTTAAAAAAATTCAACTGATAGATCGTAGTTGTACATACAGTAAAAATAACTACAAAAAAGAAACCGACTTCAAAAACAGCTGGAAAAGTAAAATATAAAAAAGATTTGATATTATTAATTACTTAATATTATTTAGATGTGCTATTTATTATACAGGTTTGATATCGGCGCTAAAACAAAGCACTAAATCTGTGACTCAATGACAACAATACAATAAACAGCTTACAGCACAACAGTAGTCCAAGTAGGAGGAGGAGCGAGGCAGAATGAGTAAATAAAGATAAAAGACACTAATATTTCGAAGATACGGTTGAATTTAAGAACGCAATATATTTTTGTTTACTTCAGTTCAGCCAATTGCCGTATATTATAGGACGGTATTAAAATAGCTCCCGTAAAAATAGTATTTTTAATGCCTTTAAATACTTAAATGAATGTTTTCTTAATAAAAAGGTTTAAAGTAAATGAAAGGATTTTTTTTTACATTTAGCGCCTAGAAATGACTGAAAATACACAAACTAGTGCTTTTTTTGCTGTTGGTATACTACCTTTTCGAAAATTGAGTTTGTAACACTGAACATTATCGTCCGATAGTTCACGGGAATATCGGTGTTGGCTCCGATATCCGATATCGGACCGGACAATGTGAAAGACAGGTACCTAAATCATACATTTTACTTAGCCTCCGATATCGGATATCGGCTATCGGCGCCCGATATCCGATATCGGACCGGACAATGTGAAAACGCTCTGAGAAGTGGTCGTGGGTTACAAAGTAAAAGATGGTACTTCATATCATAAATTTGTTAAAAAATTCTACACTGTAAATGTAAAATTAAATAGGAATATAATATGTTGAAAATAAATTTGTAATGGTATTTACAGAGGAAATGTCGAATTTGTTTTAACGCTTTTGTTTTGTGTAGGAATTGTTGCACATGTTTCGCACACTTTTTTCCCCCTTTCTATGCCGTTTCCCTTTCTGTGTCTGCCAATTTCGTTAAAACTACTCATATAATTCCAGTGTTATTCTCTCCTTTTTAATCGACTTAATTGAAAGTTTGTACATTTATAAAGGATATAAGGAACTATATAATAATGTCATCAGTCAAAGCATGTTTTTTTTAACTATATTAATTACTAGCTGTGCTCTGCAGTTTTGCGCGCAGTTCTCGAGATTATTACGTTCAAACAAACAAACTCTTTAGCTTTATAATATTAAGATGATTCACACATTATTTTGTTCGTATGCATGAGCAGAGGAGATGTCGGACATGTTCCGCCCGTTCCGCACGCTGCTGCACAAGATCCGCTCGCTGCTGTGGACGCTGGAGCGGCGTGAATTGGCAGCACTGGAGCGTTTGCTGTGCACTAACGGGGACCTGGCCGCGTTATCCGGCCTCGACCTGCCGCCCGGTCAGTTTATTTTAAAGTGAAACTTTTATTACATCGTCTCAAACTTTTTGGTCTGCGTAGCGCATATCGCGTGACGCACGATACGTATGATGATTATCGTACAAATACGATAATTTTTAGTTAAATGTCTATAGTGTGAAAAAAAGTTTCACTTTTACCGTGGTTTCATAAAACCACACTACATTTTTTAAGCTATTGCATAGCTTATACCGCGGGCCTTGAGCGCGGGGACCGAATCGAGAAATGCCGTAACGAAAAAAACTCACGCTCCCCACTCCGACGGGCGGAGGTGTGGCGTGAAGGCATGCTATGCAATAGCTTTACCGCGGCAGTCCCCGAGTGCCACACGTCTTTTTTTTACTAGCTTACCGCCCGCGGCTTCGCCCGCTTTTGTCTAAAACCTAATAAATTATATACTACTAGCGGTCCGCCCCGCCTTCGCCCGTGGTACATATTTCTCAGGGTCTAAAGATTGTCTGTGCCAAATTTCATCAAAATCGGTCCAGTAGTTTATGAGCCTATTCATTACAATCAAACAAACAAACAAAGTTTTCCTCTTTATAATATTAGTGTAGAAAACCTTCCTCTTGAATCACTCTTATCTATTAAAAAAACAATAAACATATTACTCGTGATGGTGTACGTTCTGTAGCGTTAGCTCCTTTTAAGTATTCTTCTATTAGCTACTATACAAAAAAAATTGAGTATTGGTAGTTATATGTTAATGTTAAAAATAAACATGAATTTTAAATTCCATGATTTTAATAAATTCTTTCTTATCATTTCAGTGGAAGACTCATCAGCCGATTCGTGTTACCCGGACATCGGTGAATTTGTGTCGAAATTCTACGCGGACCACGCTCATTGTAAAGAGTTGTATACGCAGAAGTATGTTTATGTCCTCTATTAGTTAATTGCAACAAGTTTAATTGAAAATTAGTATTTCTATTGACATTATCGTGAAATAAATCTTTCTTGATTTACATCAAGTATTTATGAAATTTTTATAATATCTTGAAATTTATGCAAATATTTTCATTGACTTTATAAATTATTAAAGTTAAAATTAGATATACCGGCGAAATAATAATATTATTGTTATATTTTTGCTACCACAATTCTAAAGATTGCCATTTTTTTCAGTTCCAACGAACCGACGATAACAGACGCTGACTACTTGCCAGACAATATAGAAGTGATGACACCAATCATAGATGGACTCAGGCGTCTCAACGAGGACATGGACGACGTGTCCGAACACGACGACAGAGACAAACACACAGACACGACAAGCACAGACACGTTCCAAACGAACGAGAGTATGGACAGAAGCAGGAAAATCAGTAGAGCCGAAACTGACCTGTCCTCACTGAGGAATCTATCCACCAACGGCCTTATGATGTTCGACCCGCTTGTCATAAACGCAGTCGCAGCGTCCACGTCAAACGAAACGCCCAGACAAATACCGGACCAAGAACTAGTCACGTCGCTAAACGAACAAGTCACGGAAATTGCTGATAGACTCTCCTCTATAGTTAGCGATGTAGACATTCTGGACCAAATGCATTCGTATTCTACCAACGATGTGCCCACTTTGACTGAGAACTCGGAAACATACTTCCCTGGACCCAGGAACGAGCAATTGAGTTGCATGCCCTCTACTAGTCACGGATATTTGATTCCCAACGCAATAAGCCAAGAACCAGTAGTATTAGCCTCGTTGTCGCATAACAATTCCGCCGTTTTCAACCAAGACGACGACAACGAAATAGGAAACAATGATCTCCCACTCATCATACCCGACAATATAGACGCAGAAATTGTAAATAGTAATATCTCCCTAGCTAACGTTAATCTAAGTTCCCTGTTACTCACTAACGAAGAGTTTAGACAAATTATAGATATCGATAACCGAAGTGAAGATAACACGAGCTTTCATTCCGCCAAAATGGACAACGATGAGCGCGTTAAATTCATGTTAGGTTACGATAGCGATCACGAGTCGCCCGTCGATTCTGGGGTTAGCACAGAAAACACAAGCTTAGATAGATCTCCCGATACAGACCAGAATAAAATAAAAGACAACCATTTCATGGAACAAAACAGGGTATTAAACACGGAAGTCGATAAAGACGCGAAAAACAATCTAGAGAGTTCTTTCGATATATCCGGCGAGGTGACTGTAAATATTAATTATAAGGAGCAGGATAATCAGAAGAACGAGGCTGGATCATCACAAATAGTTATAGATAGGCTCCAAGGGGAGAGTTCCAATGAGAGTAATGCGCAAGAAGAATTTAGGACAATAGAGGAAGTTATAACCGAATTGAGAAGGCAAAGACTGTCCGATATAAATTTAACGCCGGTAGAAGAGAGAACAGAGACGCCGAATTCGTCACAAAGCAGTGTTAGAAAGAAACGAAAGAGTGGGGGCAAAAGTAAGAAGAAAAAATGGTCGCCCAGTATGGTCATATTGGATAATAGGACGACGCAATCGCAGAGTAGCCCGCTCAGATTGAATTTGGACCATTTTGTTGAGGAGAGGTGAGATTTTTATTCTTTTTCAATGTTAGAATTAAAATTATGTCAGTGTATGAGTTTCATTTTATCTAGCTTTTAAATATGTCATTTCATTTTGCAGATTAATGTCCATTTTGTCATGATAATATGTGATGTTAATGTCATTAATGTCCATTTGTCTTCATACATGATTGTTTTTTGTTCAAATTGTGTAATTTTCCTGAAAAAAGGGAATGTAATTTATCTCTATGTAGTCAAAATGTAACAAATCCTAAAAAAAAAAAAAAAATACTAGGACTAGAAGTCATATTATCACATATTTTTTGTAATAATGTTATATATGAAATGTTTACAGCGGAACCTCGTGTGGCACGTCCGAGTGTGCGGACGACGAGCAAATCGCGTTAGCGCTACAGGCTCAAGAACTAGCCGCTAGACATCAGGCTAGAGCGAAATTCAAGTAAGTTTTAGTAATTTTAAATCGTGTATAAAAAGATAGATTTATTATCTTAGAAATATTTTTCATATGTTCACTTTTTTAACTACGTTAAAATTTTACGAGATTATTTTTATATATGTTAATTTTGCAATGGTTAAGATTTGTTTGTAGTTATTTCATGACCGGTTTCTATGTTATTTAGTGTATAGTTTCTCCTATGCTATAGCGCTATTGGTTGAATAATATCAATTTCATTTCTTAACAGTACATCGTAAGTATTTTCTTTTGAGAATATACAGATTATTTTATGTTGTAGAATATTAAATTGTCGGTCCCTTTATTCTCATATCAAAACTTACTCATAATTAAACGTTATAATTTCAGATCGAGCGAAGACCTCATCCACCGTCTGTTCGTCTGCATAGCGGGCGTAGCGGACCAGTTGCAGACGAACTTCGCAGCAGACCTTCGCAACATTCTGAAGGCTGTGTTCCTCATGAACCAGACTAGTGATACTCCGAAAGAAGAGGAGGAAGCACCTCCAGCTATAGAGTACCAGCCAACAGAGGATCAGGTTATACAGAATGGTGAGTAGGATATTTCTAAAAAAAAATCGGTCAAAAAGACGATTTTTAAATGATATAAGTAATTATCATAAGTGAGCTGTAAAAAGCTGAAAAATTCCAACAGATAAGTTAATAATTCGGAGAGAGGTTATTTTTAATTTCAAAAAATGGTCGAAAAATGTTGCCTAAGTACCATTAATATTTGTATTTAGAAAATATGTACCAATAAATTCCCTAACGCACATAGAGAAAAATTTCCATTTACTAATTTCATTTTTTTAATAACATTTTGATAAATTAATACTACCTGTCGCGGCAAACGTTGTTCTGCCTTACTCTTATCACTTAGGGTTATGAAAAATAAATGTTGGCCGTTTATCAGAGCTACCCAATATGCACAGAAAATTTCATGAGAATCGGTCCAGCCGTTTTGGAGGAGTACGGTAACGTAACATTGTGACACGGGAATTTTATATATTAGAAGATTAATTATAAAAATTCTCTTACAGGCAGTTCATTCGACAGCGTATATTCAGCGGAGGAAGTGTATGCGGACAGTAATTCGGACACTCCCTCAGAGAACAGTCACGTAGCGAGAAGGAATACGGTCAATTCTGCGACCATTGAAGAAACGACACAGAATGAGGGTAGACGGAAATCTATGGAGAATAACGGGAACCTACAAGCCTCTGTGTCCACTGGTGATCTCACTTTGAGGTAATTATGATGTTTTTAAAGGTATATTTAGGTAAAAATCAGGTAATCACCTGACTTGTGTAAGCGAGCGAGATAGTAGCGAGTAATTTGAACATAAAACAGTCCAGACACATGCACAGGAAACATGGTTAAATTTACACAATAGTCAAATAAATCAACCGACGCACTATATGTTTTTAGGCCCGAAAAAGTGACATTCTTGTTTTATTGGAAATATCTAAGGAGCTTCTCTTTTTAAATGCACGAGTAGAACACCCAGAGTTTTATTTCAAAAACACGATTTTTTTAAAAATATTTAAAATATTGGAATTTTCGCGGCCGAATGTGCTAAATAAATTCGTATAAAAAAAAAATAGATACACTAGATAATTTATTATGTTGCTAATATATGTAGTGACTACAGGCGCAAATTATCCCTTTTTGAAATTTTCGATATTGTCGATAGAGATAGAAGTATTGTAATTTTTATTGATTTTCGTTTTTATTTTTTTATATGAAATGCAGGCGTTAGTAGAAGTTCTGTTTAGTACTAAAAGAAGCCTTGAACTGAGGTCTACATGTGACAAAAATACCACATTCTAACCACGAAGTTATTACGAGAAATAGATTTTCAAAGAATAGATTTTCGCGTAGTGGGTGACGAAGTGCGCTTAAATGAACGTGCATTTTGCACGTGCGCAGCCTCGTGACCGCCACAACGTGAACAATGGCGGGAGCGAGTGCTTCCCGCGTGCTGCATGTGTGGAAACACTTTATTCAATTAAAATGAAATTGGGACAAAATTGTAATGTGTTTTTGAGTGAATCTTTATCGGAGTTGGAAAAAAAAATTAGTGTAACATTTTTTCGTTACGTGTGACATTTTCATTTTTCTGTTACGCGCCATATTTTTCTTATCCTGACCACGCGTGATTCGACGTATTTATTAGTCGCGAATAGTAAATTATTTTTTGAAAAATACGGTCATAAAGAAGTTTCACTTCTTACGTACTAGTACACGCACACATTTTTTTTTTATAATTATAGTGCGAATCGAGTGCTGAGTTATCTCTTTCAGTGTAAAACGTGTTTCACTAGTAACTCTGATTTTTTTCCATTTTATTCATGATGCAAATCCTACTAATATTATAAATGCGAAAGTTTGTAAGGATAGATGTGTATGTTTATGTTTGTTCCTCTTTCACGCAAATACCACTGAATCGTTTACCATGAAATTTAGCACACATATACAGGGTAACTTGGATTAACACATAGGATAGGTTTCCCGGAAATCCCAGGGGAACGGGAAATATGCGGGTTTTTTTATAAAAACGCGGGCGAAGCCGCGGGCGGAAAGCTAGTATAAAAATAGTTTTTACCTTTTTTAACCGACTTCAAAAAAAGGAGGAGGTCATCAATTCGGCCGGTTTTTTTATTTTATGTATGTACACCGATTACTCCGAGGCTTCTGAACCGATTTACGTGATTCTTTTTTTGTTCGATGCGGGATGGTGTCGAATTGGTTCCATAACAATTTTATTAGGATAGTTAGGGCCAGTAGTTTTTATTTTATGAGCATTTTTGTCTGTATTTGTAAATGTTGCAAGTGCGAGTTTGAAGTCGGTTGTTTTTAACTTGTGTATTGAATTTTATTTATTTTTACACGCTTTATATTAGCTTCACCTGTATGTTTGTAACCGACTTCTTTAGGCGCGATTTTGACCCACTTTAAATGGCCAGATTTCGTTCAAACTTTGTAGATTTATTGAGGACCGATGACAATATACTAATTTTAGTTCAGGATACATCGCCCATTTTTGCAAGTGACTACTATCAAGCTAATTTTCCGTTTGTAGCTTTATTTTGATGAGACGCCCAATAATTTAGTGTACGAAAGTCTCGATTGTGGTAGCTAACAGAGATAACAAGGATAAAAATTTTTGATTTGATGGTTCTCAAATATTTATAACTAACTGAATTTTTTTTATTGTTCAATCTCAAGATAATTACCTAAATTATTCGAAAAAATATTTGTCCTACAAAATCTATGCTTGGTTCAAAGAGTCCCCCTTTCCAAAGTGTATCGATAACGAGGTCATCATAAATGATTACTAACAAGCTGATTTTTTTGTTTTCACTTAGTTAATGTTTATATAATTCAACAGACATATTGTCCTACAAATTGCGTAATAAATATTTGAGAACCATCAAATCAAAAAATTGTATCCTTGTTATCTCTGTTAGCTACCACAATCGAGAGTTTCGTACACGAAATTATTCGGTGCCTCATCAAAATAAAGCTACAAACTGAAAATCAGCTTGATAGTAGTCACTTGCAACTATTATTTTTTATTTTATTATTATATATATTTTTAAACTATTATTATTTCCGTTTCCAGCGGGCGGTCCCGCAGCCCGGCGGGCGCGCCCGTGGAGCGGCTGCCCGAGTGGGTGCCCGACATCGCGGCGCCGGCCTGCATGCGCTGCGCCGCCAGCTTCACCGCCTTCCGCCGCCGACACCACTGCCGCAACTGCGGTAAGCGCACCGCACACTATCTATACAGTAAAAGCTCCTTATTCGCGCTTCCTTCATTCGCGGTTTCACTATTCGCGGATGAAAAAAATGCGACCTAATTCCTATATTCACGGCATTAAATTCTTTATTCGCGGATCGAATCGCTGCATGGGTAGGTACATAACATATAAAATGTATTTACTTAATTAAAAATCATTCGTTATCCTTAGTAAACGTCTGAACTACAACTACGAAATTATAATGTCGACTAAAAAAAAACAAGTAAAAAGTGCCAAGCCATTGCCTAATTAAATGGTAATTAATAAATATGTATAAAAAACTTCAATTAAACTGATTTCTTTATGTATTTGCTTATTTATTTCGTCGCCTAGGAACGTATCCCCTATAACCCCATACAAATTACCATTCCTTATTCACGGTTTCTCTATTCGCGGCATATTTACGGAACCTACTACCCGCGAATAAAGAACTTTTACTGTACTAATATAAAATATTATAAAGAGGAAAACTTTGTTTGTTTGTTTGTTTGAACGCGCTAATCTTTGGAACTACTGGTCCGATTTGAAAAATTATTTCGGTGTTAGATAGGCTTATTTATCGAGGAAGGCTATAGGCTATATATCATCACGCTACTACTAACAGGAGTGGAGCCAAGGGATCGAAACCGCGCGGAGCAGCTAGTAATGTATATAGGTGGTATTGCACATGAGATGCACTCGGCGTGGTTCTTGTATTGGTGACGTTGGTCGAACCGCTGCACAAACACCACACGCGTGTGTATGCTCATGGTGGCATGCAGGCAAACACTAGTATTTAATACTTGTGCAACATGAATTTTTGTAGCGTATACACTGTACATTGTATAAATCCCTAATACTGTTGCGCGAGCGGCACTGCGTCAAAAAAAATACGGTAAGTATAAAGAGCTTCGCATTGAATCATCGGCGTGGTTCTTGTATTGTTTTGTTGTATTATGTTATTGTATTTGTGCAACTATTGGAGGTCTTGGTTATGCGTATGTAACGCGCTGTGTAAACGTCTCATTGCAGGAACCTTCACTACAAAAAAGATCAATAAACTGAAGACAGTAACTTAATAAATATTTTTAATCGTTTTTTGTTCCTTTTTAAATATTTTTTTTCGTCTCATACAATAACATACCTAATTGTTCTTTAAATAACAATAATTAAAAACCATTTTTGTCCACAATTCACAGGCAAAGTGTTCTGCGCGTCGTGCAGTTCGAATTCAATCCCGTTGCCACGCTACGGGCAAATGAAGCCCGTACGAGTCTGCGAGGAGTGCTTCCAGTGTATAGCGCGCACTTGCAGGCGGCATACGTATCGGTAACTGTGTGAAAATAAACTAAATTAGCAAGAAAAAAACAATAAATGTAATAAAAAAAAAATGTGGGTAAACGCGAAAATTTTTGTAAAAGTGGGTACTTTTGAATTTTTTGTAAAAGACGTGATTGGAACTGTATTTTTGTCTCTTTTATTCGCTATTGTGTTTCAGTTTCCATTTTCATAATAGAAGTTGTTTTAAAAGACTCGAGCTAAACATGTTTTGGATTTTCATTCGTAAATTATGAAAAGAGATGGGTGATATTGTTTTTAGTTTCAACGTTATATAGTAAAATTGAAAAAATTTTTTACTCGAAAAATAATTTTAAAGCGTGAACTAAGCAATATTTTGACATTTTCACTCTTTAATGTTGAAAAAGAAAGTGTTTAGTTAAAAAATATATAAAAGAAAATCCGCAGAAAAAAAATCTTTGACAGATGAAAATAACTTTCAGAAACTAAAAACTTAAGATTTTCACATAACAATAATAAATACCTAAGACGAATTAATATTGATCATTTCGAAAAATATGTTTATTTTGACGCATAGTAAAAATCATCACCACGATTTATGTAAAAAAGGGAAAAGACGATTTCAATGTATGATATTATCAAATAATTTCCGTGCAATCTTTTTTATTAGATAACTTAATTTTTCATTTTCATAATTTCTTCCATAGTTTCTGTTTCTGTTCTTTTGATCTTATAAATATTGTCTTCATTTTCATATTGCACGGATTTACTTTCATTGTATAAAATATCGAGTGACTTTCTTCAGAATATGACGGACAATACTCACTTCGGGTGAATGTTAAAAAATGTAATAAATGGATATTATTTTATATTTTGTAAATTTAACAAAGAGAATAATAAGAAAATAAGGTTTAAAATCAACAAATATTGATGTGCTATGGATAATTAAACCTTTTAAAATGTGATATTTCTCACATGTAAAGTTTACAAAATGTAAAAATATTTACCTATTGTTAACAACCCACATTTATATGGAATAAGTTCAATATTTCGCACATTGGTTTTAGAGGTTTTGAAAAATTAATATTGAAGAGATAATTAATAGCTATTTTGAATCTTATGGTACATATTTTTAAGGTTATAAAATGATAGATTTTTTACGCATTAAAAGTTTGGCATAGATTTAAATATAAAATTATGTATAACTTCTTTACTAACCTTCTTAATATTAAGCGTTCAAAACCATCTATTATTCAAATAAATAAACATATTTCCAACTATTTTTCGTGATATTTTTTAATTTTTATTCCAAAATCTATAGTTTTACCTACCTTACGCCTATATCAAAGAAACTTCGTTGAGTGTAAACACACAATAATAATATTAAATATATAGTTTTTTCTTATTCATAAGGTTTATTTTTGCTTAACGCGGTTTGTTTGGTAAAGGCCAGAACGTGTTAAAATATATTTTTTCCATAATTATTGACTGATGAAACATTATGTATTAAGTTGTGTTTTTATAGGTAGCTCTCTAAAATAAATACGCATTGTTGCTATGCTATTTTAATGTTAAATGTAGCCATGTTATTTTTGGCCAATGCACGAAAGAAAACAGTTGAAAAAAGGGAAAAAATCTTCAATATTTTTGAAGTGAATTAAGATAAGATTCCTTCACCTCCAATTTAAATCATAATATGGACGTCGAATTCCATGAAATTGGTTGTAAATTAAAAAAAAGTGACAAATATTATTGTTGACTTAAAGAATTGGCCGAAAATAACAGAGCTACTAGTAAAAAAAATAAAACCTTTATAAATAGAAATATATTTTAAGAGCGAACGATGTTTATATTTTTAACGTGAACGTGTTGAAATAAAAATTATATTCCATACATTTTTATAATCGAAGGTGTTAGATTAGGTTCGAGTAAGTTTTATTGTAAATTTTGTAAAGGTAACATTGTACCCATAGATTAGATTGCTTTTTGTATATTTTATGAAAAGATGCGGTACGATTGAGACCAATAAGTGATATGTTGATACTGTTATGTAATTTGTGAAAATAAAAATAAATGTCATATATTAGGAATTGGGAGTTTTCTTAATACCTTTATTTATTATGTGGTAAGTATATAATTCTTAGAAAAACGTTGAGTTTATTTTTTCAGTTTTAGGTATTATATTAAAAGCCAGCTTGTTGAAATAAAATTTTTTACTCTGAGCTTTTTAATTTATGAAATAGAGTCGCTTTTTTCGACAACTAGCTTGCTTATTGATTTTAAATAAACAATAAATTTCTATGATTTAATTAACTATGTGTAGTCAATGGTAGGTAGATGATTTTTACTAAAAAAAAAAATAGTATCACGCTGCTCAAATTAAATATTGAGGTGCTTGAAATTGCTTCCATAACATACATAATTAATTTGCAGTTACAAGAAACGATCGATATTATACATTTTTCACAATAAAATATGATTATGCCTAGTGTTAAAAAGTACAAAAAAAGCAAAAAGCCAACATCACGCGGTGTTCCCAGGCGGTCACCCATCCAAGTACTGACCGCGCCCGACGTTGCTTAACTTTGGTGATCGGACGAGAACCGGTGTATTCAACGTGGTATGGACGTTCGCAATGAACATTTCCAATTTATCTATCATATTTCTAAGTAATATTGTGTATTGTATAACTATTACCTCTCAGGGAATAGTTATAGGACTAAACATTTTTGAATAATGAATTCTTAATGTAGCTTTACAAAATAGATAGGGAGGCGAAGAGGGGAATTTTCTGCAATACTCGAGCGTGGCAGTTTAAGATATGAGAGATACCTTAGACCTAATAGAACAACCTTGTTAACTATTTAGCTCTTTAAGTAGTGACGCGCGCCCAGGATAGACGATCAGATTAGTAAAAAAAAATCGATAGTCTGAAATACTCGAGCGCGTCAGATTAAGATATTGGGGATTGATTTTAGTGTTTTAAGACTAAATTTAACTAATCTGACGATAAGTCCTTGACGCCGCCAAGTTATAGGGTCGCGAACTTGTAAAAAAAAAACGTTAATCCGGCATTCTCGAGCGCGATTGTTTTTATTTTTATTTTGAAGAATATAATCTAAAACTTACTAAAAATACAAAATCTGCCGGTTTCCGCGTGACCGGAAGTCTGGAGGAGCCATTTCGTCTTCCGAAAAACGCGTTGCAGTATATAAGTCGCGAACGATACATTTTACAAAAAAAAAGTTTGAATAAACAAAAAAGGTAATTTTATTTTACACAAAAAAGGTCTCTTTACATTTTTGTCCAAAGTTAAAACTTTTTGACTTGAAGCATCATAAAAACTCAAACTCCCGGTTTTTTGAGTATATCTCGAAAACTGAGGGTGTTAAGAAAAATTGATATGAAATAACGATGATTAAAAAAAAGAAACTCTCAAACCTTTTTCGGTCAGATTAAGAGAACCCACCAACATTTTCGTCAGATTAAGAAAATATGCTTTCAGGAGACCGAGATAAACCTCCCCTATGAAAATCTGACGCGCTCGAGTATTTCAAAAGGACTTTTTTTTTCTGCATTTTCAAAAATTCATCGTAACTTATCGTCACGCCGAAATCGTCAGTTTTTTTAAGGGGAGCTTCCTTGGAGCCTACTTAACACCCCTTCCGAAAATCTGACGCGCTCGAGTAAATTTTTTTTTTGTGCATTTTTGACGAATTAATATGCCTAGCCCCACCACGCAAACCGGCAGATTAGTACACCGTTGTTATCAGAGGCACTTGGGGCATACGTAGTATGAATATCTGACGCGCTCGAGAATGCCCAAGTAACTATTTTTTTTTACATTTTTGAAAATCCGTACACGCCAAACCCACCGCTAAAATGGTTTTTACCATAGAAGCTTTTCTTTTCGAAATTATTTTATCTATCGATTTTGATAAGTCTCGATGGCGCCGTTTAATTACGCCATTTAGCTACCTCGCCTCCCTATCTAAAAGGTTTAACCACGAAGGCCTAACGCTGCATTGTTAAAAAAATGCTTAAAAACCGCGAAATTTCACCAAAATTAGTTTTTCATCGAGTTTTCATGTAACGTTCATGACATGTGAAGATTTCAAAAAGTGAAATGTATATCTAGTGTCTACAGCATGCATCCTGTGTCTTGCTGAAGTTATAGTTATATTAGTTCCATCGCTTTGCTATATCTGATGTCATTTTAAATCTTTTATACAATAAGTTTTAAGTAAATTAATGTATACAGTTATACTTATAATAAAATAAATGTATCGCTATCTTTAAACCTGTACTTGCATATTTGTGGGTTCCTCTGAAACGGCTGCATCGATTTTAATACGATATCACATAGGTATGTAACGGATGTTATTAGTTACTAACTTTTAGAAAATAAATGGCTATCTTATCGAATTGTTATCGTAATTAGTATTGACGGTAAAACATCTCATTCAACCGAACGCGTAATTTGATACTTTAGCTGTAAAGCAATAAATATCACATTTCTCTAAAATAATATCGAAATAATATTATAATGAAGTGACTGCAGCTTTTAGTAGTCGTAACACGCCACCCACATAGCCTACCTGTGCTGTATATTTTATGAAAATAAAATGCTTTAAAATTTCCTGGTCACGTCTTGCTGCCATAATGGTAAGGTTACACTAATAGAATATTCGGTTTAATCTCGATATAATAAGATCGAGTGACCTCAACCATTGGTCGTCTCGACTCAATCAAGAGCGAGGTATTGAATAAATAGGATAAGAGGCAATTTGCATTATCTGGGAACTTCAATTAATTTACGCTTGAGAAAATTCGATCAAAGGAGAGGCTATACACGATTATAATTTTGCAAGAGAATTCTGAGTGTGCGTGAATGTGAAACCGATAATTTTAATTTGGATAACCAGAGAATTTTTTCAAAAAAAATCTCTGGTAATCTCTATCATGTAAAAAACAACGAATAAAATAGTTGGTGTTTTTAAACGTTTTGATTTGTATTTAAGCCCAAGAAACACGATGATTGTGTTTAAGCCGCTCTACCTAATTTGGATAAAGCGGTCATATTATGTAGAAGCAGCGATGTCGTTGTACCATTTATTATAATATTATTTCGGTATAGGTAGATTTATTTGAATTTCCGTTTACGTGTGAATTTCCATTTCTTCAATGCCTATCTACAATTATTATTGAAGAGACTTCCCCTGTTTGATATAAAACATATTTTAGAGATTATTTATTAAAAAAATGAAAATCATAGTAGGTGGTTATTATAGATGAAACATGTTTTATATATACGTATCTACATATTACGAATATTCCACATGATCTTATGGAGTAGCAAAGCTCATTAAAATGCACGAGCAAAAAATTTCAATTTGCTAGTCTAATAGAAAATTGTTTTCCGTAAATTTGTATGAACTGCGCAATATTTTTAGAGTAAAGCCGATTAATCTTAGTTAATTTTGTATTTCACTCAAGCATGCGATGGAAGGAAATAATAACAATGCAGAGATTTTATAAAAATGGCGCAGATATTCTGTTGTTGTTTAGTTGGTGGTGTATTGATTTTATTGGGATGTAAGTTTTTAGTTGGTTATTAAAAAATCAAGAAATTTTTACTGAAATTATCAATTTCCTAATTAGGTACGAATAAATTATAAATTTGAAGTAAATTTTATCCTAATTTTATGATAGGTACATATTATTGATTCACTTTCTATTGTATTCATTTTAATTTAAAATTATGCCACTAACAATTCTGATTTATATTCTGAGTTATTTCGAAATTGTTGATATTTTAAGCTTTGATTTTAAGGTTGCGTATCAGAAAGAAGAATTAAAGATGGACTTGTACTTAGCAGTGAGAAAAGATACGTGGTAAGGAATTTATTTAAATAACGGCATTTTTTTTAAATAATTTTATAAATCTAATAATAAATACTTAAACCAAATTGCGCTCTATGCATTAACACAGTAAAATCAGTTCTTAGTTGCCTATTCGAATTTTTTGGGAACTAGCAATAACACCTTTTTTTAAAAAAGCTAATTTTTGAAATACAGTTCTTGGTAGAGTCAGATATTCCTTGTGATTACTTATCAACAACCAATTATCCTTATTTACTTGTTTGAAAAGTAATTAATTTGTATTGTGTTGCAATACTTAGTTAAAAATTTCGATAAAAAGGAGACTGTTTGTATTATGTGGAACATTCGATAGCACATTTACTTTTCCCTTCAAGAAACTTGTATTTAACAAGATTTTAATCAAGCTACGGGCTTCATCAATTCCATAGTAATTAGTAATAGCATACTATAAGCTTCCTATGAATGCTAAGCTTCAGTTAATCTGGACATGGGATTAATTTGCATAGAAATACTATGTGCCTTTGACTATTGACTGTGCATTACGTTTGAGGCATTTGAACTAAGATAATGCTGAATATCTAATACGTTTCTGTACACCTTTGTAATATATTATTTTATGCATGGGTACATAACGAAGTTTGTTCTTAAGTGTATAATATAATTTATAATACTTATTATTTTTAACAAAAACACTACAAATCTAATTTAATCAGGCGAATTCAGAATTCTCTCTTTTATTTTATTTTAAGTAAGTTTTATATATCCACCTAAAACAGAACTGAAAAATTTACAATATGTTCCATAATTTACTTGTGGATAGTAGTTTTAATTGATTAAGTATAGTGATGACTGAGGAAATACCGAATGGCATACAAACTAAAATCTCTACGAAAATATTGTTTCAAATTCTAGATTATTATGTAGGTACCTACATAATTTGTTCTGGCGAAAATGCAAAGGCATAATTAAAAAATAAACCCTTTCAATTATAAATTGGTAAGGGACGTTGATAATTGGCTTAGACGCTGGCCGTCTTCCTTGCTAGTTATGCAACATACAATACATGCAAACAATTCACTAGGGATTTAGCTAACGAGACGCAACTATATCAGAGAATTCTCAAGTCTCGTAAGCATTAAATATGAAGCAATTACTGATGAAATTATATTGTCTAAGCGTAGATAGATAATTTGTAATACAATGTCTTTATAAAGTTTATTAGGTACTTCTTAGCGTTTATTAGTTCTTTATAATTCCTAATAGCTGATGAAAATATCAATAATGTACAAGTACCTACATGTTTTGTTATAGCTCACCAGTTTGTATAGAACTGGTTATAGTATTAAGTATTGTTAAGATTGTCGTTAAATTATAGTTAAAATGAAATTTCGTTATTTTAATTTTATTAATTTTGTAGAGTCATTATGCTCTCCCCGAATTTTTTTATAACAAATCTAGTAAATCTCTTTTACAAATGTTTCTTAACCAACATAATATTTAATAACTCAACTTGCGTTTACAATTAATCTGCTAAATCCCTTACCAGGTCTACCTTACCAAAGCGCCTCTCTCCCCCCAAAAGTACGATGCCTGGATCTGTGGGGGGGCGCTAGTCACCCCCTGGTTTGTGATCACCTCTGCAGCTTGCGTTGAAGACGTTCGTCATATGTACGTGATAGCTGGCTATGATAAATATGTGAAACCCAACGATCTTAATAAGGATAAATGCACTAAATCGAAGAAAAAGAAGGTTGTGTTTACTTGTGTGCCTAAAAGTAAGTTTTTTATTCTTTTGATCAGGGTTAAAATTTAAAAAGAGAAGGGAAGAAGAATTGGGATAGTAGTATAATGAATAAATCGCGTTTAAAATCCGTTAAAATCTTTTCTTTATATTTTCTAAGAGAAAATAATATAGAGTCGCGTCTCAAAATGTCAGCTCCTTTTATAGAAACTGTGTTTTTCAGAGAATATAATATTTTACATTAGCGAATACTAAACGCCAATAAGTTTACAAAATACAAGTCTCAACATTTTAAAACATTTTCAGCATACAATTTGGACTACGCAAAGATCGAAAAGTGGTCGTCCATCGACATAGCTGTAGTCAAAGTAGAATCAGCCTTCAGTCTATCAGACGAAACATATAATACCGATTGTTCTTATATACCTGCTACTATATCTGTCAATTACGACCCCAAGTACCAAGAAGCAGGGATAGATGCTATTGTTATGGGCTGGGGACATTTGAGTAAATGGCGATCGGTAAATTCTTTTATTCATTTTATAACATACATCTTAATATATAAAAATCAATGCCACTTTTCGTTGTAATTCCATAACTCGAGAACGGCTGAACCGATTTCGATAATTCTTTTTTTATTATATTCCTTGAAGTACGAGGATGGTTCTTATGTAGAGAAAACGTTAATATGTACCACGGGCGAAGCCGGGGCGGACCGCTAGTTTTATTATAAAGGACTGTTGAGTACCTAAAACGCAAATTCTTCTTATTATAAATGTTTATTGAATTCCGTAAGAAATTATAATCACAAATACACATTAGTATACTATAAGTATACATAGTGCATATTATAATATTATAAAGCTAAAGAGTTTGTTTGTTTGTTTGGACGCGCTAATCTCAGGAACTAGGTCCGATTTGAAAAATTCTTTCGGTATTAGATAGCCTATTTATCGAGGAAGGCTATATAGCCTATAGGCTATTTATCATCAAGGCCAAGCCACGGAGCCACGCGGGTGAAACCGCAGGGAACAGCTAGTATATTAAATTGTGTCTGAGGCACAGTGCTGTCAATATGTCAATAATATTATCTCAATTCATATTTCATCTGACTGATTCCAAGGTGAATCCTTTCTGAAAATAACACAATCATATTCCTTGTGATATTTGATTCTAATACATTCCACGAATAATCTGTTACAATCATTTATAAGAGATATCTACTTTAGATAACGATTTATGATAATATATTTTAGTAGATTTCGATAGCTTGGTTACATGAAGAAAAAAATATGTTATCTACAATTTCATTGTAATATTTTCTATTATTGATAAAAGAAAAAGAGTTCATTCGATGGTAGTCTGAGAATGCGCAAAATTTTCGTATAATTTATGAACAATAAAGCAGCAAAATATGCAAGTACGTAAGCTTCATTTCTTAAAAGTTTACTATCTTCTCTTAATATAACAGACGAAAGAGCGTGAAGACTGGAACCAAGAAAAGCTGCGTTATGCGTCCACACGACTTTACAGCAAGGAAAGGTGTAAAGAACATTATTCTGCTGAAATGGAGCAGATAATAGATAAATACATGATCTGTACGTATGCGGCGGGCAATCTCGATGACAAGGGGGAAATTATTGAGAAGGCTGAGTTGGTAGCTGATGGATGCGTGTATAAGAAAGTTCTTATTGATGGTGTGGTGAGTTCATATTGTGTTAGGTATGTGTAAGTTGCTAAATTAAATGTCTTTTTTTTATTAAGCTACGTGATTGGAAATTCCCAATAAGAATAATAAACACTAGTTGGGAAAATCAATGTATTCTTGGTTGGCGAATTTTAATAAGAATAGGTTGCGGAATGAAACTACAGATAAAGTTGCATAGATTTTATTAATTATGATTTTTTTAATTCAGTTAAAAGCAATTCTGAAGTAAACACTTAAAAAACTAGAATTTTTTTAAATATTGATTAAACTAACTTTAAAAATTTTGTGAAGTTACCATAAATTTTCAGGAATATTTACAATGCGCCAAGGACCCGAATGAAAGCAGTGACGACACTAGAAGAAATTTAGACAACGTTACTGTTATGGGAAATTATACTTACACTAGAAGAAATGGTATTTGTCAGGTACAAAATTAATCCATACTAATATTATAAATGCGAAAATAACTCTGTCTGTCTGTTAGGTACTCAATCACGCCTGAACTACTGAACCAATTTGCATATGGGTATAGAGATATTTTGATACCCGAGAAAGGACAAAGGATAGGTTTTATCCCGGAAATCCCAAGGAAACGGGAACTAAGCGGGTTTTTCTTAGCGCGGGCGATGCCGCGGGTGAAAGCTAGTAAGTAATAATTTTAATATTTTTTTTTATTTCAATTCACATATGCATTCTTTTAGATTAACTATATCATACTGTAGGTACTAAAATGTAGGAGCAAAATAACTCTAATATTCATTAAAGTACACAGAACGTAGGGTACCTATTTTAAATTATTGTGGTACACGGTTTTGAGACTGATCATAATAATTATAAGCTATAATATCTTAATAAAGTACTCGTTCTATAAGTTTCAGCGATCATTAAAATTCCTACGTTGGTTTAATACTATTTTCTAGAAGCTATCCACCAATTATTTTTGAAATGAATCCTATTATATTCTTTAACAAGCCTCCGAAACAATTCATATTTATCCACTTTAATTCGCTCCCAATAGAATAAAATTCGCTCTATTCTGTCTGAGTATAATGATATGAATGTATTCGTATGAAATTAACATAAAAAACAGAGGTTGCTCAAGAGTTGGTGCTAATCCACAAATAAAACAAATGTCCTATATTTTATCTGCACTTTATTCACATTACAATTTCTCTTATATTTATAAAATATCTATAATATGATCGACGTATCATTAGTTACTGCTATTAGAATTTTTTATGCCTTACAAATGTGCTCTCTCATCGCAACCAAGTGATTTTTTGAATTGGCTAGAAAGTAGATAATATATTATATATAGCCTTATTTTTACAGTTGATAAACATGTAATTTCCGTGGTAATTTCCTTCGAATATGCGGGCAAAGTCACTGGCGATGAGCTGTAGTACCCTCATAAGATGCATATATCCCTGTAGGAGAAACATTTTCCTTACGTTAGTTTTGCTAGTTCTGTAATTAATTTCAGAACGACCACGGCGGTCCGCTCGTCACTTGGGTGGGGACACATGAAGTACTGATCGGTGTAGCCTCTGTGTTCCGAGTGAAGTCTAACCTGGAGTGCGATGGACCTTACCTCTTTACTAGTACACAGTGTAACGGAGTGTTCTTGGATTGCGTGTTGAATCTATCTGGGTAAGGAAATATTTTTAATTTAGTTCAGTGACTATAAGAGGTAAGTAGATGACTTTACAATTAATTGAGAAAGTAGACGCCATGATACAAGATAAATAAAATGAAGCAGTTTAAATCAAAGTGCTTCTGGAACTGATCAAATTTCATAAATGCTGTTATTAAGAAGTACGTACATTAAAGTCGTTAAAAATCGATTAATTAACTTGAACTGAAGTATATCATTAGCAGCTTAAGTTACTGAATATGCATATTGATGTCTAAACTTGCACCATTTAGTTACTATATTAGTATTATTAGAAACTTAAGTTATACTTACACTAATTGCAAATATACGGAAAAACTTATTATAATTATGTTTTACAGGAAAGGCTCGAGAAGGCAATGTAATTTATCACCACAGGAACGAGGCTTCGATATTGTAGAAAGAAAAATATCTTGGATAAACCATCCTGACGGGTGATTTTTATGATTATTATATTTTTATTTTCTTCTGGATATATTTTATATTCCTCTAGATTATATTAGGTTAGCAATATAATCTTTTATAGTATACAAGCTGTGCCTCGCGGTTTCCCCCGCAGTGCTCCTATCCTGTTGTTCTTAGCGTGATGATATAATTGTAGATTATAGCTTATAGCCTCGATAAAGGGTCTATCTAACACCGAAATAATTTTGCAAATCGGACCAGCAGTTCCTGAGATTAGCGCATTGAAACAAGTAAGTAGTATAGATGTAGAGCCCAAAACTAATATTATAGATTATCCTCAACCTATACTATTTACTGTTCATAGTTAATCATTGCACTGTATTTGATAGTGAATTGACGGCTCTCATTACGAAATTGTAGATTATACACTACTTAGTCCTTATTATAGGTAAAACGTTTGTTTAAAATATTAGCTATTTTGATTATTATGTAGGTACATACCTATTAAGTAATATTAGAATTTATTTTTATTTTTACACGCTTTATATTAGCTTCACCTGTATGTTTGTAACCGACTTCTTTGGGCGCGATTTTGACCCACTTTAAACGGCCAGATTTCGTTCAAACTTTGTAGATTTATTGAGGACCGATGACAATACACTAATTTGATAAAATTTTCTATTTTTTAGTTCGGTTTTCTATAAAAAGCGTGTTTTTTAGTTTTTTAAACTATTATTATTATTTCATCTTTCATTGGTCGCTGAAGGTTTTAGTTTACTTACTAGAAAAGTTCTTATTCTAGTTTGAATGATACTGTATTTAATTAATATAACAATGTATTATTATTTCTCACAGACCAGCTGAAAACGAAAGAATAGAGAAGATCAGACTACGACCGCAAATACCAATTGGAGTTTATGGTTGAAAACGAAAATATAAAAATGTTCAAAAAATATTCGAGTTTTATTAAGCCTTGGTATCCTGTCATGCCAAAATCTGCCTTATTTGTAATATTATTTCATTCTGTGAATGCCAACAAAAGATTTTATCGTGCAGTCTATTTTCTACGCTTTTTTAACATGTATTCTTTTAATTTTTTACAACATTAATGTTTAATTAAAATAATATTGAACTAGACGATTTTAATTGACTTTTTTTATTTAAAATGTATTTTTATAATTTTTTACAAGATTAATGTTTATTAAAGTAATATTGAACTAGACAATTTTAAACAATAAAGTTCCACTGATTCATTACCTCTATACAAGCAGAACTAAGCAATTGATTGAAATTAGACTGAACCTTGATTAAACTTAATTAACATTATTTTATTACTCTGCGCCAGACGTCTGCAATAGTTGAAAATTTTAAAGTTATTTATGGTTTTAATTTTGTCGCTCCATTTAATTTTGTTTAAATTTGACGTTTTTGTTTTAATTTAACGAAGCTGTTGATTGCGATATTACTTCGTCCTTTTTTTTTATTCTTCGTTGTTGTTTAAAGTTTTATTAAATTTTCTTATTTGCCATAATGAATGCCGTGTATTTAGAATAAAATCTAGACGTCAATATTATTGTACAAATTGTATCTAAATCCAAGCTATGATAATTTTTTGGGAGGATGAAATTTTTTGTTCGTTGTCAAAAGCGCCAGTATTCAGTAAATTTGCGTTAAACTAAAGATTAAAGTTTTTTGTTATATTGACACTATGCAGTGCTTTAGCAAACATTATGGAATTAATATACCTACGATGTAATTCAGCTCTTTAGCGGCTGCATTTAATTCGAGCTGCATGTGTTGTGACGTCACTGCAGTAAGACTAAATACTTGGTTGTATGCTGTTGTTAACACAATTTAAGTATGATGTAGAGTTACGAAATTATAGACATATTTAATTTTTATTTAAATGAAACTTTTCCTATGGAAAATATAACAGGGACTAAATCGTAATATAATGTATATTAATTTATATGACACTATTTCAAAGATATTGTTTTAATATGTTATATACCTATTCTTCTCTAAATTCTCTATAGTTTTAAGTACTGTAAAATTAAACAAAACGGTAATTACAAAAGTTTCAGGCTACGATGACTTATTTGCATATTTATTTTTCTTATAACCGTCTCTTTTGTTTTCAAGGTTGGTAAGGTTCAAGGACGTTCGTTCTCATTATCTGGATGAACATATACGTATTTAAATAGCATTGTTAGTCTGGTAATGATCCCTCGATCATGACAAGACTAGGTCTACGGTAGGCCACACCTACTGTAATTACCTTTTTAGCGGTTTCGCTAGCGTAGTCAAAAAAGAAGTTCCAGTGGGATTTCCGAGATAAATCTTATCTATCTCTCTCTTATGTTTTTTGTAAACTATCTCTGTACCAAACTTCATCACAATCGTTTAAGCAGTTTATGCGTGAAAAAAAAACAAACAACTGGACCTGGTTCAAGTTCAGCTGATCTACCTCAGCCCTTTCAATGCGCTATGCATACATTCAGCAAATAAAACCATGCATGTGCCATGCAAGTGCCATGAAAATGCCATGCCAATGCCATGCAAATGCCATACAAGTGCCATGTTAATGATATGCGAATACTATGCAAAAGCCATGCAAATTCCATGCAAATTCCATGCAAATTCCATGCAAATTCCATGCAAATTTATGACTAGGACTAGGTGTTTATGTAAATATTTCTTTTGATCTCATGTAATGTGAATTATGTTATATGTATTACGACTGAAAAAGATGTATTTTTTTGTTGTTATAGTTGTTTTTTCTAATCATACAAGATATGGTTGTATGTTTTGTTGATTATTTTAAATATAAAATATACAGTAATGAAGATTTATAAATAACACACTTTTTAATTTATTTGTGTACTTTTTCTTGTTTTAAAAATGTTATACAAGGGTATACGTGGTATACCCTTGTAGACCACGCGACCTCTCACGTCTCTTTTAAATACGCGACTACTGTAGGGTTAAGGTGTGTTTTATAAATAATGACGAGTACTCTTGTCTAAACCTTCATAACTCTACAACATCAGTCCACAAGCTTAGCAACAAAGTTTCGTCACCAAACTTTGCTTTAGTTAAAAGTTGTTAAATCTCACAACACAGTTAGTCGTGCGCTAAATCACAGAGCAATTAAAAATTAAATTGCGAATGCAAACTAACGTTTCACGCTTCGTGTTTTACGAATAACGTTGTATTTAAATATATAGAAATTTAATTTTTTTTAGGAGATATAAGTACGATGTTTAATACCTAATAGGTACAGTTGACGATTCAGTTTTTTCAATTCTTACAAGAGATAAAAATTCGGAGAAATTTATCTATTTAATATAACTTTTTTATGTGCCCGTCTAAATCAGCTATAGTTATTTTACGCCGATTCTATAAACCGATTCTATAAATATCGGAATCATATTATAAAGCTACATACTACATTGTACCCCTAATGCAAAAATACCAGTACATATACACTCTGACTCCGCAATTTAGACACAAGTATTGAGGGTTTCCTCTATTCAGAGTGTGTTTCAGTCTCCTATTTTATAGTATCGATAGGAAAATTCGAGCTCTCTATAACGTCACTCACTTTCCAATACACGTGTCGCAGGAAACATACATTTGACAAATCTGCATTGTAATAAGAAAACAACGATATATGCTCACTATACGTTGTAGGAATAATAAAGGTGAGAGAAGAAGAACCATTTTCTCTTTCAATATCTCTATATATGAAAACTATATAAAAATCAATCCCTATTTCCCTTGGTCATGGCATCACGCGTGAACAACTGGACTGACTTGAAAAAAAATTGACGGGTTAGACCAGGGGTTGTTAAGTTGTTAAGTTTTTTGTCACGGCGCGCGCCCTACCCACCCTACCTACGGCGCACCAGGGCGCCGCGGCGCACAGTTTGGGAACCCCTGGGTTAGACAATCGCGCTAAGACATGACAACGTCTGTCGGGTACAGCTAGTTTATGATAAACGAGATGTAGAATAAAATCATTATTAGTTCTAGAACTAGATTTTTATTCAACCATTTCAAATAATTGAACACATTTCGTATAGTTTTAGACTAATTGTAGAGTTACTGAGTAAAGAATTTTGTTAAAAAATATTTTATAAAACTAACCACTGTGTTTGTTGGATTGTTTTCTGAAACTCAGGTTGTCATACATGACGTTTCATTAAAAGTTTTGTCGCCATGTTTGCGTATATTTTTAATTTGGTGCAGCACCAGACAACAATAAACTACTTATGTTTTCAGAATATGAAGAACTTATTTAAAGTATTTTGTTGTTTATTATGATATGTGAGTGGTTCATATAGTTTCTCTCTGGTACAACAATAGCAAATAAAAATAAATAAACGTTTAAAAAGAATGTGTAATATCCAAACGCTACAAAAAGCTTCACATTCAAAAGGATTTACCGTTTACGGTATATAGACATACATACACATCATTTTGCTTAATATATTCTAAATCTAAAGTACATTGAGTGTAAAAACGCGTCTTTCCCGAATCCACTCAATACCCTTTATCAAATTGATGAGTCATCAATTAGAATCTAATCGTTTTCTAAAGCAGTGGCCACATAAAAAATATACAATACAGGTAGGTAGTACAAAATACATAAAATTATACGATTTTTGAGAAAATAAATAGGAATAATCTTCTATATAATAAAAATAAACTCGAGAACGGCTGATCCGATTTCCTTAATTATTTTTTTATAACATTCCTTGACGTAAGAGGATAGTTCTTACGGAGAGAAATCATGTACCACGGGCGAAGCCAAGACCGACCGATAGTTCATTATATTTTCCTGTTTTTAATTTTTTTTTTGTTTTTAATCATATTTAAAAAAAATATCTGAAAAATTTACCTTACCTAAAGCATAATATTATAGCAGCAGGAAAATCCACGATCACTGCTATTTATATAAATAGCTTGTCTACTCAATTTTCTAAATAAAAAAATTCTGGAAGAAATGATTCACAGAGTAGGTAAAAGTTTCACCCACTAATATGCTCATAGCATAACCGCTAAGACTTGTGGGTGAAATATTCAGTCTGAAGTTTATAAAAAACCTCTTGTTTAAACGAGTTTCACGCTAACTTAGATTAATGAAGTTGCTTAAGTGTTGGTTTGTTTAAGTTTTCCATTTAAAATCTTCTTTATTCAGATTAATAAGATGCGATCCTATCTATTCAGGTTTTATGATTTCTAGCGTAGAGTAAGAATAATTCAGAGCCTGTTTCATATTCATGATGTTGTTATAATTTTAATAAATAATACTAGCCACACACCCGGCCCCGTTTGTGTGTAACCGAGATAAGAATTTCTAATTTAAGAAATACAGCTTAGCATAGCTTTCTATTAGTTAAAAAAATAACAAATTGCATCAAAATTGGTTACTGCAGTAGAGTTATAGTATGAGAACGAGTGACTAAGATTTTTTTAAATAACTAAAATAAAAGTTACTTATTGCTACAAATTCAGTTACCACTTATTGTTGTAAAAATTGTAACATAGCCCTACATACACAATAATTAAATAAGTTCAACCCTATTTTTATAATACACAGCGATATCTAAGAGCCTTATTTCAACAAAGAAAGGTCTTTCAATTGAATAGGCCTGATTCAACAAAAATTCAAGGGGCCTAAACACTGTTAGGTTGAGATTCTTATATAATAATTTCAACTTTACCTCAGTTTTTTCTTGATTACACGAAAAAGTCGTGTACTTGGGTTTTTAAAGTCTTTAGGTTGGATTTTCTTAATTAAAGTTGGGCTATTCTGGCATTTGTAAAAATGCAGGTAAAATTTGAACTCTGCTAGAAGAAATATGTTAGTAATTAGTAAGGGAATATTGTAAAAGTTATGATCCCACCAAAAACATAAATGTAAAAATTGGAGCCGAGTTCAATCGTTGACTTAATTTGCCAAAAAAAGAAATGAGATCTAAATGTGTGCCAAGTTCTGCAGACAGTCCAGAAATTTATTTACAAAGATGTATTAAGTTCTTAGGTTGACTGAAAACTCAATTGTTTTATTTTCCCTTAGAGAACAATGTTTATTCCAAAATATAACTTTTTTAATTTGAATAATATAATTATTTTCACAAAGCAAACAACTAATGACCTATTGAACCCGATAATTTGATGCGGCTAGTTTTTAGAACCTCACAAAATATAAACAGTATGTAAAACTAGCCTCATCAAATTATGGGGTTCAATAGGTCATTAGTTGTTTGCTTTGTGAAAATAATTATATTATTCAAATTAAAAAAGTTATATTTTGGAATAAACATTGTTCTCTAAGGGAAAATAAAACAATTGAGTTTTCAGTCAACCTAAGAACTTAATACATCTTTGTAAATAAATTTCTGGACTGTCTGCAGAACTTGGCACACATTTAGATCTCATTTCTTTTTTTGGCAAATTAAGTCAACGATTGAACTCGGCTCCAATTTTTACATTTATGTTTTTGGTGGGATATCATTACTTTTTGTACAGAAAATTACTCTGCAAATTTGATTTACTTTATAAATATAATACTTTTTATATACGATTTTTTTTCTTGCGGTTTCTCTGTATGGTTTGTTTAGTATTATTTTCTATATTTTATTGTATGTTATGAATGTCAGCGCACATTGCCCCGTCATTATCTGCAATTTTTTAAACTAGTTTTCTGTTTAAAAGATTACATGATTTTCTAAACATCCAGCGTGAATTTGTACACACACTATTACCAAGATGCAAAGATCTTTGTAGAAGAATCGTCGCCTTACTCCATGACGTTACGGTATTGCCATGACGCTATCTTGAAATTTTACTCTAAACGCGCCTAAAGATGTTTCACTCATATTAATAAAACGCAAATTAAATCATTTCGACCTTCGACGAAGCCTTCTTCCATTACACCATTTATGGTAATTATTTTTGCATGCTTGTATTGGCTAAACATGTTTGTGCTTTATTAATATAATTGTATCACCATAGAATACCATGTTTAAAGCAAAATAAAGATTTTATTTTTTTATTTATTTATTTACACTGAAATTAATACCAAACTAAACACTCATAAATAAAGAATAAATAAATGTGAATATGTAAAATTATATATTATTTTTAACTGTATGAGCAATAAAGGCAATATTTTTATTACAATTTTCTTTTATTTTACGTTTAATAACAGTTTTGAATAAAGAAATCATGCAATCGAAGTAATCCGCCCTAGCGATATTAGCGCGAGTGAGTGTGATGTCAGAGGCGCTTCGAATCTACAGATGTTTCGTCCTAAAATATGTAAACTTCAATAATCTATATCTCAGTCATTTATTGATGGATTTCAAAATTTTTTTCGGCCACTGATTAGTTTTGATCTATTTTTTAAGACTAGTAAGGTGAATATACTATTTTCTTTTTTTTTAAACTTTTCCATTTTTCCATACAAACAAAATTTATGTCATTGAAAAAAAAATTAAATACAAATAAATTCAGTATTTTCTGATTTTTTCCTTTGTACACTCACTATTACCTAGTTGATTACAAAATTTGAACTTTCTAGGTCATCTGGAAGTGGGTTAGGTTTTGTATATGTCTATAAGTCAGTCAGTCTTAAAAATTGCGATTTTTGGATATTAATATCTACGCAACTGTTTAATCTGTATTTATGAAATTTAAGGTTCTTGTTTATCTTGAGGTCCTCTTGATATGTACCAAATTTGGTTTATATAACTTAAATAGTTTTCGAGTTATAAGGGGGTGAAAAGTGCCTCGAAATGGTTCGTGTAAATATACACACGGCTGCTGCTCGCCAGTTCTCTTCGCTTGAACTCGGCTTGACACGCTGCCGCGTGTCTAGATTTAAGGACCGAATTGCATTCTTAAGAAGAATAATGCAAAGCTCGTGAAAAATTTCAACGGATTAAAAAGAAAATATTGTCTCAATTGCGAATCTATAATAACAATAGGTACTTATTCTAAAACAATATTGAAATTCGAAACATAAGTTTATTTCGCATTATAATTATCAGTGACAAATTAAACACATAATTTGTACGAAAATTGAACGAAGATTTCCACAGCTATTCCAAGTTATTTACGTACAAGCTATGTAAATACAATTTAAGGTATCTCGTTTTTCGCACGTTCAAAGTTTACTTGCAAACAGTTCATAATTAATATCTTCCTTCAGGCGATAATAGTACCTTTGTTTATTATAACAAAGGTGATTGTGGAGCCATTACTGCTTCTCATTAGAGGCTTAATAGTGATTTCAATGACAACGTTGACAAAGCTTTTCTATATTTTATATTGTTGTTGGCTGTTGTTTGTGTAATGAGCGCGCTATACTATACCTACGTATATAATAAGGCGCTAGTTTTTCTTTATATTATTTACTTATACTGTTACAGTGTGCCTAGTGCGAGTTTTCATCGAGTACGAAACGTTACTATCGCGTTTGCGTCACAGCCGAATTAGTATGGGAAATCGAACAGCGCCCCTAGCGGACGTATGGGGAAGCTTTGATTCCCCATACAAATTTCGCTGTGACGCAGACGCGATAGTAACGTTTCGTACTCGATGAAAACTCGCACTAGGCACACAGTTATCCAATAAAGTATTAAACTCAAACTCAAACATTTATTCATTCAAATAGACTTTGAATCGACAATTGGTTCGGAAAGCAGTTTGTATAGAGAAGAGCCGTTAAGAAACTCTGTAGTTGCTCTTTCAAAATCATATTATTACAGTTGTACACCAAGAGCTTGGATTTTATTATTTTACAGCACAATAATAAGATCACATTTTTAAATATTTGTTAATACGATATTCAAAGAATAGGTTTTGAAAATCGGCCCTAAACATTTATAAGAAGCAAATTATTTCTGTTGAGGTTTCTGTTTAATAATTACTTCTGAAACACGCTATTTCTAAGAACAATTTGAACGTGAAAATAAATTCCTAAACCTTTTCTCATTAACAACACAAAATAAATTATCTTACTCAAAATAGATGAAGTGTGTTTTTAACTAACGAAACAATAAAAGGCCTTTATTTAGTCCAGAAATTTTAGCAGGTTCTTGTTTTAAGTGTAACATACATAAAGCCTTCGTTAACAAGTTTCAGATTATTAACAAGAGCTTTGAGGAGTGGGTAACAAATTATGTTTATAAATCACTACATAGTAGTATATTATTATCTGACATAGTTTAAAACAAAGTGTCACCCTATGTATTCATGTTTAAAATTACTACGTAACGGATTTTTATGCGGCTTTTTTTATAAAGTTAGTTTTGGACAAAATGGGTGAAACCGCGGGTGGAGAGCTAGCAATGTTAATACCTATTTAAAGTTATATTATTGAAAAGCAATGTTATCAACTATCTTACAATAATTCAATTATGTAGGGGCAAACAAACTACTATAAATAAGTAGGAGCCTTTGATTTTTTTGTGTGCTACAAGAACTTTTCGAACACATTATAAATAATATTTTACAGAATAATCAAAAATAAAGCAATTGTAATCGGTTAATCCTATACTATTGTACAAAATAACATGTGTTTTACTTATTCTTTAACCACAGATGATAAATAATGTACTTTCAGTTCCATTATATGCTTTTCACGTCCCACGGTGTTCTAATTAATGTACATCGTTAGTTTGAATAAGTGGATGTTGACGAAAAGGGGATGTTTTTCTTTTTGTACGTACTTTTTCAGTCTCAAATATTAGGGCAAAGGTTTCAATTTGTTATAAATAGCAATTTGTATTTTTCTACTCACGGATTTAAGTATGTTCTTCATTAGTGCTGAGTACTACACAATGTTTAAAAAATTGAAATCTTCAACTTCAACGTCATTATGATAGAAACGTGATGTAGATAGTCTTTTTAGTGCTAAAATTTAAATTAACACTTTGTACCAAAACATAAAATATATTAATTTTATTATTTACGCCTAAACACGGGAAACTCACACGTAAACGAATATTTTAAAAAAGGTGACTTTTTCTCTAGGTATTCGAAAATATAACGACGTGGACAGCTCATAGAAAATTCTATTCAGCCAGGATAAGCGAACGCGAGTTAACTTGTGCGTCGGATACACAACCGTGACGAATTATACTTTATAGCGATAGTCCTAATAAATTTAAATTAACAAATTGTATCACAACTTAAATTCAATAAAAAAATGGCAAAACGCGGGAACTCACTAACCCCGTAAACGAAAAAAAAAGATATTGACTTTTTCTATTTGAAAATAGAACATGGACGTGGACAGTTCATAGAAAATTCTATTCAGCCAGGATAAGCGAGCGCTAGTAAACTTGTGCGCCGGACACACGCCCGCGACAACACGATTACGATTCTATTTCCTTTTGCGAATGGCTTGACCATCCCGTTTTACATTCCTAATTGTTTTGCATTTTTGCTGCCAATTCACCGTTGCTATTTCGGTTCAAATTTAAATTAGCTTTTAATGGAAATCCGTTTCATAAATATGCGAAATTGTTTTCGTTCCAAGGTCAATTAAGTTATATTTTGTACATTTTTTTTGTTAAGTCTGGTCTCTATTACTGTAAGATTTTATTGTGTCGCATTTCATACAAGTTATGTCGTAGTTTATATAATTAGGTTTGGTAAACCTTTGCTACTTATAATAACTCATCGCCCATGAAATTTGTTCCGTTTTCAGAAACACAATTCTCAGAGTGTTAGTTTATAGTATGTATTTTTAATTTGGGATAAACTTACTTACTTAGATATTTCAAAAATTAATAATAGCAATATAAACAACAATACGGAATAATAATAAATAAAAATTGCTAACTACATATTATACAAAATTTCAAAGCCACTAACAGATAAACGATGTATATTAAATTCCATGAAAATATACCCAAACACACTGAACGTTGTAACTCTATTTATATATCTCCAACTGTCACAGACAAAATTATTGCCCATTTATTGATATCTTTTGTTCGCAATGTGAAAATAATCGACCCTAAATGAATATGTGAACGACAATCCGTATCTTGACGAGGGTCTGCGAACATTCGGCGATTTGACACAGGCTGGATGTACAAAACCCTTTGCCCAGAAAACGTGATTTAAAAAAATTTGTTTTGGCGGGATTATATTTTGAATGTCGAAAAATGTTATACATTTTTATTCGATTGTGATAAAAAAATTGCTAAACATGCGTGAAATAGAGTGGATTTATATATTTTTTAATTTAATAATTATTAAAAGTAAAGTGCATTGGGCAAATGGGCAGTGTGGGTTTTGTTGGAAAATATTTCCGGCACATTATAATTATATCGTAGATTAAGTTATTTCTACAAACATTGTTTATGATGTATTTTTTTCTAAAAAAAAAATGTCAACTAAAGCACCATATATTTTTTTCTACATTTTTTATTTCAATACTAAGGTAGGTAGGTATCCTCAGACATTATTATAGATTTAGAATCTTCGGTGGTTTTCTATATCGTAGCATGTTGCAATGAATAATAAAATATAAGACTTTGAAGCTTAAACCAACTCAGCGTGGTAGTTCAATAACTGAATTCTCTAACTATTAAGGATTCCAATTTCAGATAACCTCGAAATAGAAATGTCCGTGAACTTAGCAGAGCATTTTTAGCAGATCAAAAAAATAATGTGAGTTCTTATCGCGTGCAGTTGAGTTCTATAGTTCCTGATACTTTTTAGAAATAGTTCTGGCGTTTTTACCTGAAAAAACGACATTTGAAAAAATGATCTGCCAACTTCCCGTAGCAGAGCATTTTTAGCAGATCAAAAAAATAATGTGAGTTCTTATCGCGTGCAGTTGAGTTCTAGAGTTCCTGATACTTTTTAGAAATAGTTCTGGCGTTTTTACCTGAAAAAACGACATTTGAAAAAATAACTTAGCAGAGCATTTTTAGCAGATCAAAAAAATAATGTGAGTTCTTATCGCGTGCAGTTGAGTTCTAGAGTTCCTGATACTTTTTAGAAATAGTTCTGGCGTTTTTACCTGAAAAATCGACATTTGAAAAAATGATCTGCCAACATCCCGTAGCAGAGCATTTTTAGCAGATCAAAAAAATAATGTGAGTTCTTATCGCGTGCAGTTGAGTTCTAGAGTTCCTGATACTTTTTAGAAATAGTTCTGGCGTTTTTACCTGAAAAAACGACATTTGAAAAAATGATCTGCCAACTTCCCATACTAGATAATTTTTAGTGGATCAAAAAAATAATGTGAGTTCTTATCGCTTGCAGTTGAGTTCTAGAGTTCCTGATACTTTTTAGAAATAGTTCTTGCGTTTTTACCTGAAAAAACGACATTTGAAAAAATAACTTAGCAGAGCATTTATAGCGGATCAAAAAAATAATGTGAGTTCTTATCGCGTGCAGTTGAGTTCTAGAGTTCCTGATACTTTTTAGAAATAGTTCTGGTGTTTTTACCTGAAAAAACGACATTTGAAAAAATGATCTGCCAATTACTTCCCGTAGCAGAGCATTTTTAGCAGATCAAAAAAATAATGTGAGTTCTTATCGCGTGCAGTTGAGTTCTAGAGTTCCTGATACTTTTTAGAAATAGTTCTGGCATTTTTACCTGAAAAAACGACATTTGAAAAAATGATCTGCCAACTTCCCGTACTAGATAATTTTTAGCGGATCAAAAAAATAATGTGAGTTCTTATCGCGTGCAGTTTAGTTCTAGAGTTCCTGATACTTTTTAGAAATAGTTCTGGCGTTTTTACCTGAAAAAACGACATTTGAAAAAATGATCTGCCAACTTCCCATACTAGATAATTTTTAGTGGATCAAAAAAATAATGTGAGTTCTTATCGCTTGCAGTTGAGTTCTAGAGTTCCTGATACTTTTTAGAAATAGTTCTTGCGTTTTTACCTGAAAAAACGACATTTGAAAAAATAACTTAGCAGAGCATTTATAGCGGATCAAAAAAATAATGTGAGTTCTTATCGCGTGCAGTTGAGTTCTAGAGTTCCTGATACTTTTTAGAAATAGTTCTGGCGTTTTTACCTGAAAAAACTTCTTTACCCGATTGTCTCAATAAGTGCTATAATAAAAAAAATAACAACGTGCTTTATTACAGAAATCATTTACTTTTTACATTTCCTAATACGATATTGGAATTATATACAATTCCGAGGAAGACTATAGATTTCCTAGGATATCTATGCATTAAATAGTTAATTAAACAACATTTTATACATTTCATAAATGGTATCAGAATTGTACACATTTCCTAGGATTTGTATACAATTCCTTGATTTCATACATTTGCGATAACATAGTATATATTATGTTAACGGAAATGTATGTAATCCGTCATTCTATAAAATTCCTAGGAAATGAATGTAATTTCTAAAATCGCACGGAAATGTGTGAAAATCATTTTTTCAAATGTCGTTTTTAAGGTAAAAACGCCAGAACTATTTCTAAAAAGTATCAGGAACTATAGAACTCAACTGCACGCGATAAGTACTCACATTATTTTTTTGATCTGCTAAAAATGATCTGCTACGGGAAGTTGGCAGATCATTTTTTCAAATGACGTTTTTTCAGGTAAAAACACCAGAACTATTTCAAAAAAGTATCAGGAACTCTAGAACTCAACTGCACGCGATAAGAACTCACATTATTTTTTTGATCCGCTAAAAATTATCTAGTACGGGAAGTTGGCAGATCATTTTTTCAAATGTCGTTTTTTCAGGTAAAAATGCCAGAACTATTTCTAAAAAGTATCAGGAACTCTAGAACTCAACTGCACGCGATAAGAACTCACATTATTTTTTTGATCTGCTAAAAATGCTCTGCTACGGGAAGTAATTGGCAGATCATTTTTTCAAATGTCGTTTTTTCAGGTAAAAACGCCAGAACTATTTCTAAAAAGTATCAGGAACTCTAGAACTCAACTGCACGCGATAAGAACTCACATTATTTTTTTGATCCGCTAAAAATGCTCTGCTAAGTTATTTTTTCAAATGTCGTTTTTTCAGGTAAAAACGCCAGAACTATTTCTAAAAAGTATCAGGAACTCTAGAACTCAACTGCACGCGATAAGAACTCACATTATTTTTTTGATCCGCTAAAAATGCTCTGCTAAGTTATTTTTTCAAATGTCGTTTTTTCAGGTAAAAACGCCAGAACTATTTCTAAAAAGTATCAGGAACTCTAGAACTCAACTGCACGCGATAAGAACTCACATTATTTTTTTGATCCGCTAAAAATTATCTAGTACGGGAAGTTGGCAGATCATTTTTTTAAATGTCGTTTTTTCAGGTAAAAACGCCAGAACTATTTCTAAAAAGTATCAGGAACTCTAGAACTCAACTGCACGCGATAAGAACTCACATTATTTTTTTGGTCCGCTAAAAATGCTCCGCTAAGTTATTTATTCAAATGTCGTTTTTTCAGGTAAAAACGCCAGAACTATTTCTAAAAAGTATCAGGAACTGTAGAACTCAACTGCACGCGATAAGAACTCACATTTTTTTTTTGATCCGCTAAAAATTATGTAATACGGGAAGTTGGCAGATCATTTTTTCAAATGTCGTTTTTTCAGGTAAAAACGCCAGAACTATTTCTAAAAAGTATCAGGAACTCTAGAACTCAACTGCACGCGATAAGAACTCACATTATTTTTTTGATCCGCTAAAAATGCTCTGCTAAGTTATTTTTTCAAATGTCGTTTTTTCAGGTAAAAATGCCAGAACTATTTCTAAAAAGTATCAGGAACTCTAGAACTCAACTGCACGCGATAAGAACTCACATTATTTTTTTGATCTGCTAAAAATGCTCTGCTACGGGAAGTAATTGGCAGATCATTTTTTCAAATGTCGTTTTTTCAGGTAAAAACGCCAGAACTATTTCTAAAAAGTATCAGGAACTCTAGAACTCAACTGCACGCGATAAGAACTCACATTATTTTTTTGATCCGCTATAAATGCTCTGCTAAGTTATTTTTTCAAATGTCGTTTTTTCAGGTAAAAACGCAAGAACTATTTCTAAAAAGTATCAGGAACTCTAGAACTCAACTGCAAGCGATAAGAACTCACATTATTTTTTTGATCCACTAAAAATTATCTAGTATGGGAAGTTGGCAGATCATTTTTTCAAATGTCGTTTTTTCAGGTAAAAACGCCAGAACTATTTCTAAAAAGTATCAGGAACTCTAGAACTCAACTGCACGCGATAAGAACTCACATTATTTTTTTGATCTGCTAAAAATGCTCTGCTACGGGATGTTGGCAGATCATTTTTTCAAATGTCGATTTTTCAGGTAAAAACGCCAGAACTATTTCTAAAAAGTATCAGGAACTCTAGAACTCAACTGCACGCGATAAGAACTCAAATTATTTTTTTGATCCGCTAAAAATGCTCTGCTAAGTAATTTTTTCAAATGTCGTTTTTTCAGGTAAAAACGCCAGAACTATTTCTAAAAAGTATCAGGAACTCTAGAACTCAACTGCACGCGATAAGAACTCACATTATTTTTTTGATCTGCTAAAAATGCTCTGCTAAGTTATTTTTTCAAATGTCGTTTTTTCAGGTAAAAACGCCAGAACTATTTCTAAAAAGTATCAGGAACTCTAGAACTCAACTGCACGCAATAAGAACTCACATTATTTTTTTGATCTGCTAAAAATGCTCTGCTACGGGAAGTTGGCAGATCATTTTTTAAAATGTCGTTTTTTCAGGTAAAAACGCCAGAACTATTTCTAAAAAGTATCAGGAACTCTAGAACTCAACTGCACGCGATAAGAACTCAAATTATTTTTTTGATCCGCTAAAAATGCTCTGCTAAGTAATTTTTTCAAATGTCGTTTTTTCAGGTAAAAACGCCAGAACTATTTCTAAAAAGTATCAGGAACTCTAGAACTCAACTGCACGCGATAAGAACTCACATTATTTTTTTGATCTGCTAAAAATGCTCTGCTAAGTTATTTTTTCAAATGTCGTTTTTTCAGGTAAAAACGCCAGAACTATTTCTAAAAAGTATCAGGAACTCTAGAACTCAACTGCACGCGATAAGAACTCACATTATTTTTTTGATCTGCTAAAAATGCTCTGCTACGGGAAGTTGGCAGATCATTTTTTCAAATGTCGTTTTTTCAGGTAAAAACGCCAGAACTATTTCTAAAAAGTATCAGGAACTATAGAACTCAACTGCACGCGATAAGAACTCACATTATTTTTTTGATCTGCTAAAAATGCTCTGCTAAGTTCACGGACATGAAATAGAACTAGTTGATTTTACATTGAAATCGTTGGTTAACTCAACTACTGAATTTAGTTAGTTCTGCCTTTCGCTGACTGGATTGGCGTTAGAACTTTTCCTATCACTTCATGTCTTAACTAACGTCTCATAGTATTATCTAAGAACTTAGGCTTAAGTTTACGGAGAAAAAGTATTTTTAAGGTTAAGTATATTACATTGTTGAAATATGATACTCATTTACGTGATATTACCTATATATAAATAATATATTATAATTATTTTAAACAGAAAACTAGACCGCTTTCAAATTGCCGGATTAAATAGGACTATCCGTAGGGCTCTAGCCTGTCACGGATGAATTCTACACATACCCGTGGCTCTGTTGCTGATGCGGCTTGACGGAACACAGTGGGGTTTTGGTCGGTAGGAATCCGACATAACCCACGGCCTGTTCCCCGGAGGCCGTGGGTATCTATGCAAGATTTCCCCACTAAAAAAAAAGGGCTCTAGCCTAAAAAGAAGAATCGTCAAAATCGGTTCCTCAGTAAAAAGTTCCAACACAAAAATAAAAAAAACAGTCACATTGAGTCCTCCTCCTTTTTTGCAATCGGTTGATAATGTTTCCTTATATGTTTTAAATTGTTAAGTTCATAGGCGAGGTACTAAATAAAAATAATGAATTCAACGTAGATTGCCAATATCGAAGTAGCACGAATGATTTGCACTTTGCAGCCCCTGATCTAAATAGCCTCTGTTGTTGATTATTAAAATTATGGAAGGAGCTTGCAAAGTATTTATTTTAATAGGATAAATTAGTATAGTTAAAAATAACGTACCTATGGCATAGTAGGTATGATTTTATGGTTTTATTAAAGTCTTCACAGAGTTTTCATCTATAGGTACTTAATACCAACTTATCGATAGCTTGAGGTATATTCAAATAACTTAAAAAATTCAATTTTTCTCAATGATAATATAAAAAAAGCTCTTAAATAATAGATGGTTGCTAGGAATGATAATTGAATTTGAGTATTGTTAATTGTTATATAAAATATTGTTGTTTTTCTTTCTATGAGTTAATAACTAGAAAATTATTTCTTATCTAATAGTCGTTATTATTTACAAAAAAGTCAAACCAATTAAGTATTTTTCACCAAAAACATTCAAAGTTAATTTCAACAAAATGTTTTTGTGTGGAAGTTAAATAAGATTCACCTTATTTTTAATTTCGTTCGGACAAAAGTAAATTATTTCTTGTAAAGAATTTAATCACTGGGAATAACTTTTAAGCTATTGTTGTGATTCTCTTTTTCCTTAAATTCTAATGATTTACGTAGATTAGCGTTTAATTAGGGAAAATGTATTTGTTGTACCTCGCTTTTAACTTTATTTACCATTAATTATTTAAAACAATCTGTAACTTTCTTCTTATTGTTGAAAATGGAAAAAATGTTTATGACTTGTTATTTTGGTGATGTAATTCTTGTTTTATTTTCTATTTTGTATCCAGTAGTTACTTACTCTGAAGTATTTTTTTAATGTACCTTTTTAGAAAAAATCAATTTTTAGTTTTTATATCTAACAATTACTGTAAGTTTATTAACAATTACTGTAACTGTTTTAATAAAGAAATTGTGGAAATACAAATACCTCATTGGTTGCTCGAAGCTACATACAATTTAATGAGATGCTATTATCCTCATAATTACACAAATTGGATCAAAAAATTTTATTATTTATTTATTTATTTAATTCTTTATTGTACATAATATACCAACATAAATAAGCTAAACTAAAATTAAATACAATGAAAACACACGGCAAATACGTACTAAAAGGCGGCCTTATTGCTCAAAAGCAATCTCTTCCAGGCAACCCTGATTGGTAAGGAATGTATGCTAGAACGCGACTTGGCGCCAATTCTATAAATAAATTAAGCATTACATACAATATAAATAATAAAAATGATATATATACAATAATATACATATATAATATATATTTATATAAATATAATATATACTTACATATTCTATAAATATACATACACATAATAGTACATAACCTACTAAATACACTACAAAAATACAGTACGAAAAAAAAAACAGACAAACTATTATATAATATAAAATAAATATAAGCAACACATTATAAAGACAGGAAATGATTTTTGACCAGAGCTTTAAAACTTTTGACATTTTGCGCCCGCCTAATGGATTCAGGCAGAGCGTTCCAAAGTTGAATAGAGCGAGCAGTAAATGAAGATTCATAGAAATTAGTGCGGCGAACCGGTGTAGAAAGAAGCAGAAGATTAGAAGAGCGAAGAGAGAGTGAGTTATTTGAACTAAGGTAATTAAATTGAGTTTTAAGATACCCTGGCGTTTTAGGATCAAACAGAACACAGTACAGAAGGTTAAGTATGTGGGCATCCCGGCGAAGACGGATGGGAAGCCAATTAAGTTTTTTGCGAAATTCGGTGACATGATCAAATTTACGTAAGCCAAAAATAAATCTGATGCAGAAATTTTCCACCCTCTCAAGGATGTCTAGCTGATACTCAAAAAGATCGGGAAATGAGGAATCGGCATAGTCAAGGAAAGGAAGTAGAAGGGATTGGGCTAACGCAATTTTGGTGGAAATCGGCAGAAAGTTTCGCAAACGGAAATTTTTGTTCCAATATCAAATTTAGCTTTTACAACATTTAACTTTTACGTACAATCTATACTAATATTATAAAGGTGAAGAGTTTGTTTGTTTATTTGAACGCGCAAATCTCGGAAACTACTAGTCCGATTTAAAAAAATATTTCGGTTTTAGATAGCCTATTTATCGAGGAAGGTTAAAGGCTATATATCATCACGCTACCACCAACAGAGTGGAGCCACGGGGGTGAAACCGCGCGCAGCATCTAGTATTGAATTGGACTAAAATCAACCAGTCAACTGCACATGAGTACATGACAAGATTATGAGCCTTAAAGCTTACTCAAAGGTGTATCTAGAAAGTTCTATAGTGTCAGCTAAGATTGAAGCCTAGATTGGAGCGTACTAAGATAATAGATTCAACGCCGTAATTGAGTCCCGCGAACGGATCAACTGCTTGAGTGGTTATTTCAATAGTAACTAGGTACCTATAGTTTAGTAGGTTACTGTTTACAACCTACAGGAGTTCAAGGAAAGGGCAGGATTGATCTTGAACGTTCGTTGGAGTTGAGTTTATTTATCTTCAATTAGACTTTTAAAATCACTTTTAAATTGTCATAACAACTTTTATTTTTACCATTTACCACTGGTATGGAAAGCAGTTTCTACAGAAGAGTCGGTAAGAAACTCTGTATATTATGAATGAGCGTATTCATGTTAAATTGTTGTTTGAATTTGAAATTTGAATCAACGATTTGGGGAGTTTCTGTTAATATGTTGCTGGTTGCAGAAATGATAATGACGTGTAGACAAGCTTTCATCCGAAGAGCAACAACATTTTAACGAAAATTCCAGCAACATCCTCCATCCTCAATGTTAATTAACTATACCTCAAATAATGTTTTATGTTTCATTTACTATGGATACGTCTCTTAATTTAAATTGTGTTTCATAAATAGATTAGTCTTTAAGGATAAGAAGAACCTTTTATACCTATCACACTTAGTCTTTTTTTGTTAATTCCTACTGAAAATGGAAGTTAGTGCCTTCTATGATTTCTTATATTTTCTTGTGATTAATATGGCATTGTTAATCACTAAAGGCGGTCAAGCCCTTTACTAAAACTGCCTTATTAACGAGGTCAGTTAGTCCCTTATCGCTTTAATTATTTTGTCCATTAGGTGATGGTGCTAAAATATATTAGTTTTTACAGCCTCACCCTGTAATGTGGATGAAAAGAAGGATATTTGGAATTATAGAGATATATTTATTTTATTTATTACAAGAAAAGGGAACTTTTTGGCACTTACATCTGAATTAAATTTCATCGTAAAGTAAGGATCTTAATAGCTGCGTTTATTATATTATTAAGACTAAAACTTAGGCTTAAAAGCTATAATTAGCCTTTTAGACGATTATTTTTATTAAAAAAAATATAATGATGTATTTCCAAAGAACAATAAAAATTTAATGTTAAATGGTGAACGTCCATCCAATCAAAAGCGAGAGAGCGCGACGTCTGACATCTGCCACCGTCTATTGCCTATTCCACTAACTCTATAATATAATATTATGAATCTAATTAACTTGTGAGCTAAGCAGTTATTTCTTTATGCTAAAATCATATTAGCTAAAAGAAAAACTATAGTCTTTATAACTCGCTTTCTAATAAATAATATAAAAATTACGAGTTTTATAAGGAATGTTCTTCGTAGTTGATTTTCAAAAGGCAATCTCAACGGGATCTCTGGGGAAATTCAACAAAGAGAAAGAAACTGATTAATGTAGAGTATTTAATGGATATAGTTTAAGAAAAAAATTAAACCATTATCACGATTAGTAAGATCAGTAAGATGGATAAATTTTTCAATTTTTCATTACAATGTATTGAATGGTGGTATTTAGCATTTGTATGTAAAGGTGAGGATTATTTATATTCACTATACCTTGTAAAGTATAGATGGTATATCTTTATATACGTAGGTATATTAAACAAAAAGCTAAACAAGAGACGCATTTAGGTAGATTAAAAATAAACCATCATTATCTTAAGATATAGAGCCACGTAGTTAATTAATTTATCATTTTACAGACTGGTGTATTCCTAATATTAGATTTACGTAAAGTTTCAAATGCAGTACTGTAGATGCAGAATTGTAGGAAGAATATAAAACTTTTAAGCAGATAGATATTATTATCAAAACAAACATAATACTCAAATCAAATTCGTTATAACTAAAACTGAAAACGATAACATTTCGCTGATAACCATTCAAATTACTATCTCAAACGCGAAATCACGAGAATTCCCTGTATAATTTCCAATGGAAACTGTCCATACACTTATATAATTTCGCTCTAGAGTTGCCAACTATCTTTGTTATTGAAGCGTACTATGAAACATGCAAATGAGGGTAATATTGCCTAAATTAGTGGAAACTTTAGACGTATTACTACCAAGATTCGAACCAATTACTAGTAATTCAAATTGCTTCTAGATTGTACGAAAATTGAAATTGCTATCGTTATGCTATCGAATGGTAATTGATATGGAATTATAATGATTCAATTTAAATCTAATTAGATAATCAAATTTAGAATAGCAATTTGTAGGAACATTGCAATTATAAGTTTTACATCAGTAGGTACGTCACTAAAAACAAAGTTTTATTTTAACGTTCCAATCCCAAACTAGTTATATTCAACTTCGAAGAATGACAAAAATACAACAAAACTTCTTTTCTTATTCGGAAATAGGGATCCTTTCCTGGAAATAAACATAAATAGAATATCATCTTAAAATAACAATTTACATTGACAAAATTTTAATAATTTTACCACAAAATACAGAAAATTAAATTTAAATAAATTATGTAAATATTAATTATTGTACCAAGTTCAATTAAGCACTTAAAATTAGAGAACCATTAGGTCTATATAAATATTATGATTATGACGACGTTGCCTCATTTTGTGAATCAACAGAAAATAATATAAAGGTAAACTGTACTCCTGTTATCGTAAATAAAATGAGGATGACAAAATATTTGGAATTTCATCGTTGACACGCTTTACGTTTTAAATTAGGTTTTGGAAATGTATTTTCGAGGCGAAGGTGACTGTTTTTTCATGAAATTGGACGAAATGAAGTTCAAGCTTAATCTAAAATGTCGATGCGGATAAAATATTTATACTATAATCTTTAATGTCTGACTTTGTTCGCCTGTTTCAAATATTTTTACACCTGAAGCTTTGAATGGATATTGATAATAATTAAGAGAATAGATTATTTTTTTTAAGAGGAATAAATATAATTGTGCAGAGAGCCTCCTTTATTCTACAGAGCAAAAGGTAGGAAGGTAATTTATTTGTGCAATGTAGAGGTATATTAATAGTACCTACATTAGTTTATAATGATGATAATATGATTGCAGAATGGAAACGATTATATCTGCTTCCTAGTAAATATTTCTTTTATATATTTTACCTTATATCTATAGTATACTTGCAATGGGTTGACCGTATTAAGGTATGAAGGAGTGGTTGACCCATTTAAGGTGAATAGATGAAAATGGATGATACAGAAGTCATTGCATTGTGTTAATCCTATTCCCATTTGCTATTGTCCTTAAACTGACTGTAGATCTAATAAAAATATTCAAAATGCTTCCAGACACGGCAAAAAGGTAAATAAAAAATGTTCTATTCAAACTGAATATTCCATTTCACCTTAATAGCTAAGTATTGTCGGAGAGCATTTTATTGAATATAAATCACAATAGCTGGAAGAATCAGGTCTCTTCAATGCTTTAGATTGCATCGGATCGAAGCTATTTCTATTTTGTTTTTTCTATGAACGCATTGTATGACATGAAAGAAATAAAAACAAAAATGTAGTAGGTGCTGCAATATAGAAAGAAAATACGAAAAAGTAAGACAGTAATTGTAAAAAAAAACCACCTTCAAATTATTGTTAGAACTACACCAAATACAAATGGGATACAGGAGGCATCAAAATTGCTTCACCCAATCGAAACTGAGGTGACAAATAAAAAAAACAGTCGAATTCAATTGACTCTTTTTTGGAGTAGGTCGACGATAGAAAGGCTAAATATATTTTGAAAGTCTGTCTTAAGTATTTGCGTTAGCATAAATCATTAATATTAATAGGTACCATAAAGTACGGGACAAGTTTATATTTTATAGAAATAATTTCCAAATACCTAATGTAAGTTATGCATGATAAGAGACGAGAACTCTTTAACTTTTGAAGAATGTTACACTTTCTGAAGTTAAAGCCAGGAGATAGCTATAGAATAAATAATATTTATGATTTAATAATATAATACGAATATTTTTATGCTTTCTGTTCGTTCATTTTTACTTATTACAATATTTCAATTTACCAATAGTACCTGGTAGGCAGTGGTAGGTGGTAGCTACCAACAAAATGGACAGTCATCGCTGAAATCTTCGAACTTTTTTACTAGTTCATTTCTTAAAGTGAAACTTCTTTAGGCGCATTGAGAGTAAAATTGCAAGGTCGCGTCATGGCAATACTGTCACGTGATGGAGTAAGGCGACGATTTTGATATCTTTGAATCTTGTCAAAGAAGTTTCACTTCTGATACGTGTGCTCGGCACACATGCTCTTTTTTATTTTGGTTATCAATAAAAAATATCATCTTAACCACGAATAAAATATTTAGTTTAATTATTTTATCATAGCCACTACAATATAATATCAAAGTAGGTTTGGAATATAACAAGGTTTCCACCCAATAATGTGATTCACAAAGATGGATCGAGGCGAGAGAACACATTTGTCGGCCAGCAATTGACTTTCCTGTCCCAAATTACGTCCGACTTTACTAAATTACTCTCAAGCATTTGCTCCGTGAAAAATAACGGTCTCAATCATTATTTGTCTTCTTTATTCTTACTTTAATGTGGTAAGTTAAACAGAGAGGTGATACGTTTCTAGGAGGTTGCGTTTGTTAACGGGTAAATGGCTTTTTTTTGACGTTTTATGTAACTTATGTAAGCATTTTATTAATATTGTTAATATGATAATTTGTTGGTTAGGTCCCTAAGGTTGTGGAAGGTAAATAATATGTTTACTTTTTATTGTTATTTTATATCAAGGCATATTTTGGAAAAGCTAGAAAATTGGTTCTGTTCTTTCGTACAATACCTATACGCTGAAATGAAGGTAATTTATATGATAGAGCTTAGTTACTTAGGCAGTTTTGTTCAGTGACTGAAGCTTATTTTGTTTGTTATAATAGCCTGATATTATAGCACTTTTTCAACATGATTCTTTGCTGTTGGGTATTTGATTTTCGTTAAAACAGATAACGTTTAGGAAAATTATCTGCGTGAGGTTTTGGTGTCGCGGGCGGGAATCTAGTTGCAAATATGTAATTTTAAATATAATAATAAACTAAATATTAATAAATAAGGCTTCTCGCTATTACTGAACCACACCTTTATGAAACTTATGTGTGGGAGTGTTTCTATTATGAGAAGAAACCTCGCCGTTAAAGCTTTTAAAAGTTCGCTAGTTTTGCTTTATGAAACTTGTAACAATTTCTTATTCAGAGGTAAATATTAAGATCTAAGTATATAGGCTCACCATTTTGCTTCACATAAGGCATTTGAGGTATAATGTAGTAATGACGCGTTGTTTAAAAATACATAATACCAAGTTGAAACTTTTACTTTTCCTACAAAACTTATGAATAATTACTCGTAAGTAGATATTAATACATTTTGATAATATTTTAGTCTTATAATAATTAAAAATGACATCTATTACACTGTCTAGGTACATTATGTCCTCTAGGCCACGATAAATAAACCTTCGCTTATTATTTTTTATCCATAATTAAACATAACCTATTCTTCACACAGATCAACACCTTGTTACAAAAATAAAATCTAAAACTATTTCCTCACCATAATAATATTTCTGTAACCATAGTGTACAAGGTTATTCCAAAGTTAAAGTGCGTGTTACGAACACTGATTGAGGTGTATATTATGCATGACTTTCTTAATAGTTGTTGGTATTAGGCCCTTAGAAAATATTAATTCGTCGAAGTTAGTAGTATTCTCCTGAATTCAAATCTAAACAGGAGTATAGTGCTTGAATTTAGAGCATTATTAGGTAGTCATATCATTGAAGTTAAATATAAAAAAAAAATTGAAATTTAAATAATTTACAGGTAGGTACCATCCGGCCCAATCTATGTTAGAATTTTAAGTCTTACGTTTATAAAAATAATACAAGTAGGTTAATAATATAAAGTTTTAAATATAACACGATGTCACATTAAAAATACTTCGTGTGAAATAAAAAAAAACACTGACTTGTCTTTTATTAAAACTTGAGTGTTCGAATTAAAACATTTACCCTAGGGGAAAATCAAAGGAATGAGGTAATTACATTCTGTTTTTAAAAAACATACAAAAACATTCATAAATGTTTACATTGCAATGGGATCTTGGCATATTTTTTAAAATATGTAAGTTCTTTCTATATTAAGATGATATTGATATTGTTTTCAATAAATTTAAAAATAACTCTATGTTCTCTATCAAGAAAATAATTAGTCAGGAAAAATTAACAAAGCAAAACTAATAGATATGATTATAAGAAGTAAGCTTTAAGAGATTTCCATTTCATAGCGGACCAAAATTTTGTTTAACATTATATTTTATACTATGTTATTATACCTATTGAGTATTGTTTAGAGATGGATAAAATAACGTTACCAAAACGAAAGCATAACAAAACGGAATATAGGACGTCTACTTTTTCTTCATAATATTTTCAGTGTACATCCACATTACAAGGTTATTTTTGAAATTTCTACTTCAAGCGAAAATTTATTATGAATATCGCTTGTTTACTTCGAGCGTCAGGAGCAGAAAGTTCAAACATTTTACCGTTCTTGCTTTGACTTCTACCATAGTATAAAGAGAAACGTATGTTATCTTCGAACAAAGGTACATAGCGCTGTTTGCATGTACGCGGAGCGCTTCTCCATGCATCTACACAACGCCGCGCCGCTCGGTTCCTACTCTGGGACCGATCTCGTGAGGGACGCGCCATTGCTGTGAGCGGTCGGTGTTTGTTTAAACAATTATTTAAAATATCAATGTGACAAGTGACAAACCTTTGCCTCGCGAGTTTAGGTACCGTGCGCTCCTAAACGTCGAGAGTTGATCTACTTCTCTCTTTATACTATGCTTCTACCGACAAAACTTCGTTCTGCGAAAAACTTTACCCAATACATTAAATTTTTAAGAATAGATGAACTGTTTGTTTGTAGTTCCTGGATACATAGTTTGACTTTTAAAGTTCTTTTAAGTATCAGCTTAGGTGTTATAAAACTTTAGACGCAGGAATTTCTTGATGGTTACGAGTTGAGATATAAATGTTTGCGAAGAACAATATTAATTTAGTTTGAATAACTTTATTTGCCAAAGACATTTTAAAGATAAATAATAGATTCAGAACGTAATAAACTGTGAAGTTGCTTATACCTATTTCATATTAAATGCGGTAGGTTAAAGGTAGATATTATATTATAATATAATTTATACTATACGAAATGCCCACAACAAAAAAGTATATGTACCAAAGTACTTGGTTTTGTTATCACATTCTTACCTATAGTATGTATTTCGAAAATTATGTCTTGTTTATGTCCGTAAATATAAGTTTAGAGGTAATTAATTATTGAAATTCAAAATTTATTTCTTAACATTCACATGCGAATTCTTCATTTTCAAGAAATTCGCAGCTATCAAACGTTTTCTATTTATTCTTCCTGGCCTGAGCCGAAGTATTTCCAAGCAGGAAATTATTGCTGAGAACTTTAATTAGTTGCAGCTACTGAACTGATGGTTTAAATAGAGAGTTTATCGTGGAATTATGGTTGAATAAAGTTTTAATTTAAAAACAATTTAGAATTTGAAATTACGTCTTAGTATATATAGGTAAGTAATTTTGTTGATATTTGTTGTTTGATGATTGTGTTTAGGTATACAATACAGATATCATTCTATTTTGTATTTAATATTATCGTTCTTTATATAGTTGGTATAAACACTACTTCATACAAGTATTTAATCTAAAACAATCTTATCAAAAGCATACATTGGAAAGAAGAAATGAATAAATCTATTATTATAAACTCGAATATTACCTACATTTGAATTTTAGCTCTAATGTGTGTTTACATTTTGAATACAAAATTTGCTACGTGTGAACACAATTATTACCGTATAAAAATGCAATCTGTACTTAATGAAAATGTATTTCAAATGTGTTAAACCTTAAACAAACTAAATCACTATTAAATTATTAATCGTGATGCTTTAAAATGAAAATATGATTTAATCTCACCGAGTTTATAAACACAAACACATTCAAAGCGTAATGCAACACAACTTTAATGTACATTTTCATGTGTTTGATTTAAATATGATTATTCAAATAATATAATGTTTATCTGTTTGCTTTTAATGTGCGCATTGCGTTGTTTTCATTAAGAAGTGGATATTTTAATGGGTTTTGAAGAAGCTGAAGGAGATTCATCGTCATCATCATCAAATATTGTCAGTGCAGGGACTATGGATAGGCCATAATCCACCACGTTGGCAAAGTGCGGGTTAGCGGATGCTACAATATGTCGTTGAACTTTTGAAGGAGGACGGATAAAGGAGTTTAAGAAATAATTTTTATTTATTTATTACATTTACTTTTTCTTATTACATTCAAACTAATATTTATTAGTTTGAATGTAATAAGAATGTACTGAAATTCTACACAGCTATGTATTTGATGTAGGTGGTTGATAACAAATCGCAGCTAGTCAACGACTATTAGCAAAGTGAGGGTAGTTGGGTCGAACGTCGTATAAACAACGTCCGAGCCCCTAGGCACGATTCGTACGAATGCGCCACGAGTCAAAGGAAAGCGGCAATTTATAGTATTCAACAGGTAACAGTGACAGCTATATTGACAACTATTCATCCACAAAAATATTAAATCAAAAGTTACGTCTAACAGGAGTTTAATTATTAATAAGGTTAAATAGGCATACATAATATTATGAAATATACCTCTAAGCTTAGTATGGAAATGAAACGAAAATTTGGCGTATGGGCAATTATTATAGTTGTTATACTTCAAAGGATTACATAAAAACTGTAAATTCTTATAAAACTCATACATAGACGAGTTTTTGGGGTGCCGAATAGTGTTTCGTTCATTTTTATTAATATCCCATAGCGCTAATAAGTTTAATTAGAAATGTTTATTTTAATAGTGCTTATAAACCAAAACAAGAAGGATTATTGTTATCATAGAAAATTGTCCATTAGCGTACTTTTAACATTTCATGGCCTAAAAGGAAATTAAAACTTAGCTTTGATTAATTTTTATTTTTACACATTTTTATATTAATTTTTACACATTTTTATTGTAGCAGAAAAGTTTTCTCATTTAAAATTGTTCATTTGCAATTTCACATGGCATTGTGGCTTGTTCTGGTTATTCATTAAGTTTGAATTATTGTACACCGGAATCGTATTTATTAATGAAGGCTACAAATATTTAATTAAGATAAATTATTTAAATACACCGCTGATAATAATTTGTGTTATTTAATATTGAACAAGTATCGGCATTGGTATTAATTTTAATTTATTTATATGCACGAGTGAAAATATGTTTGATAGAATTGTTTGGTCCATTTCGGACACGAATTTCTAAGAATGTTTGCCTATTTCGTTGTTGGTTGTTACTTGTTGTTGAATGAAAAGGCAATTAGAAGAATATATATATTTTATATATAAATGATATTACATTGATTATTTGAGACGTGCGTACAGAGCTCGGTTGGATAGTGACTGCCGTTGTTTAACACACAAATATTGCTGACATAGATAAACAATATTATATTGGTAGGCACAACACTTCCCTTCCTTTTAAAAAAGAAATTATAACATACAAAAATAATAAAAGTTATATAAAAAATCAATAAGTGTACAAACAAAATTCTAACATAAAAAAGTGTATAAAACGTATATGAAGTGTATAAGTATCTCAATGTAAAAGTATATCACAAACAAAAAATAATATAATGTATAATTTAAATTTTAAACATACAAATTTATAAATTAAGTAACTATAACAATAAAAAAATATAAGTTCATATTATTATGTTAAGTTACGGATTATAAAAATATTATTCTTCACAATTAGAGATATAATTACGAAATTAATATTTTTTAGTTAGAAATTAGATTACATATTACTTTCCGTAGCTTCAACTAAAGTTTTCCTATATAATGTATATTTTATAAGATCAAAATAAACTCTCTAGAAATCAATTAAACCACTATCTCAATTACCGCAAATGTTCATCAATACATGAATACGATAATTATTTTCCCGAAACGAGATTCAACGTCATATTTTTCGAATAATAAAAATATTAAGCAAACGAATGATAAATGATGACGACAAACTTTCGTTCTAATTCCGTTTGCATGTATGTGTTATACGTGAAAAAATTTACATTCATAAAAACGGGTGTGCCTGAAATCGAGGCGAAAAAATAGCATGTCATGTGGGTGTATAGGAATTTAGTAGGTATGTTCATTTTGTCCCGCGTTATTAAAGTTCCGTAGATATGTTTTTGAAAGAGATATGCATTTTGAACTGTCATTGTCCGTTAGGTTTCTGTAGGATTGAGAGAAAATCCAAACTATATCTCTTTTCATTTTTTTGTCAGTAGATTCGTAGGTATAGAAAACATTGGCTTGCTTGGTATTTATTTTAATTTTATTTTCGATACTGTCGAGGTATTCTTAAAAAATCATTTCAAATGTAGAAATCTAAGTATAAGTTAGTAAAAATATAAAAGAAAATTTTCTGAAGTTGTAAAACGTTAAGATAGTATAATAATAATTATAAAACAGAAAGATTTATTTTCTTTCTTTTAATTATTCGCTACTCGACTACCAGCTACATCAAACAATGACAATAATAATATATAAATGGTACCAAAATAGTTCGTATTTGATGTGCACCTTTCAATTATACAAAGTTTATGAACTATATTTCCATTTTAATTGTTATTTTAAACTCCTTATCCAGAAAGTTCAGACTATCTTCCCTCTATAAATGAGTCAACACACACTTAACCGAATTTGTTTTGACCCAGTTCGAGCTAGAGTTTATTGAAAGAGCAAGTTTCGTGGAATTCCTTCATATTTCAGTATTAAAATCTATGAAGTTGCGTTAGATTTCATCACAATTGAGTTAAACTCAGTTTAATTAAACTGTAAATTGTTTTCTGGAACGTGTAAATATCATAAAGTCATACATAATGTTATCTACTACATTATTTTTAAAAATAACGTGATATGATATGAAGCTCCCTGCTCCTCTTTGTGACTACTAATTTAATGTTTGTTTATTTCTTTTTGCCGGCATTTGCCTAACTGGGTATACACCTTCTTTTATTTACGTCGCAAGCAGCATGTGGATAGAAATAAATGAACATTTTTATTACCTACCTATACACACTTTCAACAAGTTCAAAGAAAATTTGACAAAGTAAATCTAGAACGTAGCTCATAATCATTCGTACAAGAGACGAATACATCGATATTATGACGTTTGATTTGTTATAAAATGCGCTCTTTTAAGGAATGCAATGAAATGATTTATTTATACAGCCTGCTTCGCTGCATCTGACATCGGTAGTAATTTATAGTCTGCAGCTGAGACTACGTTGGAGCGATACGTCCTAAAATAATATTAAAATCATGATTGTTTTTATGTCATTTGAAGCCAAACCTTTGTTTATGTTTTTCTGCTCTTGGCAGCCCTTTCGTGGAATTCTCCTTATCACCCAGGTCTTGATTGTACAGAGTTCCAGTTATTTTCATAGGAGATTTTTTAGGAGTAGTTTCTCATTTTATTCTAATAATATGGCACTTCTTTTTAAAGCTGTTAAAGTTCTGTCCATTGACGTTCCAGAGATACAGACTTTTGTATATTTTTTATATAGTTAACAAATTCCTGCCTTACTTCATGATACTAGGAAATTAAAAAATCGATCCCTTGGAAAAATGCATAAAATCCTAGAAGGCTATGATCTCCAAGATTCTGGAAAAGATCGTCTCAAAAAGACTAGTTAACTTCCTCGATAAGCATTCCATTATCTCAAAATTTCAGTTTGGTTTCCGTTCGGGTGTCTCTACAGAAGACGCGACACTAAGACTCACTCAACTTATCACCACCTATTTGGATCGAGGAGAGAAATGCCTTGGTGTATTTCTTGATCTTCAGAAAGCATTTGATACGGTGTCTTCCAGCATTCTCATCACGAAATTACAAAATATCGGCGTAAGAGGAGTAACTTTAAATTGGTTTCAGAGCTATCTGACTAATAGATCCCAATGTGTAAAGGTTGATGATCTGGTAAGCAGTGAGGTTTTAAATTCAGGTTATGGTATTCCGCAAGGAAGTACTATTGCTCCAATTTTATTTCTAATTTACATAAACCCACTGTGCAATTTGTCTATTCCGCAAGCAGATATTACCATGTTCGCAGACGACACGGTATTGCTATTCCATCACAAGACGTGGCCCGAAGTCAAAAAATCGACCGAAGCTGGTCTAACCGCTGTATCAAAATGGCTAGAGGACAACCTTTTATCCCTAAACGCTAAAAAATCCAATCTTATATGTTTTGCCAAAACCAAAATTACCCTACCAAAAATTGATTTCAATATCAGAATTCATACATACCCCTGCAATAGACAGAGTCTGGATGGTAACAGTTGTAATTGCCAAAGCCTAACACGTGTTGAACAGTGCAAATATCTGGGTATCCAGATTGATCATCATCTAAGGTGGTTACCTCATGCTAACTATCTAGCTACGAAAGTTCGTCGATTAGTTCATATATTTAAAAACCTTAACTCGGTAGCTAACAAGGACATCCTTATACTAACATATAAAGCCTTATGCGAAAGCGTTCTACGTTACTGTATCTGCACGTGGGGGGGTATGGCGAAATCACACCTCCTTCCAGTTGAACGAGCACAACGATGTTTAATTAAAGTCGCGCTTCAACTGCCATTTAGACACCCTTCTGTTGAACTATATAAAGAAGGACTTGTTGAGCTTAGTGTCCGTAAGTTGTACATTTTGTGTCTGTTACAAAGATATCATACAGGTACTGTTCCCACCCTACAGAAAGGGAATACACGTAATGAGAGATGCCCTGTTCCCTTCTTTAAAAGTAAATTTGCAATAAGATCGTTCGAGGGACTAGCCCCTCGATTTTACAATAAGTTAAGTGAAAAACATAAAGTTAAAGCTCTTAATAGGAATATATTCAAAAAAACGGTTTTAACCTGGCTTAAAAATTATGACTATGACAGTCTTGAAAATTTAATTCGTATTTAGATCATTATAATAAATAGTCTCACTCACACACACACACACACGCTCACACACACACACACTCACACACACACACTCACACTCACACACACACACATACACATATAAACACACTCATACTTATACATTTTACATCCATACACACACTGTTTGTTTTTGGACTTTGGATTAGCTTTTTCTAATTTCTTAAATTTATGTTTCTCTCTTTTTTAATTCATGCAAGGGATCAATCCTAGGGAAGGAACAGGTCCCCTTAATACAGGTTATACCTAGTAAGGGGGCCTGAACCCCAATCTATTGTAACATATTAATGTATGAATTCAAATAAAGATTTATTATTATTATTATGTTTCTCATTTCCATAATACTCGGGTACCACCAGAAGGACGGTACCCGGATCTTTGGAAGGCTTACGTGGGGACACGGATCCAACACGCAGAGGCCCTTTGAGACTTTTAATGTGTTGTGGGACACCAGCCGCAGCCTGCCCATGATTGCACTATAGAGATACAGCCCTAGGCAGTCCGCGGCCGATGTAGGACTATTGCAGGGTATGGAAATTTAATAATTGGGCTATGGATTGGGATGCTAAATGGACTGGTACTGGGGACTATGGGAAACTATGGCACCTGCCTTTCTACTAAAAGAAAGTAAAAATATGTTGGCAGGTGGTGACTCGCCCTCTCACTGTATGGGCCCCCGAAATAAGTCGCTGCAATAGTGCGACAAGGGGGCAACATATTGTGAGCAGCTAAGGGTGGAGAGGCGTCCCTGGACTTTAAACTCCGATCACGCGCTCCCTGAGGGTCCAGCATCACGTGCCCACTCGCCACTTACGATTCGCATCCACCCTTCGAGCTAAAAGCTCTCGCGACTCCACTCTGGCCGGCCGGTTAAGGCAAGCCAGAGGTGGGGGTCCTGTCCTCGTCAGGCTTCACTCCGACCGGCCGGTGAAGGCAAGCCGGAGATGAAGACAGGGGCCTCCCCCGGGAGCACTCGGTTCCCGCGGGGTCGCTACTCCCCGACACCCCGCCACAAGGTGTCCTGCGGGTTGACTGATTGCACGGGTGGAATATCTATTGTCACGTAGACAACAGATATTCCAACCGTGGGCGATGGGGTCGTCACATCCCTACGCCCTTATTATTATTATTATTATGAAAATAAAAGTTCGAACACATTCCTTTACGTTATTTATAAGTAAGTTGATATTATCTGGTATAAATTATGAAAAAGAGTTACGCTCCCGCTTATAACTATAGTACCATACTTATCTTTCTAACCAAGTTTGCTGTATTAGTTTGTTGCATGTTGCGAAGTGTCTTCCTCAGTCAATGTATAATATTTCTGGTTTCAATGTTTAATACTGTTATTTATTTATTTTTGTTTTCATTGGAAATATTTTTGTTACCTGCCGTAATATTTCTAATCCCGATGATAGAGTGGATGTTAATAATGAAGACATTTGCTGAATCATTCAATTACTTAAGTACTGGTTGTTTTAAATTGCGTGAAATTTGAAGAACGTACAATTAGTGTCTGAAACAATATCAGAGATTTTATCCTCTCTACAAGGCATGAATAGTTATTTACTGTCATATACATACCTAAATATTCATTAACATACTACTCCAACACACAACGCTGAAGAAAGAATAAACATACAACATGATAAATTATTTTAAAAAAGCAACTATAGAGTTTCATGCTTCCTCTACTAGTCGTAGAAACTGCATTCCGAACCGGTGATAAATGACAAAACTTAATAACTAAATATTCTTCATATCATACCATATGCAGTCCATAAACATCGAGAAAAAGATACATTAAAATATAGAAACTCCATAAATTAAAACTTACGTAGTCTGTGCAGCGTATAAATTATTCCTAACAGTTTAATTTGCAGTTAAACTAAGTCGTATAATAACGACAGGTGGATATTATCAAAGTTATCGTTAAAACTTTATCAGAGAACTTCAAATGCTTACAGACTGAATTACATCTTAAATTCAAGTATCTATCGTGCATTTTAGTTAGTATAAAATGTCGACATTTTATATTAATACTAGCTTTCCGCCCGCGGCTTTGCCCGCGTTTTCAAAGAAAAACCCGTTCCCGTAGGATTTCCGGGATAAAACCTATCCTATGTCCTTTCTCGGATATCAAAATATCTCTATACCAAATTTCATGCAAATTAGTTCAGTAGTTAAGGCGTGATTGAGTAACAGACAGACAGACAGACAGAGTTACTTTCGCATTTATAATATTATAGTATGGATTAATGAGAGTTAACATCAATTTATGGTTTTCAGTATCATCGAATGTTTTATTACATTTTTATTTATTTATTATGATCACCACAATGTTTCATTTATTTTTCTCGACTTTATTAGGTTGCATGGCAGATATCGCTGCCAGCGATAAGGCTGCCTTCACACATTATTAAATATTTTGTTAAGTATGTATTTAAAATATGGTGTACAATTCTTAATTTTTCATTCGTTCACCAAATTAATATCGATAGGTACCTGTATTTTGATAATCCCACCAAAAACATAAATGTAAAAATTGGAGCCGAGTTCAATCGTTGACTTAATTTGCCAAAAAAAGAAATGAGATCTAAATGTGTGCCAAGTTCTGCAGACAGTCCAGAAATTTATTTACAAAGATGTATTAAGTTCTTAGGTTGACTGAAAACTCAATTGTTTTATTTTCCCTTAGAGAACAATGTTTATTCCAAAATATAACTTTTTTAATTTGAATAATATAATTATTTTCACAAAGCAAACAACTAATGACCTATTGAACCCCATAATTTGATGAGGCTAGTTTTTAGAACCTCACAAAATATAAACAGTATGTAACTTTCCGCCCGCGGCTTTGCCCGCGTTTTCAAAGAAAAACCCCGAGTGGTGCGCTAGACGCGTTCGGAATCGGACGTGATTAGTGCTAGCACAGTAAGGAATAACAATTCGCGTCACGCGCGGCTTTGCCGCTGCATGAACTTTTTATAATGAGTTGTAAAACACTCATTGTAAATGAGCTGTTGGCGTTCATTCAAAATGCCATCGATACCATGGACGAGGTTAGCATCATGCAAATCTGCAAAACTAACTTTAAGGAGGAGGAAATTACCAGTGGCAAGGTGCTACTCTACCAAACGCTGGACAAGATTGCCACGATGCCGTCCCGCCGCAGGAACGGGGGTGAAAAATGCATACAGGATATCATCAGCCTATTGAAGGTGACTGATCCCGATGACGTGCCCGATTTCGTCGCAAAGGAGTTGCATAAACTTCCTCCGGTGGGATTTGACCACGTCGATGTTACGAGGCTCCTTAAGGACATCACATTCCTTAAGGCGAGTCTGGCCGAGGTACACACCAAGTTGGAGGCTTCAGAGAAGACCATCTCCGATTTACGAGTCGAGTTAGCATCATATCGCGATGCGCATGCAATATGTAGGTCACCCGTGCCGTCATATGTGAATGCACGTCGCGGAGCTCAAAATGCATGCGTCGGCATTTTAACTGCTGATGTTGATGTGTCGCCGACCGCCGATGACCCGAGTGATGCCCCGCGCCCCGCTCCCGTTACCTCTCCCCCGGAGAAGACATCGCATGTCACGTTGCAAGCTGCTCCTCAATGTGACTACGCCGCCGCAGCCTCAAAAATGACTGCGACCCCAAAATCATCAAAAGGAGTAAACGCACCCGTGCGGAAAAGTTTACCTTCAAAAACGAAGGACGTTGACGAGGATGGCTTCACAAAAGTCCAGAAGAAGAAGAAGTTGAATCGTCAGAACAAGTGCGGCACCGCAACGAAAGATCCAAACTTGCGGATGCGCGCTGAGGTGCCGACGACGCCGCTCTATGTGTCTCGTGTGCACTACTGTACCAAGACTGAAGATGTTGTCGAGTACTTGCATGCGAAGACAGGTTTGAGTCTGCGAGTGGAACGTCTGGAGTCTCGCCATAAAGTGAGCTTCAACTCCTTCGTGGTGAGAGTACCGACCGCCAAGCTGAGCGTCTACATGGACGAAGGGTTTTGGCCGCAGGGAGTTGTGTTTCGCCGCTTCCGCGGACGGATACCCGGCCCCCCGGAATCGCGTCACACGCCGAAGGCATAGCGTGTATTAATTTAGTATTTAAGTAGTTTTAAGTTCATATGGGCCGTAGTTTTTAAGTTATATTAAGACCTTTAACTGTAACTACATTTGTTGCCTGAAATAAATAAATAAAGAAATAAATAAATTTAGATCTCATTTCTTTTTTTGGCAAATTAAGTCAACGATTGAACTCGGCTCCAATTTTTACATTTATGTTTTTGGTGGGATATCATTACTTTTTGTACAGAAAATTACTCTGCAAATTTGATTTACTTTATAAATATAATACTTTTTATATACGATTTTTTTTTTCTTGCGGTTTCTCTGTATGGTTTGTTTAGTATTTTCTATATTTTCTTGTATGTTATGAATGTCAGCGCACATTGCCCCGCTTAGAGCATTAAAGTTGCCCCGTCATTATCTGCAATTTTTTAAACTCGTTTTCTGTTTAAAAGATTACATGATTTTCTAAACATCCAGCGTGAATTTGTACACACACTATTACCAAGATGCAAAGATCGTTGTAGAAGAATCGTCGCCTTACTCCATGACGTTACGGTATTGCCATGACGCGATCTTGAAATTTTACTCTAAACGCGCCTAAAGATGTTTCACTCATATTAATATTACGCAAATTAAATCATTTCGACCTTCGACGAAGCCTTCTTCCATTACACTGAAATTAAAACTAAATAAAGAATAAATAAATGTGAATATGTATGTAAAATTATATATTATTTTTAACTGTATGAGCAATATTTTTATTACAATTTTCTTTTATTTTACGTTTAATAACAGTTTTGAATAAAGAAATCATGCAATCGAAGTAATCCGCCCTAGCGATACTAGCGCGAGTGAGTGTGATGTCAGAGGCGCTTCGAATCTACAGATGTTTCGTCCTAAAATTTGTAAACTTCAATAATCTATATCTCAGTCATTTATTGATGGATTTCAAAATTTTTTTCGGCCACTGATTAGTTTTGATCTATTTTTTAAGACTAGTAAGGTGAATATACTATTTTCTATTTTTTTAAACTTTTCCATTTTTCCATACAAACAAAATTTATGTCATTGAAAAAAAAATTAAATACAAATAAATTCAGTATTTTCTGATTTTTTCCTTTGTACACTCACTATTACCTAGTTGATTACAAAATTTGAACTTTCTAGGTCATCTGGAAGTGGGTTAGGTTTTGTATATGTCTATAAGTCAGTCAGTCTTAAAAATTGCGATTTTTGGATATTAATATCTACGCAACTGTTTAATCTGTATTTATGAAATTTAAGGTTCTTGTTTATCTTGAGGTCCTCTTGATACGTACCAAATTTGGTTTATATAACTTAAATAGTTTTCGAGTTATAAGGGGGTGAAAAGTGGCTCGAAATGGTTCGTGTAAATATACACACGGCTGCTGCTCGCCAGTTCTCTTCGCTTGAACTCGGCTTGACACGCTGCCGCGTGTCTAGATAGGACGATTACCAACTTTCATTGTTCTTATTTATAAGTTCATTGTTGTTATAAAAATTCTACGAAACTTAAATAGGTACACATATTTTATTATTTTCCACAAACACATATCTTAACTAAAATGCAAATATTCAAAGCCCCCAATTTGTTGGCTGGAAAACTGCATTTAAATTATAATCCAAACGGTAGTAAAAGATAACGAGAAATAGTGAACAATTCCTAACCCATTATTATTGTTGAATTATAACTAGGAATGTAAATCAAGTGGCTGCAAGTGCCTTAATTTGCACCCTATGCAAATGTCGAGTGGAATTAATTGTACCCAGAGTCAGATACGGCTTCAAAACCGCGCCCTGAATTATATTGATGAAGGAAATAGAAGGCAAACACAGTAGTTGCTCTATTCATGAGTAAAGTGATGCGAAGTTTAAGGTAATAATGTTGTTGGTCAAGCATCTAGTATTGTTACTATACTAAGTTCTTGATTAACGTATTTTACATTTTGCAAGCAGTTCTTTTAGCCAGGTGGAAGTTAGTAGATCGCTGAAAAAGGTTCTTGAAATATTTCGTATACTAACATTAAGGTAGAATATTTTATTCTTTTTTATGCTATATTTATAGCAGTCGCAGATTTAAATCAAACAAGATGTAGACTGTAGAGCACGAAATGTATGTATTTATTTTGATACTTCATGATTTTTGAAATCGATTTATCGTCGCCCTACCGCGCCCTTTGCTAAGTTCGTATCTGGCCACTGTTGTTTTTACAGCTATTGGCTAAAAGGGTTTTGCGAATATATTAACCTATTTTTAAACAACTAGCGATTGAACTAAACTGGAGTTAAAAATAGTTAAATGTTTAGATAGCCGTAAAATATATAGTAAACTAGCGGTCCGCTCCGGCTTCGCCCGTGGTACATGTTTACGTTTTCTCTCCATAAGAACCATCCTCGTACTTCAAGGAATATTATAAAAAAAGAATTAACGAAATCGGTGCAGCCATTCTCGAGTTATGCATTATACCAACCTAATTATATACCAACACATTTTGCGATTCATTTTTATAGTAAAGAACGAATTTTTGGCCTATTCTGTTATGACTTATGATTTTATCAATTGTTTTTATTTACGTACTTATTATATTAGCGTCACTTATAAGGAGTACATTATCAAATACTTAAAAATTGATTATACTATATTTTTAGCATGATATTAGGATTCTAATAAATTGTGTAAAGATGTACTTATTTATGAGAATATTTGGCTTTACTCAGAAAAGTATAAACTTCAGACACGATAAAGTTGGTATGAATTTTATTGGATCACGTTTGCTTTGAACGACTCAAGTTAAATAGACGAAGTATTCTATGTTATTTATGTACATGATATACGAAGTTTTGAAATAACTCAGGGTTTTAAACTTGCCTGAATTTTAAATTCAGGGTTAAGTTAATAATTAATTTTTAAGATCATAACCTGCCTTTATGTTAAGTACCTATTATTTTAATTTATAAGCAGAAACGATATTTTGTAGTACCCATTGTTATTTAACAAACTACATAACATTGATAGTGTTTTTAAACTCCAACTTTAATTCTCCAACACTTTTGATTAGCCGAAATACATAACTAATTTAACATTTACCAACGTTTCGTAAGGCAGTATAATAGTAACAGAGTTGAAATGTTTAAATACTTTTCAGGATTAAAATCAATGAATCTCATGAATGAATCTCATACATCAAAAATGTAATAATTAACATTTAGTTCAAGTCTTATTTTATAATATTATATGATAGTTTATTTGTACATTACTTACTTACAAGTTTCATCCTATTACTGAATGGGGCACATATGCAAAGTCTTACATGAATTGATCTTAAATTGCATATTGCTTGCGTAGTGCGTTCCTATTCATAGAGATTTGCTTTCACAGGAGGAACTTTTCCTTTATGCTCATATAAGGGGATATTTTGTGACCTCTCCAAGGCATTTGACTGCGTTGAACATTGTACTTTGTTACGTAAACTTAATCACTATGGAATTACAGGAAAAGCCCAGAACCTCATAGCGTCATACCTGCATGATAGGATACAGACTGTAGTTGTTAATGGAGAACGTTCTAGCGGTGCGTCAATTAACATTGGTGTTCCACAGGGGTCCATTTTAGGTCCCTTCTTGTTCTTGGTATATATCAATGATCTTCCCTATTATTTGCAGGATAGGTGTGAAATAGTTCTGTTTGCAGATGATACCTCATTAATTTTTAATGTGGATAGGCATGACCCAAATGTTGACGAAGTGAACAGTGCTCTTTTACACATATCTGAATGGTTTACTGCCAATAATTTATTATTAAATGCCAAAAAAACCACTTGTGTTGAATTTTTACTTCCTAATGTAAAAAAGTTGAACAGAGATATTACCTTGAACGGGGAGGTATTGCATCCTACTGAGTCTACTGTATTTCTAGGGTTAACATTGGATGAGAAACTACAGTGGGGAGCCCATGTCAACACCGCTGCAAGTAAGCTCAGTTCAGCTGCATATGCAGTCCGAAAAATAAGGCATCTCACTGATGAAGATACGGCTAGATTGGTTTATTTCAGCTACTTTCATAGCATTATGTCCTATGGAATTCTACTGTGGGGCAAGGCTGCAGATATAGAAACTATATTTATCTTACAGAAAAGAGCCATTCGCTCTATATATAATTTACGTGCTCGGGACTCACTAAGAGATCATTTTAAGAATACTGGTATCCTTACTGTACCATCACAGTATATATTTAATAATATTTTGCATGTTCACAAAAACGCCGACTTACACACAAGAGTAGGAGATAGACACGATTATGGCACAAGGAACAGGAATAGAATTGAAATGCCATTTTTCCGATTAGCTAAAGTTAAAAATTCATTTATGGGTCAAGGTATACGCTTATACAATAGAATTCCTCTCAATATTAAAGAGTTTAGTAGTTCTAAATTTAAAACTTATATAAAAAATGTACTAGTTCAGAGAGCGTACTACAGTATTCAGGAATATATGGACGATAAAGACCCATGGAGGGTTGTCGCGTAAAAACCACAGGACAGTTCTTTGGCATATTATGATATATTATGTATAAGTTAGATATAAGTTACATATTATGTAATATTGACATGATTTTAAAAGAGCAACTATGGAGTTTCTTGCCGATTCTTCTCCATAGATACTGCTTTCCGAATCGGTGGTAAATGTTAAAAATACTTATGTAATGACGATTCGAAAGTGCTACTAAATAGTAGTCTAATTGAATAAATAAATGTTTGAGTTTGAGTTTGAGTTTGAGTTTAAGTGTAAAACTTCGCCTATATTCTCGCTTATTTCAGCCACATTTTAACGCGAATCGATTGCTTGTGCGCTGTCAGAAAACTAAGATGTGAAATGCAGTGAAATGCAGTGCATGCATACAAATGTATTTTAATTTTGTAGTCATTTGCTGCTTGCAATATAACAAAATTTTGATGAATTTTGACAAATATTATAGTCCACGTAATTTTTCAAGATGAAGCTCTTTAAAGGTAAAAGTAGATACCTTTTAGTTTTGTCAAACTGATCAAGTACCTAGTTTTAAGTTAAATCGCGAGAAACAAACAAATAATTTTCTTCTCCATAATATTAGTCCATATACTTATAAATTTATCTCAGAAATAATATATTATATTTTTATACTGATATAACTAATCATTTAATAGTTGTTGAGTTATCGATAACGAAAAAATTAACTTATTAAAACTTTAAATATAACCTGCGTATATAACATATTATGTCTTTAAACTCATAAACATTTCAATAGTGCGCTCAATGGATCGTGATAAATCCTTTCATATACAAAATATAAGTAGAAATGAGGTTCAAAGAACATTTTTAATGCCTACCCTAGCGGATATGAATCCTTAGTAAAGTGATATTTTTCCATTTGGCATAAAAACGTGAAAGTTACATATCCTACGAAAATATGTAAATGTACCTAACAAGTTTTATTTTTAAATTCGTGTGAAATTCTTTGAAAGAATTTTGCATCTGTACTTAATTTAAGCTCTCACTGTAAATTAGGCTGATACTAAAACTTTGTGTTGTTAATACACATATTTTCATAATGTTTTCATTGAAGTTGTATTAGATTACAAAATACACTATTAACTAAAGTTATTTAAGGCGATACTTCTGAGACTTTGATAAGAAAATTGAAAAGCTCTAATTATTATAGGACAAACTTTAAGGGTAATGAGATTTACATCGTCATCAAAAGGTTTTCGGATTTTGGGAACATAATATAGATTATTATCCCAAAGGAAAGATATTGTAAGTCAAGACTTACAATATGCAAAATATGCAAAATCATATTATATCATAAAGAAACCTCAAGAGGTTTCTTTATCATATAAGATTTTGCATTTTCGAAAAACACACTTTGATATTAGCAAGGCTTCTTTAATACAATTTCTGTTTGCTAAATATTAAAAGTAATCAGAAGTAAGCCTGAAGTCGTTTTGAAATGTAAATATTTACCTTCGCTTTTCCTTTCCGCTTGTTTATTTTGATTCTATCTCAAGATGCATGTTTGTTATGTCCCGAGTTTATGAAGTTTTACTAAGTTAAGTCCCGAGTTTTTAAGTTATAAGCTGTTAGCTTTTTACCTATAATTTAATATTTGAAAGGTAAAAAGATTACGAAATAGGTATAAAAAAAATCATTCTAGTATGTCCTAAGGTATTACCTAATCAGGTGCAAGATGGTGTTCCAGTGCAGTAGGATTTTAGGCCATGTAAGTATTTTCAAGAAGGTAGGGTAATTTTGCAACATTTAAATTAGTTTCGTCTCTCGTGTGATATCCGGGTCAAAAATAGTTTATGTAAGGTACTTTTCAAGACTATATTCTAATTTAAAAGTAATACCTATACATCCTTACAAACTTCACGTTCATAATATTAATACGACAGTTATCTTTAGTAATTCTGATAATACATATATGAATTCTACAAAATATCTACCTGCCAATTTAACGGTGCGACGGCACAATATTATGTCGGTAGTTCGTTGCTTTCTATGGTAGTGGGAAGTCAGACATAGCCCCGAGTCCTTTTCCCGAGAGCTCTAATGTTTTGTGTCTTTTTCTATCATTCTTTTAAAGATCGTAAACGCATTCTATACTATGAAAAATAAGGATTATTAATCTCTTCTGTCCATACCTTGTGCCATTTTAGATTTAATTGCAACGGAACTTGAAGCAGCGACGGAATTTTGACGTGTCGCAACGGAGATTATACCCTTTGAGTGTTTAATTAAATAACTCCTGGATGCGCTTCCAGTTGCGATGTATTTTACAAGTTTTGAACGTTCGTGTTTATTTGGTTTTGAGTTACGGAGACGGTAGAATATTTTATATGTAGTTAGGTATAGTTCGTAACTGCATCAAATATAGATAGATCTATTGGTAAAATAAAAAAAAGACTAGATTAGCTCATTCATAAATATCTGTAGGCTAAACTTATTTATTATATCTTATACCAGCTTTCCGCCGGCGACTCCGCCCGCGGTTTCAAAGAAAAACTCGCATAGTTCCAATTCCCGTGGAATTTCCGGGATAAAACCTATCCTATATTACTCGTGGATAATGTAGCTTTCGAATGGTGAAAGAATTTTTAAAATCGATCCAGTAGTTTATTGTTATTACCTACAATCAAACAAACAAAGTTTTCCTCTTTATAATATTAGTGTAGAAGATGTTCAGTGGAAGTCAAACACAATCATCTATATAAACTTTTACCATAATAATATTAGTTGAATATGTAAATTGATTTTAGCTGAATTTATAAAATAAATAGTTTAATACTCTTTGTAAATTCGACAAAATAATGCTAATATAAAAGTACGTCTGATAAAATTATACATCAGTGAAAAAATTCGTTTGTAAAAATGAAATCCATTCAAACATTTTACAAATCTCAATGAACCTAAAGTAAATGATTTAACTTTCGTTTGCAACAAAAACGCTCTAGTAAGCTGTTTCAATTGTTCCCCGTAATTCTTCAAGAAACCAATATCGTTGGTATTATGAGGGTTGCCACTTTACATAATATGAAGTATTTTATATACTTAATATTTCTATAATAATAATAAATGTGTTGGTTTGTAAAGATGGGAAAATAATTAAAGTGAAATTTCTTTATGCGCATTGATATTAAAATTGCAAGGTGGCATCATGGCAATATCGTCATGTTATGGAATAAGGCGACGATTTTGGTATCTTTGAATCTTGCCAAAGAAGTTTCACTTCTAACACGTGTTCTCAACACACAAGCGCTTTAAAAAAAAGACGTGTGGCACTCGGGGACTGCCGCGGTAAAGCTAATGCATAGCATGCCTTCAAGCCACACTTCCGTGCCCGTCGGAGTAAGGAGCGTGAGGTTTTTTCGTTACGGAGTTTCTGGATTCGGTCCCCGCGCTCAAGGCCCGCGATAGAAGCTATGCAATAGCTTAATAAGTTTTAGTAAGTTATGACGTTTTATATAAGTATTGATTTAAAAAGACCCGCTAAAGATAAGTTAGGAAGTTGTCTTCAATAACTTGCAGTACCTATTTCAATCTCTTTCTTACTTATACTTAAAAGATATAAAATAAAATAATTATTTAGTTCTTCAAACGAAAAAGTGTTACAAAATAACTTTCTTACAGTGTTAAAGTTTGTAAAATAAAAGTTCAAGCGAGTTTTCTTTTCATTTCTTTGCTTCCTACAATACAGAGTCTTAATGGAATAAAACAATAAATAAACATATTGTATAGGTACTTCTCTTTAATGAGCTTTTATAAAAATTTCCGTGATAGGATGGATATTTACTTGAATAGTTTATAAGAGGTATAATGATAAAGTGGTTATTTCTCAACGTTCAACCTTAAAAACAAAGCTCAATGTTTATTTAGCTTATTACCTACGCTAAAATTATTAGCCAAATCTAAGAAAAGTTTCAAGCGATTACATATAGGCATACACACTACATAGTTTTTGGACCCGCTTATGTATTTCGATTATATATTATATAAATAAGATAATAAATAAAATAAATATTAATTAGTTATTAGAATGGGGCAGCCCTACTAGTGTACGAAGGTAAGGATTTCTTTCAAGTCAATTTCCTTTAAGTTTTAAGACGGAATCGCTTCAATGATTTGTGAATTTTCAATAATACATATTTTCTAAAAGTTTTCAGACGTGAAGCGACTATTAGACCTGAAGAAGCTGTTAATAATAACATTAAAATTCCATTGATTATTTGAATGAAACATAATTTATGGATGTATTTAAAACACTATTATTATATTATCAATGAAAATTAAAAACTTTATTGACAAGAACCATATCTCGGAAGCCTAACATTTACAAATCTAAAGATACAATATGAAATAAGATTTTTCTATACCAAGCTGCTTCGCGCATCAATTACTTCGGCTAAAGTCGTCTCTACATCTATAGCAGCAAATAGTTATTTCTTTTCCATTACAATTACTTGATGATTAACAAAGAGTACTAATTTAGTGCTACAAACGCTTCATTAGTTAATTACAGAGCTAAATCAGAGGCAATCGTTCATTAAGTCTTACCGCAGACGATTGGTTCACGCCTACCAACTAAATTAATTTATTGACTGCGTACTTGCTAATAAATACTCATTTATTTTCAGGTGTTTGTATGTAAAATAGTTTGAATTGAATCATGTATTGCTAATAATAATAATACAATGCTAATAATAAAATACATTTTTGATAACGCTTTCGTTGTGAGTTCATAATGAATTGAATTAAATCAGAAAGGAATAATATACAGTGAAAAAACTAAAACCCAACTACGACAATAACCGGCGCTGAAAAAGTATAAAACAAGATTTCAGAATACTGAACTGAACAAAGTTGCTAATGTAGTTGCAAGTAAATGGACACAGTAGACTCTACCAAGATGCCTTCGTTGTAAATTGACAATAATGTCATACAATACTATTCTGAAGTATGCAATATTCCACTATGTAAAGATAAAGGAGAATGGCGAAACTGGGCCTAACTGTTACAGAAATCATAATATATTTAAAATTCATTATGTTATTTTTAGTAATTCTTGGTAAAATATTTACTTCTGATTCTATGGGAAAACAAATCTTTGAAAAAAAAGATAATGTGTTCACTACCGGCATTGTTATTTAGATTTCTATGACTACCGGTCTTATCAAGCAGAGATTGTCAGTGTTGTCAGGAGTAAAAAAGTCGAATATATCGATTAATACGAATGAATGTCTATATTTTATTAAATTCAAATGCTTTATAAATCAGAAGCAAAACTTAACTTATTTTTAACACATATCTTAATTTATTTAGATCATTCTATAAAATAAAAACATGTTTTACTTAATCAATAATAATTATAACATTTTTATTTAGGTAGCTGGCCATTAATAAAATGTCAAATTATTAATCATAATTGTGTCAGTGATGAGTGATTTGTTTATGTTTGTTGTTTGACATTTGAGTGAAGTTTTAGGCCCTTCTCCCATTACGATACGCACAGGCGATTCAAGTATCCTGCAAGTCTCGGAGACTAGTCGCCGCGGAGTATCTCACATACATTTTTATGTAGGCTCGCACACTACGCTACTGGTATCCTACACGTCCGCGACTAGTATAGCACTACTTACCGTGTCGGTCGCTTTTGCATCGCGTCTCGACTCTCGCGCGTATCTCTTCGTTAGAAAGATAAAAATATCTAATCATCATGTTGTAGTTCTCGTTCGGATACAAAAACTCTACAATTTATGTTTCTTTCAATATATGGATGAATCCAGCACTTCTTACTCTTACGTTGGCGTCTTCTATTTCTATAAAAAAGAAAAACTGCAAGAGCTTCTTCGTCACTGGAATTGTTGATTGCTCGACATAACGACGTAACTGTTGTTGCACAAAATAAATGAATTATTATTATTATAACGTCGGTTCACAAAAACGAGGCACAATAATGATGAATTTAGTCATTTTTCAGTCGCATAATATGTGAGCATCGGGTAGCCAGCAAATATCTAAGTAGTATTCTACGCGAGTATCGTATTCTAGAAGTATCGTACCTAATGGCAGAAGGGCCTTAGTAACGTTATATTCAAAATTGATCTTAATCAATATCCCAATATCTCTGCTATCCCATAGAAAAGATCTATAATTATTATATTCATAGAGTCTGTATATTTTTATCTATTTAATCACCCATAAATCATCAGTGTAACGATCAGGCCCAGAGTCCTATGGGAGTTTGCCATTCTCCTTTTCATGTTTGGAAAGGCGTAGTCACACGTTACATAATATACCTATCTACCGTAGCACTTCAACAACGTGTGACTACGCCTTTCCAAACATGAAAATTTATCTTTACATAGTGGAATATTGCATACTTCAGAATAGTATTGTATGACATTATTGTCAATTTACAACGAAGGCATCTTGGTAAAGTCTACTGTGTCCATTTACTTGCAACTACATTAGCAACTTTGTTCAGTTCAGTATTCTGAAATCTTGTTTTATACTTTTTCAGCGCCGGTTATTGTCGTAGTTGGGTTTTAGTTTTTTCACTGTATATTATTTGTACTATTTTGGTGTTAAAGTGTATTTGGGGGCATAATATCAACAAAAGTTAAACTGATGAACTAATAAAGAAGCTATGGACGAAAAGATGTGAATTATATGCAATCAGCCCATGAATACAGGTAAAGTCACGAGCAAATGCTAGTAATATATATATATATATATATATTCAAAATGTACAAGGAAAGCGCTTTCAAATGATACTAAACACGGGATATTTATCTTAACTTTATTTTTTTACTTTGTATGTTTTGTCCGATAGAGGACGCCACATTCGATTTTGTGAAACCCCATATAGCCTATAACCAGCGGACAATTAAGACGCTTCTAATAATATGTCATTTGTCAAATTCTGATAAGTAGTTTAGACGTTACGAGGGAACAGATGAACATACATACATACATACATACATAGCCTGTCAAAATCATAACCCTCCTTTTGCTTTGCCGTAGTCGGGTAAAAAACAAATCACTATTTGAACCAATTAAAGAGGTTTTAATTTCTTAATACAATGTAAAATGTAAATACATACAGAATATGAGAATTGTACGTTTTTCTCCTATTAAAACGTCTTATATTATTACGCACAATAGTGTAGATGAAAGTACAATATATTGTTTCAATGTGTTTAATTTAAACATTTCACTATATTTAGCCAGATAAATGAATCCCCTATGTACCATATTCGTTTTATAATAATAATAATAATAAAGCTCATTTATTCCGTGTAATAAATCAAAGGAGAATGGCAAACTCCCATAGGACTCTGGGCCTGATCGTTACACTGATGATTTATGGGTGATTAAATAGATAAAAATATACAGACTCTATGAATATAATAATTATAGATCTTTTCTATGGGTTAGCAGAGATATTGGGATATTGATTAAGATCAATTTTGAATATAACATTACTAAGGCCCTTCTGCCATTAGGTACGATACTTCTAGAATACGATACTCGCGTAGAATACTACTTAGATATTTGCTGGCTACCCGATGCTCGCATATTATGCGACTGAAAAATGACTAAATTCATCATTGTGCCTCGTTTTTGTGGACCGACGTTATAATAATAATAATTCATTTATTTATTGCAACAGCAGTTACGTCGTTATGTCGAGCAATCAGCAATTCCAGTGACGAAGAAGCTCTTGCAGTTTTTCTTTTTTATATAAATAGAAGACGCCAACGTAAGAGTAAGAAGTACTGGATTCATCCATATATTGAAAGAAACATAAATTGTAGAGTTTTTGTAGCCGAACGAGAACTACAACATGATGATTAGATATTTTTATCTTTCTAACGAAGAGATACGCGCGAGAGTCGAGACACGATGCAAAAGCGACCGACACGGTGAGTAGTGCTATACTAGTCGCGGACGTGTAGGATACCAGTAGCGTAGTGTGCGAGCCTACATAAAATATATGTGAGATACTCCGCGGCGACTAGTCTCCGAGACTTGCAGGATACTTGAATCGCCTATTCGTATCGTAATGGGAGAAGGGCCTAAAACTTCACTCAAATGTCAAACAACAAACATAAACAAATCACTCATCACTGACACAATTATGATTAATAATTTGACATTTTATTAATGGCCAGCTACCTAAATAAAAATGTTATAATTATTATTGATTAAGTAAAACATGTTTTTATTTAATAGAATGATCTAAGTAAATTAAGATATTATGTGTTAAAAATAAGTTAAGTTTTGCTTCTGATTTATAAAGCATTTGAATTCAATAAAATTAAAAATAAAATATAGACATTCATTGGTATTAATCGATATATTCGACTTTTTTACTCCTGACAACACTGACAATCTCTGCTTGATAAGACCGGTAGTCATAGAAATCTAAATAACAATGCCGGTAGTGAACACATTGTGGCATTGTATTATCTTTTTTTTCAAAGATTTGATTTCCCATAGAATCAGAAGTAAATATTTTACCAAGAATTACTAAAAATAACATAATGAATTTTAAATATATTATGATTTCTGTAACAGTTAGGCCCAGTTTCGCCATTCTCCTTTACATTTCAAATGTTTTGTTAGTTGTTAGTTTAACTTAATTTATTTTAGTATCTAATGTTAGTTTAATTTTTTCTTATTTCCACGGACCCCTTATTGGGTAAAAGCCTCCTCTCTCCTCTTCCATGTAATCCTATCCTGTGAAATTTTCATCCAGTTTTTGCCCACCGTTTCTATTAAATCATCAGCCCATCGCTTTCTTGGTTTACCTTTTTTCCTTTTTCCTGTTGGTCCTGCCCATTTAGTTGTCAGTAATGTCCATCTGTTATCTGTATATCTCGATATGTGACCCGCCCATTGCCATTTGAGATGTAGAGCTTGGCGGAGAGCATCTGTTAGTTTAGTTTTATTTCTTATGTCTTTGCTTCTAATCTTCTGTATTTTTTTTATTTTTAATATACTTCGTTCCATTGAACGTTGGCATGTGGTAATTTTGTTTTTAATTTTCTTTGTATATGTCCATGTCTGGCTCCCGTATGTCAAACTAGGTAAAATACAAGTATCCATCACTATTCTCTTCAATCCTATGTGGTAGTCTCCTTTTAAAATTTCTTTTTGAGCCCAAAATTTTTTCCATGTCCCATTAATTCTTCTATCAACTTCTTCTTCATTACAGTTTTCGTTAAATGATACTAGCTTTCCTAGATATATGTAGCTGTTAACATATTCGATTTTATTACCGGATATTTGTATTAATTTAGTTCGAGAATTGGTCATTATTTTAGTTTTTTGAAGGTTCATATGTAGGCCTACTTCCTGGCTGGAGTTCGATAACAGTTGTAACATTTGTTCTAGTTCGTTGGCTGAGTTGGCAAATAGAACTATGTCATCTGCGAATCTTAGATGACTAAGATATCGGCCTGAAATCCACAGCCCTTTGTTTTTCCAGTCAATACTCTGGAAGACGTCCTCCAATACTGCGATGAACAGCTTTGGCGATAATGGGTCGCCTTGTCTAACTCCTCGTCCGATTTGTATCTCTTCTCCTTTGTTTTCTAACCGTATTCTGCTTACACTATGAGAGTAGATGTTCTTTAGAATGTTTATATATGTGGTACTTATTTTGCATGATTCGAGCGCTTTCCAAATTGAACAGTGAGTAATGGAGTCGAATGCTTTTGAGTAGTCAACAAAAGCTACATAAAGCGGGTGATTGAACTCTTTATATTTCTCTAGTACTTGGTCTAACGTGTGGATATGATCTATAGTTGAAAAGGCTGAACGAAAGCCTGCTTGTTCAATTGGTTGTTGGGAATCTATTAGTGGTGTTAACCGACTCAAAAGTATGGATGTGAAAAGTTTATAAATACTAGATAGAAGGCTAATAGGTCTATAATTAGCAATATCTAATGGATCACCTTTTTTGTAGAGCAAAACTATCTCTGAGCAGTACCATTGTTTAGGTACATTTTCTGTTTGAAGTACTAAGTTATAAAGTTGTGCGAGATATGGAGTGAGTACTGGTGCACCTATCTTTAAAGCTTCATTGGTAATATTATCTGGGCCTGGACTTTTGTCAGATTTTAGTTTTTTGATATGTTTTAATACTTCGTCCTCACTAACAAATTCGTTTACAATATCTACCTTATGTTGCGTACTCAAGGACTTTTTCTGTGTATTTTGTATCATTATTTCTGGTTTCTTATATAATTCTTTATAAAATGAAGTTGCGTAGTTAATAATATCCTGACGTGTTTTAGTTGTGTCTTGCTTTTTGTTTAGTTTAAGTATCCAGTCTTTATGTGTAGTAAGTTCTTTGTTAGCTCGTTTGATGCTTCTGTATTTGTCTAAGTTTTTCTCTATAATTTTGCTTCTATGGTTTTTGTAATCTCTTGCTATTTCTTTATTTGATAATTTAAACAATTTTTTAAGTTCCTCTTTAATTTCTTTTGTTTTATTTTTAGTTTTTAATAATTCTGTTCGCCTGTTTAGTAGTTTTATTGTTGATTCGCTTAGTATGTGAGTTTTATTGTCTCTGTTATTAGTTGTAGGTTTTTTAATAACGCTTGTTGAGATTATGTTTTCTAATTTGTCGTAGAAATATTGTATGTTTTTTGTATCATGATTGAGATTTATATTATTTTCTAAATTTTGTTTCAGTAGCTTTATGTAGAACATTTTTTCTTGGTCAGTTGAAGGTAACTTATGTTTCGATCTGAAAGTTTTCCTGCTCAATTTCGGTATTTTTAATGAAAGAGATGCTCGTACTAATCTATGGTCTGACGGATAGGACAGTTTATTCAGAACTTCTACATTATTTATAATTTTAGGTTCATTACACATTATAAAATCAATTTCGTTTCTCGTTCTATGGTCTGGCGACACCCAAGTCCATCTCCTATTGTGCCTCTTTTTAAAATATGTGTTCATTATAAACAGTTTTTGTTCGCAAGCATATTGAATTAATCTTTCACCTCTAGCATTCCGTCTCCCATATCCAAATTTACCCATTACAAAATTTTCATGACTAGATGGTTGTCCTATTTGGGCGTTGAAATCTCCCATAACGAATACGGTTTTGCCTTCAATTTCCTGGGCCGTCCTAAGATCGTTGTAGAATCTATCAAGTTCTTCCTCGCTCGCTTTTTCGGTAGGTGCGTATGCTTGAACAAGTGTAAGAAGTTGTTTGTTTAGATTAAGTTGTAATACCGCTACTCTTTCAGATATTCCACTATAATTTACTATGCAATTTTTATAATGCTTTTTGATTAAAAATCCTACGCCATATAGTCCCTTTGTTTCTCCTGTATAGCAGAGTATGTATTCCTGTAATTCTTCGATTTTGCAGCCCATTCTCCTTACTTCACTCAGTCCTATAATATCGAAGTCTACGCTTTTCAGTGCATGCAGCAGTTCAATTAATCGTTCTTGTGATGCTAAGGATCTTACGTTGTAGGTGCAGATTTTTAACAGATGGTTGCGCTTCATTTTTGAGGGGTGAGGGTGTTGGTCGTTGTCCCCACGGTGACCAACCGGCTTGGGGAAAGTATTTTTAAGTTCTTCTATTGTGGTTTGTGTTATATTGTTCCGGTGGCTGATAGGTATTTGCTATGCTTTGTGTTCTACTTTTCCAGTTAGAGATGTTGTAGAGTTGGATCGGCCTCTCATTAGTGTGAATGCGTTTTTCTTATTTTTTGTCGGTACGTTTTTCTCTGGCTGGATTGGGGTAGTTGGTGATATGGATAGATCCCTTTTCCGGTTGTTTGTCTGTGTAGAATAATCTTTAATAATAAGTTTATCGTAGTTAATAGTCGCATAATTCCCTTTATCTCGTTCTTCTTTGACCCTTTCGTGTAGTTCTCTTCTTTTTTGCAAGACCTCTTTAGGAAAATCTTCCGATACGTAAACATCACCAAGTTTCTTCTTATTCTTCATAATTGTATTTTTCAACCAACCATTAACACATGCCATGAGTATTGGTCTAGTTTTCCCTCCAACAGTATCTTTTTTTCCGATTCTATAAATCTTATTTACATCTTTAGGTTCAACCGTAATGTTCAGATGGGTAGTAAGTTTCTGGGTTACTTTTTCTAAAAGATCTGTTTGGGATGATTCTGTTTCCTTAAGACCATAAATAATAATGTTGTTTGATCTGCTGTTTTTCTCCAAATTCGCTATTTTTTCTTTTAAAATTTTATTTTCTAATCGTAATTCTTCAATTTCTCGTGTGAAAGGTGCTAGTTTTTCATCCATTTTATTTAAGACTTCTTTAGTTTGGTTTTGCATTTCGGTTTTAAGTTTGTCAAAAAGTGCTTCATTATTCATTTTAAAAAATTTAGTTTTAGTCTATGGTCAATATCGTGTCACCCGACTTTTATATTATCCCTTATCTTTTTCGAATGGCAACTCCCGATATTTTCCTTATGTTGGCAGTATGTATTTGACACTTGTCAAATATGTGACATCTGTCAATAACAGCTGTTGGTTATCGAAATGCTTTGAATTATGGAATTATTAATTAGTAAATTCAATTGTTGAAAACTTATCTTTTCTTAGTTCCCGATGATTTTTGTGCAGTTTCGATGTTTATTTATGAATAATTACACTTTTCACTGAATATGGATAACTTATACAGATGATTGAGGTTTAAATAGCGGAGCACAACAATTGTACGTATTACTTTGACAGTCACCAGAAGATTCAAATATTCAGATATTCGTTTTACTCTCCGTTAAACTAAACAATATTTATGAGATAAACAAAAATGGCCGATAATATTGCCTTATCAATTAGGCAATCTAATAAAAACATTTTAAATACTCTAATCTTTATTTAAAAGCTCCGAGCTAAGTTTTTATATTATCCTAAATACGAATTACTTGTTATTAAGTTATCTACTATTAAGCTATCATATTTTATTTCAATTAGGTGTTTATACAACTTGCCAATTTATCTGAGTAGGTATTTGTTTTAATTGCGTTTTGCATCTTATTCGTAATTGTGTGTACTGTTTAAAAAAAGAGTGTGTGTGCCGAGCACATGTGTCAGGAGTGAGACTTCTTTGGCAAGATTCAAAGATGCCAAAATCGTCGCCTTACTGCATGGCGTGACGGTATCGCCATGACGCGACCTTGAAATTTTACTCTAAACACACATAAGTTTCACTTCAATAAAACAGATGGACAATAACATTAATGGATTTTTTATTGACAACGGAAACCGAGCGAAAATAGCCATCACCATTAAGGGCAGTTTGTTTAACCTTTCATAAAACAGGTCGAAAAACTACTGGGACTCAGATAAACGCTCTAAAATCACATTATTTGTTTAGGGCAAAAAGCTTCGCTTTGACCTCCTTTAACTTTTACCTTTTAGTTCCGGTTCCGGTTTCAATCTGAAAAGCAAGGCTTGTTCAGGGTTAAACACCTAGCCTTCTCCCATGACTTTGTCCAAACAAAATATTTTTTAACATATCTAGGATCTTCCTAATTTATGCATTGCATCATAATATGACTATAATTGTTCACCTTTACATTTTAAATTACAGTAATTAACTTCACAGCTTCCATAATATAGTAAGTACAATTGGATAAGAAACGAACTGGGACAATTGACTGAGTTCGATCAGTTTCACGGTACGTAGCTCAATTAAGATGTAGTTTTTCAATGGCAAAATACTTAGAATCTTTGTATAAGACACTACGTATAAGAATATTAATGAATAAAAAGCCCTTGTTAAATGAATATTATACATTTATTTAGGACTCTACATGAAGTAAAATTAAAAGAGTAACGTAAATATTATGTAAAGTACAATAAATTTTGAACTCCGAATAAACGACGCTGATTCGTCCTCAGGGATTAAATTCAGTGAAATGTACTGAAAATATGTGTTATTTAAATTATGAATCATATTTTTCGCATATAATTATTTATCTTTTCCCCTGAGACGTTCATCCTTAACTTTTATTAATATTTATAGAAAACTAGCTTTCCGTCGGCGGCTCCGCCCGCGGTTTCAAGGAAAAACTCGCATAGTTCCCGTTCCAATTGAATTTCCGGGATAAAACCTATCCTATATTACTCGTGGATAATATAGCTTTCGAATGTTGAAATAACTTTTAAAATCGGTCCAGTAGTTTATGAGCCTATTCATTACAATCAAACAAACAAACAAAGTTTTCCTCTATAATATTAGTGTAGATATACTATACGCTTTGTATTGTATGTATACAACCATCAATAAATCGAGTTGCTTGGAAGAAATCGCTCACGAGCGATAAAGCCGCTCTTTGTACATCTCTATTATAAGCTATCATAACTATGTAGAGTTATTATAATAAAAAAATAATTTAACATTCTTGTAACCAACCCTGTTAACGACGTCCTTAGTCACTGTTAATAACATAAAATATATTAGAATATCGTCACATTACCAATTTTATCTTAATATTCTTATTCATTAATTATTTGTAGTAGTTTGTGTAGAACCGAAGTCGAAGTCGTTGAACCGAATTTGATAACCGAGTAAGCAAATACACAGTTAGTTTAAGTTTGTTATTGCAAACTGCAATATTATGTCACAGTACAGTTGAAGCTATGATATATATTACTACTATATACATTATAATATTATATATACTACCTATATACATACAATATAGCTATTTGTATACTTTTATATTTGTTTAGTATTTGTAACTTGATGTAATTTATAATGATTGAATTAGAAATAATTAAAATTGTATTTATCAAAATCGTTCAAGTGTGAATTATTATTTTTATATAATAACTAGATTTCCGCCCGCGGCTTCGCCCGCGTTTGCAAAGGAAAACCCGCATAGTTCCTGTTCCCGTGGGATTTCCGGGAAAAACTATCCTATTTGTTAATCCAAGTTACCCTCTATATGTGTGCTAAATTTCATTGTAATCGGTTCAGTAGTTTTTACGTGAAAGAGTAACAAACATCCATACATCCATACATCCATACAAACTTTCGCATTTATTATATTAGTAGGATTTAGACAAATCAAATATTCATTTGGATTGCAAAAATAATTATTTATCATTAATAAAACTAAATATGTATAATGTATATACTTTAATTTTGATCTTCCCATAAATATGAAAACAACCGAAATAATTCCAACGATGTAAATCTAAATCTCTTTAGATTCGGAAATACTCATTTTAGTACAAAAATACCTGCTTAGATCTTAAAAATGTAACACTTATTTTCAGCAGTCGTATAAAAATTGAATTATAATCAGTACACTTTATTCACGAAATACAAAATTGACGCGTAAAATTTTTCTACGTTTTATTTTTATAAAGCTTTATATTGCTCAACATTTCATAAATAAAAAACAAGGAAATACGAAAAATAAACCTTTAAAATTAAGAGGAAAATCCGCACCCAAAAGAACGCCGATTAACCGAAACGCCAATTATCCGAATTGGTCCTAAGTGTAATGGTTTTTTTTGCTAATATTTACCTCTATAATTGTATCTAGTATTGCAGAACTGTTTGTTGAACTGAAAAAAAGTGTTTTCTATGCGTGACTTTTCGTATTTCTTTATGTCTGACAGTCTGACTATCCGAATCAACCCCGGTCCCAATTAATTCCGATAATCGTGGTTCTACTGTACTTAAACAAAGAATGTATGTTGAAATTAACATTAAACAAAATTCGAGAGAATTATAAGTAGAAATTGCGTTGTTAATTAAATTCTTTGTAGTCACAGGTGACTTGTTAGAGTGGAAAAAAGATTTCACAGGTCGTTAGGTATTCAGAGCGTTCCAGTGCTTTGCAATAATGCGGGAATATACGGGCCTTTACTTGGTTAATAATTAATGGTCTCTGTAGGTGTTTAATACTCTGTGGTAATTGATAGAAAGGTACATTAAGTCGTAATAATATAGGATACCTACTGGATGTAATTACCTTTTGTACTTTGTTCTTTATCGTGCGACAAACGTTTATTAAAAAATAATATCATAATATTATCTACCTTGATACAGTGGTTGCCGCGTTAGCGTAGCACCGAGGGGTCCTGGGTTCGAGTCCCGGTGGAGACGAAGAAAAAAAAAATGTCTCGGTCTGGCAGGACACAGAAGGCTCATCTACTTGTCCCGAAAGAAAATCGATCAGTGAAACAGATGTATAATGCATCTGCCCCTTACCCCACAAGGGTACCTACATGCGACTCCACTACTACTACGTAGTAAACAGCTTATTTTTGTCTCCGTCGTACCTATATAATCTATTTAACTCTGTGTGTAGATAGTAGAAAAGGTTTAAATGAATTCTTTAATACAGCGGTGTTTGATTTAAGTGAAGCATTATAAAAATTATCTTCAAAACATTATTGGCTTTTCAACTCAAGTTAAGAAAGATCAACATAATAAATTGCATCTATAAATTATTATTGCAAATAATCTAATAGGAATGTACTATGTACATTAATAAAAAAAAAAACACACACAATTTTTTCCTTTGTATGAACAATAGATATAATAAAAAATAAAAAAATACGAGACGCATCCGTGTGTTTACAAAATGTTCATAGTTAAACTGATATTGCAAGTCGGAGATAACTCGGATGCAGGTTTATGAATTTAATACAATATTATTGCATTATGTTTAGTGATTCCATAATATTCAAGAGTATTTATAGGAGTTTTAAACGCATTCATATTTTTTTATAGTGTATTGAAATATGTATTGAAAGATGCACTTGTTAAATTAAAATTCTGTAGACAATATATAAATGTCAAAAAAACAGCTTTCCCATGTAGAAATAATTCTAGATCCAGATTAAATATAAACCTGCATGAAACAATAAAAACTTATTATTTGCTTCCTATTTTTAGTATCTTGCATTTTCCTGACCACAGTTTTATAATTACACCTCATATTTTAAACTGCAAACTTGATTTCTCTACGGACTTTACAAAACAAGAAGAAAAACATATTTGCTCTGTACCCGAGATGTTAATCGAATAAACATTTGCTGAAAACTTATTATGGTGAAAAAATAGCGACGGAAAGATTTCTAACTGACTTCAAAAGAGATTTCGCGACTCGCTTATTTTAACATCGGTATTTTAATTTTAATTTCCGTAGGTTCTTATGAATCTTATGAAAAAAATATATGATTATTTTAATTTCCTAAGGATAGATTAAATCGGTAAAAGTTCAAAAATTAATGCGGATAATATATGTTTCATAAATTGTTTAATCATGTCAAAATCCATAAAATGATTACATTAAAAAATCTTCTTCGTAAAATATGATACTTGAAATTTTTTTAGTCTTTATATTTTATAGATGGAATGTGTAAATGTAGGAGATTAAAATTTTCTAAGTAGCCACCAAATTCAAATTATTGTAAACATGCTAACTTGCTACGAAAGACAATTAACTCACACTCGACACGAGAACGTTGATATAAAATAATTAGATTAAAACAATCTGTTTGAAAAGGTGTTTTGTTTTTATGATATCTCGTAAGGTTGCTTTCTTGTTATAGTGTGGACATAATAATAGGTAGTAACAGTGTTTCTACACCCTCCAATAAGCTTTTATTACAAGAACTACGTTGTAAAATGTAATAGGTTACATTATACATTATAATCGAATAGTTATTACTTTGGTTATTGTTATCGTATACAATAGTTTGTCATAATTATTTTCAAACTAGCAAAATATAGTATTTGCTTCACTCCTTAATTTTGATTGAATTCCATTCTGAAAGTATCAAACATTACTTGATTGTTTATTTTTTAAAGAGCCTGGTTTATTATTAATGCAAAAACAGCATATGGATACATAGATAATTAATTTGAGACAGAGATAGATTTGCAGGAAACTGCGTGGTTCAGTATATAAAATCAGAAGTCATACCTAAGGACTCCCAAATCATAATATATTAAGAAAGTTACACAATACATACCACAACAAATGTTACATTAGATTGTTTATATAATTGACAAGAAGAAAGCATGTATAATATACGTTGAGATCAAAAGCATTCCAATTTCCCAAAGTTTTACAATTTGTCTCTCTCTTATTCTTCGATTTGACGCAAAATCTCATAGGATTTGATGTTTATTTGTATTGTTTGTTACATTTCCGAATTTATTTACATAAGTTACTGTAACTTGGTGGAAACTTCAAGGTCTTAATTTATACCGATGTTTTCATAAGAAGATCTATATTGGTTAGATATTAGAGCCGGTTCTTTCATACATACATACATTTAATTTAAAATTACTTTTTATTTACTGTACTTAGCAATAATATAATAATTTGTAAAATAAAAGAAAAAAATATTTATAATAGAAACTGATTCTGTGAATGAGATTTTTATTGGAAATATTAATCAAAATATTGGATAAATTGTAGATTCACGATAAAAAATATGTTTCATAGTTTCACATACAAATTTAGATTTTATTTTATTTTGAGATTACAATATGCATTTAATGACCTTCCGCGACGAACTAACAATTCTTCATAAAAGTGTTTATGTAAGTAACTGTAGTGTTATATCATACAGCTAAAGAATAAAAAATGAGACCAACTTTTTCAAATAAAAATGCATTAGATGCAATTCATTTGACAATTATTGTAACTGATGTTACAGGCGTTTCCTTTCACAGTAACCATTCCTTTTTATAGTGCAGTTTCCACGATAGTTTTATGCACTTTAATGTTTTTTAATGTTTATAGAGTACATTTATACCAATTTAATTTTAAAGCGGCCTTTTTATTTTGCTGCTGAGATCAATTTGTAATTTATCTATTGTAATGTGTACACGCTTAATGATCATTTACTTATACACTTACTTATAAATAATAATATAACCTATATAAAATAGTCTATAATGTTTTCTGTAATTTATACAACATATTTTGAACAGGGTGCGCAATGCGCATACAGGCATGAACTTTTTCACGCAAAAGCGAATTTTAATATAAGTAGGTCATAGTGAATCCGTGTCAAAAAAAACCTTTCAGACAAATATCTATTAAGTTTTTAAATCAATGCAAAGCAAGAATAAATAACTTGTATTAAACAATCTTCAAATATCAATCCATACTAATATTATAAATGCGAAAGTAACTCTGTCTGTCTGTCTGTTACTCAATCACGCCTGAACTACTGAACTAATTTGCTTGAAATTTGGTATGGAGATATTTTGATACCCGAGAAAGGACATAGGCTACCTTTTATTGCGAAATATTATGTACCACGGGCGAAGCCGGGCGGACAGTATGACATTAACCATTGAAACATCTCAGTTATCAAAAACAATTTAATTCTAACAAGCCAAGTCGACTGTAAAGAAAAGGAAATTAAAACGGCTGGTGTATATTTATTCTTGATAAAGGAATTATTGTTTTGTGATATTGAAGCCAAAATGAAACTGCAATGGCTTATTAATAACTAGCTTTCCGCCCGCGGCTTCGCCTGCGTTTTCAAAGAAAAACCCGCATCCACAGTTCCCGTGGGATTTCCGGGATAAAACCTATCGTATATGTTAATCCAAGTTGCTCTCTATATGTGTGCTAAATTTCATTGTAATCGGTTTAGTAGTATTTGCGTGAAAGAGTAACAAACATACACACACACCATCCTTACAAACTTTCACATTTATAATATTAGTAGGATAAGATAGAGCAAAATATTAACAAAATAGTGTATTGCTAATATGTATAAGATAACAGTTGTAGGTTAATTTGCTTTGACTTCATTGAAGTAATAAACTTTAGCAATTTTAGATCTCATCTTATATTCATCGTAACTGCACTACGCTTCCTTCATTTTTAATTATTATACGTAAATATTTAGTTAGTTAGATCAGTAATTGCCTAATCCTAAATAATTATACTCTTAGTCTGAATATCTTTGGAACCCGACTTATAGAAAAAGACGAGACAGTCTAGCAAAGCACAAAAGACTATTCTTGAAAAGAAAATCGATCATATTATTATCCCGACACTATATAAGGGACTTCACACGTACAGAAAACTAAATTATACAATTAGTAAGCTAGTTTTATTATCTCTTAGAATTTGAAACGTCTCAGAAATTCTTTTCAAATGTTAATAATTAAAGTGATCTTAATCCAGTTATGTTAAGAGCTTGCCACTTAGGCATTTTATTTATTCGTATTTTTGCTTTCATTTTCTACGAGATATTTTAATGATGAGGAACGAATTGGAAAAGGGAATTTCAATTAATTAATTTCATAAATATTATATATGTAGATTACATAATATAGTTAGACTAGCTTTCCGCCCGCGGCCTCGCCATCCTTTGTCTGAAACCTAACAAATTATATACCAAAACCTTTCTCTTGAATCACTCTATCTATTGAAAAACCGCATCAAAATCTGTTGCGTAGTTTGAAAGATTTAAGCATACATAGGGGCAGAGAAAGCAACTTTGTTTTATGCTATGTGGTAATGATATAGGAAATAAGGTACTTAAATACGCGTAAATTAAGCGTCTCATTTGAAAACACAGTCAAACTTTTCTTCTAGTCTTAAATAATAATACTAAGAAGAAAGTTTCTCAGAAGCAGATTGAGTGAATCTTTAATTAATTCTAAATTTAAAGAAGCAATAAATGACTTTATAATTACAACGAAATCAAATTCCTCTAAAAACCTCTCATACGAAAATAAATAAAAAGGTGTTTTATAAATGTTATTTGACCTTCTTAAATACTTGGACCGTTGGACGTTCGTTTGTGTGGAATGCGTGGAACGAAGCGAACATTTCGTTTTTCTTTATTAAACATTCTGATATCATCTTGTAAAAGTCCTGGAAATCTATAGATGCCGGTATAATAAAGCTAATGAATTTGTACGTATCTTAGAGTTTTCTCTCCAAGTAGAACGATGATACATTAGTATTATGGGCCCTTTTCACAATGGGCAACGTTGGCCCAACAATGGTTTGCCGACAATACCGCGATTATGAATATATCTACAATGACGGCGAATCATAGACATTTAGGCCCTCTACACTATAGTCAAAGAATACATAATAGTAGCTAAACGCTACAGAACGGACGCTTTCCGCCTCCCGCCAAAATTAAACACTTACCTCACCCGCACGATCACGCTATAGATGGCCCGCATTTTTCTGCAAGGACTATACGCAACGAAGATTGACAACATTACTCAAATTGACTTAAAGTAATTTTATTATTTTGGATTTGTGATTATCGTTTTTTGTAGAAAATGGTTAGATATTGTGCTGTTTGCGGATGTATTTCATCAGAAAAACGCGAATTTCTTTACGCTAGTCACAAATGTGCCAACCATAAAGCGTTAACACACACATTTGCAGTCTCTACAGTGTGATTGTCAAAACGATAATTTTGTATGGAGTGTCCGCGGTGTGCTATAGTGATTGCCTCTACCCGCCCAACGTTGCCCATTGTGAAGAGGGCCCGATACAATACTTTGTTGGTAATCAAATTTAAAATTTTCACTATACTATGAAAATAAATATCGCAAATATGATTGTTCAATGTACATTGACGCTTTTTATACAGTACCCACTCTTTATCGATTTTCATCACTGGTCCAAGATATACGTACCTACATATTGTTTATAGATTGAACATTTTGAAGCGAATTTCTCTTTTGTCTTGTTAAAAATTCGGCTCCTTTTGTCCGAAAAAATCTCTGAACATTTCCGATTTTACTTTTTTTCAATCACTGTGTTCCTTTTATTATTTGCACGTGCTTTCTGAAACAGAATAAATAAATTTAATTGTAAGAGTCCTAAGAGTACTGTGTTGTAAGAGTCCTAGTACATTTTTCTTATAATTAGATAACATTTGAATTAGTTAGATAAGAAGAGAAGAGAATATTTTCAGGTTTTTTAACCGACTTCAAAAAAAAGGAGGAGGTTATCAATTCGGCCGGTATGTTTTTTTTTTATGTATGTACACCGATTTCTCCGAGGTTTCTGAACCGATTTACGTGATTCTTTTTTTGTTCGATGCGGGATGGTGTCGAATTGGTCCCATAAAAATTTTATTCGGATAGGCGCAGTAGTTTTTATTTTATGAGCATTTTTGTCTGTAGGTATTTGTAAATTTTGCAAGTGCAACTTTGAAGTCGGTTGTTTTTAACGCAGTTATCACTTGTTACATAATAACCATCGAATAGGTTAAAGTTTTAAGGAGTATGAAAAATAGATGTTGCCCGATTATATGATCTACCCAATAGGCACGCATTCTAACTAACATTGATCTAACTAACATTGTGACACGAGAACTTTATATATATATATATATATATATATATATATATATATATATATATATATATATATATATATATATATATATATATATATATATATATAGAAAAAAGAAGATGAATATGAAACTTGTAAAATGATATTTATTAACACAGCTATATATTGATTATTTTCCCAACGTGAATGGACTTGTGCATCGAACCCTAGCTTATTCGGTTGAAAATCCAGCCAAGCCAGCAATGTGCTCAACCGCAAATGTAAACATAGTTCGATCACCTCGTGTTACATGCTTCATGTGTATGTGTATAATTATAATATCGAATTTATTGTCCTTATTAAATAATAGAGTACAGTTTCAAAGGAACGTGTATTCTTTAAACGAGATCAATGCTTAAAGGATAATAATTTCGTGTAAATTTACGCTCAAAGAACAGACAATTGAGTGAAATAATAGCTCACAGTAGTAGTCGCTTAAAAATATTAATTTAGATATCCTTCACGATTCAAGTAAATAATATCCTGTCCTGTCCTCTATGTTGTGGTCACCGATTGAAGCTCAGAGCATTTTTTTTTATTGTCGATAGGGAAGCGCATGACCACAATCTCGCCTGATGTTTAGCTGAGATGTGGTCTAAGATGGAACGTGCTTCCCTAGAAGATATCTGTTCACTCTACGCTTGAAGACCCCCGTATTGTACTCGACTGGAAACACAGATTCAGGAAGCATGTTCCAGTCCCTCGCGGTTCAGATAAAAAACGTGGAATCGAACCGCATCGTGGCATTTCTTCATTGCCATGACATTTTGCGTAGAGGCTGTTTTACCACCATACCAAATCATACTTTTTTAATTAGTTCAGAACAAATAATATAAATGCATAATATATCTACGGATAATACATATATACCCATATTTTTACGTTAACAATAAAAGCACGAAATTAAAGATTACTAAATAGTAAAATATATCTAAATAGGAATTCATTTATTAAATAATCCAACCGTAAGATTTTGTGCCCCATGATTTAGCAAATTATTACAAACTTATATAATTAGGATGTGGGTTGAAAACATCGTGATAAGCAAAAGTTGCCTTACATAGACTTTCACGGGCCGCTAGGTACTGACCCTAAAACATCTTTTATATTTAGATGTATTGAATGAATTTTCATTTATTAAAATGTATCCATTTAGAACTTGAAATATGATGTTGATGAATAAATAAATAAGATGCTAATTCTCAAGGGATGAACATAGATCTTTAGTCTGATTAAAAGATACGAAACATCGGTTGAAAGTTACTATACAGGATGTAATCGTTAAGTGTGCACAGGCGATTGTATGGGAGGGTTTAAAGATATTTTTTTTGATATTTCTCGTTTTATTTTTAAAAATTTATTACGGCCCTTTTACTCATTATGTTAAATAGTTTTTTGTTATCTGTAATAGTTACGGTATAATCACTTGTGCACACTTAACGATTACACCCTGTATAATGCTTATATAATGCTCTACTGTCTCGAAATAGGTTTTTACGTGTATTTTTTAATGTTGGAATAAAATAAATATTTCAGGACAATTTTTCACACACGGCACGATCACCACACCAATAAAGTTGCAACTGGTTGTATTATAAGGCATTTTTCACATCCTAGTTATTAGATTTGTTAAAATTAGAATATTAATATTGCTTGAAGTACAAGGAATTGGATGGTTCATAAGAATAGAAAACGTAAACATGTACTACGGGCGAAGCCGGGGCGGACCGCTAGTAAACAATATAAACAGCGAAGTATTCAAAATAATTGAGTTTATAGCAAATAAGTTAAACGCAAACTACCATAACCTACTATTTCAATATCACATTTTAAAGCAATTATGTGACTAAAATCAACCATTTCTCAAACACACTTTTGTAATAAATTATCATCATCATCATCATCATCATCAGCCCATATACGTTCCCACTGCTGGGACACGGGCCTCCTATGAGGGTACAGGCCATAATCCACCACGCTGGCCAAGTGCGGGTTGGCGGATGACACATGTCGTCGAACTTTTTAATTCTTCGACATGTCGGTTTCCTCGTGAGGAATTTATTATTTTACATCGTGATGTAAAATAATAAATTATAATCCGTAGATAATATTATTATGATAAATTAATTCCTGCATAGAAATTGCAATCTGTCAAACTAAATTAATTCCTAGTTATTATTAAGCCAAAAGTGAAAAATTTATTATTTCCATTTTATCAATAAAACGATATTGAAGCCTCACTGTTACAGAGTATTTGAAAAGTTTATTAATTTAAATTGGAATAACAATCCGATGAAATTGCTTTGAAATGGATATAAGAATGGAACTATGGATTTGCGATGATTCATTATTTTTATCTCTGTAGTATTGTTTATCAAATAACGCTTTAAGCTTTTTATATAGTTTCAACAGTCAATATTTGTAATTGATTTTAAATGTTGATTTGTAATATTATGACGAACAATAACAAATAAGAACTGAAAAAAACAATAAAAACAGTCCTCGCCATAATGCTGATTTCTGTAGGTTATTTGTTTTGTGAGGTATAGATTAGTTAATAGATTAAATAGTTATGTAAGCAGAGATAACTATATTATTATGGTGTGTATAGCATTTTTTTAAATGGTCGTGACCACAGACTAATAATAATATACTACGTATACAAGTCGTGACTCCGTGTTGGTCCAAAGTCGTAGCAAGCGGCTACAGTACGAACGAACTGAATCTCACGAAAATCACATACCTAAAGACTGTAGAAAAAATGAACTATGTATGAGGTATATTTTGTAATAGTGCATTTTTAATGAATTTAACCTTAAAATTTAAAACTTTGGAAATTATTTTTAATATAAACCTTGTTTTGTTAAAAGAATACGTGTGGCACTCGAGGACTGCCGCGGCCGCGGTAAACCTATTGCATAGCATCGCATCGCTGTGCCGGTTGGAGTGGGGGGGGGGGGGTTAGGTTTTTTCGTTACGGAATTTTTACATTCGGTCGCCGCGCTCAAAGTCTGAGATAAAAGCTATGCAATATCTTAAAAATGAATATTGAACATACATAGTTTATAACAAAATGTGCGCAAATAAAGTCGCTAGGAAAGCTAGTATTCTACAATAAACAGTTTGTCGACCATTCATTTACTGGTGTTACTCAATTCAAGTTAAAACTATTTCTTCATGGTATGTAGGGACATCAAACATTTGAAAACTATCTAGAACTTTTGATTTAACTTCTACACGTGTAAAAGTAGTTCTATGGAAGCAATCAAATAATTTTACACCGAAGTCAATTGGTTGATTCATTTGTCCATTGAATAACTAACGTAGATGTCTTATACGTAGATGATAAAGTAAAGACTCGTGTCTTCCTGTGAACTATTGGATAGACGTATTTTACATAGGTACCATATTTCACTGATAGAAATAGCATTTTTTATAAGTTTCCACTGGGAATAGAACCCAGGATGACCATTTTAACGACAAATAATAATTAACTTATAAACTTTCGATAATATTTTTTATTACCGGACATTTTTACATACTAAGATTTTTAAATTATAATCTTAATTATAATATATAAGCCTATATAAATAATATAAATATAGCCTATATATAAGCATAAGTATAAGCATCTAAATAATATATATAATAATATAACTAATCAATATATTGAGACAAAACACATGACTTACCTTAAAATTTTCAAATCCACATGAAAATTACACTCAAAATACTAATAAAACACATATCGTAGCAAAATATGCTCTTCGTAGAGCATGGCGGCAATCTGCGGCAGTAGACTCTGGGGCGCCGTTCATATCGGCCACTAGTTGAGCGCGCCAACCAAGTTCAAGAGCGGGACAATTTGGACAATTTGAAATTCGAATGCATTAACATTTTTTTTTTAATTAATAATCTGTGGTGAAAATTTGGCGCGCACGTTGACGTTTTACTTCTCGATTGTTTTTTTTAATCGTGGTTTTGTTTGTGGTCAGGTTTAACGTTTTGTAATAAAATATTTTTTGTTTTTATGGACACGGAGTGGAAATATTGCTTCAAACACGCGAAGTTTTTACTTCAGGTGAGTTATGTTATGGATAAAATTCAATTACGGCCTGCAGTTAAATTTTTATTATTTAATGCGTCGCATATAAAAGTTTATAAAATTTTTAACCTTCTAATATTATAATGCACAAAAGTTATTTACTAATTTTAATTGAATTAAATTACTTTATAAGAATTTATTAGATTATAATTTATTAATAATTATAATATTTATTTCTCATCCATATACATAATTTATTTAACCTATTGTCTGAATTGAATTTAAAACACTTAAAAGAGTTTAAGCTATGAAATACGAAGATTTATATTACAGATTTATGACATTTTGATTTTAGATGATTATTTTACAGGTACATTAGCACTATATTAAAAATAACCACTTTCAAAATGCGAACTATTTCTATAATGTAACTTTTTTGCTATAGTAGACAACAATATTATCTGAATTTGTGTCTTAATAGTTTTAATCTGTGTTTTGAAATTCAGTTCACTACATCTTGTTGTTCAAATAATAAAAAATTGTATCAACAGTATGAATTTCCTTATACTTACTGAAATAAAAAGTTATGTATTTCCAGCGACACTTGGGCTATAATAAATGTTCAAAAAGAAAACTTTTTAATACAGAAATGATCTGCCAACAATCATAACGGGGACTACATTGCGAAATTTTACATTATATTGTATTCTACGAGGACAATTCCTTTGAAATGTTATTACTTTTCAGTGTTTTAACACTTTTTAACATACGAATAGGCGTCTAAAATGACTTTTATAAATGCAGAGGTAGATAAAGCGTATTTTTCTTGCTTAAAATTTGATTTTCTTCTTAATGTGTAACATTTGTTCGCATTGTCTTAACACTCAAGTACCTACCTATTTACATAATAATTTCTTTATCGTTTAGAAAGCGACCAATTAGGCTAGATACAACTAAGTAATACCTCCAGAAAACACGTATTTTTAAGTTCTCCCCTAAACATACTCAGAATATTTATTTTAATTTTAAAAGTATTACCTAAGATTGAGATGCTTCAGCTAACTATTGAATTTTCCAGAATATAGAAACCCTTCCTCCGAAGTGATTTGAAGCGATAAAGCACTCATGCTGCGAAATTTAGCGCCTCAAATTGAAAATAACCCTTGGTTGTAGTTAAATAAAGTTCAAAATCCCAAATGAAGTTTAAAACAAAACAGAAATTTTGAAATGAATAATGTTTGATATCACCTTCATTAGAGAGAAAGAGAATAGCAAAGGAAGCAACATTTTCGCGTTAATTTTTTCTGAAACTTTTAAGTTCACATTTTTTTTAATTTAGTATTACTTTTGTGAGACTTCGCTTTATGGTCATTGAGATAATATGAATATGGAGCAGACATCACGAACAAAATCTGTGCGCCAAGCGCGGCGGCGCGGGGCGCGCGAATGACGGCTAGACAGTCATAGATTATGCGATGTCACTGACTCACCGCTATAGCGGCGACACTTTGTTTCATTCTGTCTATTTTATTGGGTGCCACTGATTACATGCACGTTGACTTGAAATTTTCTTTGTACTTACTTAATATTTATTTTAGGTATAAACTGACTTTACTACGCGGGGCTAACTATATCTGGCATATAAGTAAATAGTGACGTCATATGGAATAATTTAATTTTTTTCGTGTTTTAGGTTCAGTCAGGGAAGTTTTATTCCTTACAAATTGAGCCTTTTTTAGAAAAAAAATAATTTTTCCCTTTCTTCACGGCCCAGACATGGAAACCTTGAATAGAAAAAATATTAATTACTTATCTCTGAACTAGCAGTCCGCCCCGGCTTCGCCCGTGGCACATATTTCGCAATAAAAAGTAGCCTATGTTCTTTCTCAGGGTCTTAAGATTGTCTGTGCCAAAGGAGAATGCCCATGAAAGTATGGACCACAGTACAGTGTTGCGTCAATGCCAGAGTGGTTTTGGAGGGTTCTTCGATATTCAAAAGATTTTTACCAATTGATTTTTTTGTGATAAAAACAGGGGTTTTCAAGATATTGAGAAAAATGTGAAATAACCTCAAAACTTAAATAACCCCGATTTAGTTAGGTTTATGTGTGATTTAGGTAACATTTTATCGTCCATAGGTTATTTTTCGATTACTTAACATATTATTTAATCTATGCGTAGAGCTTATGCTTTCAGACAAAGTCTATCTGTTCATCGGCTAGTGTAGGTAGGCACCAGAAATCTTCCGGGACGGATTTCAAGAAAACCTAAATATATACTTAAAAAATGCCAATTGAGTTTTTATTCGGTTTATGTAATTCGGTTTATGTTGTTGTTGTTGTTGTTGTTTGAATCATTTTTTCACTACATATTCGAAGAAAGAAACAAATAAGAAATAACTGGTTACCTACCAAGCTATGTCATAATAATTTTTTTTTTATATATACATATTTATATTATTTTACTTCACTATCTTTGTTAAAACAACCTACAGTGTATAAACAATACCTTAAAGAGTGATTTTATGTTAATTGATTTTTTTTTTATAATTCAATGAAAACAATAATCGATATTAATACATTTAGCTATTTACCATAGTAAATGTAATAAGTTACCGCTTGGTTACCGTGGTAACCTGTAATGGACACTAATTAATCTATAATAATGGATCTAAACAATTACATGTCTTATTAGATTTTACAAAACATTCCCTGTTCAAAATATATTTTCCGATGGTAAGAAGGCCTCTAAATTGCCGAGATTTTTTTTTAATAGTATTGTTGTCTTGATGCATGAGAAAAACCAGTACCAAAAATGGGCATTCTCCTTTCATCAAAATCGGTCCAGTAGTTTATGAGCCTATTAATTACAATCAAACAAACAAACAAAGTTTTCCTCTTTATAATATTAGTGCAGATAAATAAATAATAATTCAATTATACGTTCAAGTCAGTAGCTTATACAATATCAATTAAAAACTTGATTAAAATCAATTAACAAAAAAAATTGGTGATTGAGTAATTGATTTTCATATTTCATGATTTCACCTTTTTTCAATTAACAACCAGTCTATGCTTTTCTAAATATGTAAAATTATTATTTTATACTATAAAAATATACGCCAGCAAATATTACTAACAACACTTATTTCATTCCCAATGTCATATCTTAAATTTTTAATCTATGACAAAATGTCGCCCGCCAAAAATTTTGCTCTAACTAAGTTTTAAAAATTATTATCTAATTACTTACTGATGAAAAGTTATTCCTTTGCACTTTTCCGTATTCTTTGTATTATTTGTGCAATATCGTAACACACACGTAGACATATTTGATGCGTTTCACTTTAAAACAAATAAAAAATGAGCGTGACGTTCGCGCCAATGAGCGGAGCAAGCGACTGAGTGCAGTTACGCCAGATGACGTATGTTGAGCGGAACATATGTGATGTAGGCGGTATCGACTCCATATTAATATTATCTCAATGTTTATGGTCTTTAAAATGGATTTTAAAGGAAGATTTAATGCACGAAACATTGTATTTTGTGTGGTCTTTTTTATACGATAATCTTTTGAACGTGAAAAGTAGGAATTAAAAGTTTTTCTGACTATTTTAAGAATTCTAGAACGAAAAAGAAAGTACTTAAATGTATTTTATAAAAACAATCCAGAGGCATCTAGAGAGAAAAGAAACTTTATTAGAACTTAGATGAGATAGTTCTTGTAATTAATTGAAATAAAATTTATATAAAAATGTGTAATAAATGCTAACTATAAATTAAATATTTCTTAAAAAATTTTGGGTTGCAAATTTATTTGTCTTAGGTACTTATCCTTAATAATTGAGATTTGAGCCTATTTTATTTATTACTATTTCAAATTCCTTCAGTACAGACTCGCAGGTAGAGCTCGCAGGTATCGACATCAAACTTGATATCGATACCTGCGAGCAGTAACTACTGCGCAATAATGGCGCAATAGCTTGTCGAAAATAATTAATGAACACCATAATGTGGTTTCAAAATTTATTTTCCCATAAAATCAAGCTATATGAGAACGCGTCACAGTCGTGCAAAGATAGAAATATTGGTGATTTATATGAAACATACAAAAAATAAACGACAACACACAATAAAATATACACCGGTATATTTCTAGCTTCAGTATTTATGTTCACTTTCGTCTTTCGTTCTAATCCCAAAGAAAATAACACATCGAACTGTAACAAAAAACACAATAAAATAAATGTATTTCGACATTCAATACAAAAATTACAAAAAGGTACTTCATTTTACCATCAAATCACAAAGCGCAGGTGTTGCCGCTGGATTTTCAATAGCGGCAAAATAGAAATCCGTGGTCGTACTGTCATCAAATGTAAAGAAAACGACAGGCTTTGACAAACAATATTCCTATTTATTCTGTGTTTCAAACATAATTTATGACGACGATTGGAAAATTTAAAACATCTGTGTGCTTTTTTTGATGAATGTTGAGGTTCGTAATAAGTGGTGAAAGGTAAATTATTATTAGAGTAGATCTTATTTGTAATTTTGTAATAGGATGTGTACTGTTATTTCTGCGATGACTAAAGAAGGTATAATATAATATTAACTGTTGTATTGTGTTGTTGTTGTGTCGAAAATACTAAAAGAAGGTACCTAGGTAGTATTTTCGGCCAAATCGATGTTGCAAATCGATGATGCGAAGCAACTGTTTTAGTTTATATTATTTTACGGTTATTTTTCTTTTTTTAGTTAATGCAATACATATAATAAAAAAATATATGAGATTTCTTTTCCGTGTAACAAAGTTAAACCGTAGCTATAAAGTTAACAACTATGGCGAAGTTACTTGAATACCCGGTATTGGGATACATTTATTAGTATTTCTTTTACCAATTTTTTCGTTTCGTGTAAAATATCATAAATTTATGATATTTTGTTGTGAAGATTAAGAATTTATATTATTAATTTATCCGTTCAATTCTTGCAAATTTAATAATTTATTAATATGAAAAGTTATAAAAATGATATGTATAGGTATCGGAATTCGTCCTCTCGTTGAGCGCTATGATTCTGTAACTTTTAATGAATATAGTATAGCAAGTAGGTACCTACGCTTACAACTTATGAACAAATCACATTTTGAATCCGTTAAAATGTATGGAATATTGTTCTAAAATAAAACACCAGATATGACTCAATGAAAATCTCAAAAAAATAAGCCTTCGTCAGCCATTTTTAAGACACAGGTATTAGAGGGTGAACGTATTGCCATAATCCGGACATAATTCCAAAGATTTGAGGAAAAAATACACAGACGCCTTAATAATAAAATACTTGCTACAGGTATCGATTTGAACGTGTTTCGTATTTATTTTATTTATAAGCAATACAAGAAAATAAAACAATAAGTAGTATACACGTATGTATTTAGAAGAAGGCCATTTATAGCTAAAAAGAAATCTTCTAGGCAATCTGTAGCAAGGATTATAACTACTGATATACTTTATTTCGATTGAAGAAAAGAAGCGGAATGAAAACATACTTTCTATTAATCATAAAAAAATATTGGTTTATTTTTACCTATAGGTAATTATCATGTTCAATGTTTCCATTTCTTAAAGTAAATAGTTATTTCTATAAATACTTACCTTCTAAGCCAGGTCTATAATAATGTACCTTTAAAATTGGCATGATTTCGCTCAAGATATTAATAGGTTCATTATATTTGCATTCTAATTAAATTGATGTAGTGCATAAACGTCTGAAATTTAATAATTATGAAATATAATTATGATTTGAACGTGTGAATATTATGTTGCAGGCACGTGAAGCAGTAATAAGCTTTGTTATAAGATTATACACGAAATATTGCTAGAGCATGGCGATGTTTATTAAGAACTTAATAATAGGTACTAGTACTTATGAAACTTACATTTATTTGCATAATATATTATTTACATGCAAGCAGAAAGAGCCTGATAAGCTAAATAATCAGCATATAGGTAGCATGTTATGTGTATTAGTTACTACTTAGGTCTTTTATTAAATTATGTTGAAAAAAGAAACAATTTTATGACATTAAATAAAGGTTTTACGCAATAGCTTCCCCAATGACCTATTAGTGCTGATTTACACAGGGTCAGTAACTGACTACAAATTCGAGGCAAATCAGTGCTGACCCGAAAAAAAACCCTGTGTAAACAGATTTGAAGTCAGTACAGAGGCTTGAAGTCTATGTAAACAGTCAAAGTCAGTCACGGCGCCGAAATTCGGCGCCGTGACTGACTCGTCTACTGACCCTGTGTAAATCAGCACTTATACTAGTAGACGCGGCATACGCCAACATCATTGCACTAAAAAACAGCGTAATTAATACATACCTACTTACTAACGCATTATCACCAATACAGTTGTTCTCTCTTTCACTCTCACGCACGAGACATAATACATGTCTCACTCATGTACTTCGTAATAACAACTGCCGATTAAAATATAAAAAGAACGTCCAGCCAAGACGCTGAATGGTGCGTGACTAAGTGAAACTCGGGCACTTAGCTGAGTTTTTTCTTGCCAAAATAGAGAGCGGGTAACGTATCTAGCTTTTTTATATATCATAGAGCTTCCCTACATAAAATGCAAACATTTTCTAAAAAAATATACACAACATACATGTAGGTATGTATAATAATCTATATATCTGATCCACATACAAAAAATACAAATTTAAAATGAAAAGGAAAGTCTAATTAAAAATTATGCCCTTAACTTTTGCTCTCATCAAACAAACTTCAACAAATTCCAGAGGACCCACACAAACGGTTAAAACACTCAACTGTCCTCAACTTGTCAAAAACTCTTCCAGTTAAATGCTATGCGTCGCTAATGTTTAATTCGATAAAGTCGTAACAAATGAAATAATTATATTATATTTATTTCTGTACCGCGCGGCTTCAACCGCAAAAGAAAAACGCGCAAAATCAACTATTTCTCGAGCTCATGTCCTATTCTGAATTCTGATGTATAACTTATATGACTGTAAAGTTTCTTCCACATTGTCCAGTGTTTTCCTGAAAGACTAACAAACATTATAATCCTCCATCCATCGTCAGAAACTTTAGCATATATAATATTAGTAGGACTAGGAAGGCCTAGCGACCCGCCCCGGCTTCGCATAGGTGCAATTATGCATGTTATGTAAACATAATACTAAAACACATACATAAAACTATTAAAAAGTCTGCATAGAGATCCGTTGTGTAGTTTTTTAGATCCCAGCATACCTATATAGGTACACACAATGAAAAGAGACTTTGTTTTATACTATGTACAGATAAAATATTATACGAATATTATGTAGTCACTATAATGCTTCTAGTATCTACAATAATTTAGATTCTAGCTCGTTTTGACAACATTGAAAAAATGTATTTCATACAGTTATTTCGCGTGGCGTGAACAAACATTTAAGCAAATAAAATTCTAAACAAACCGCTAAAAACTGTATCTGTCGGAATGTTTTTGCAGACTACACTAACGAATATATCAACTGGCAAATAATCTATTGAATAAACTGTGTATCGGAATTTTCAAGAGACGAATTAACAAGCACTTTCTTTGCGGGCGTGACTTACCACCTTGGATCTCGTCACCACTTTTCATCAGGTGGGACTGGGGTCATACCTATTTACGTATAAAAAAATGTATTTAACGTATAAGCATCATCATTAGATAGTAGCTACCTTCACTACCTTTGCCCTACCTTTACCCGTGAGAAATACAAATATAATAAAAATTTACTATAATTTACTATAATTAACTTTACAGAAATTCGTCGAATCACGCGTGGTAGGAATAAGATGGGATGGCGCGTAACGGAAAAATGTCACGCGTAACGAAAAAATGTTACACTAAATTTTTTTCCAAGCCCGATAAAGAAGTTTCACTTCAATAATGGTTTTAGAGTAAACTCGTACACGTTCGCAAAATTAAATTTATTTTAGTTTACATCTGAATTGACGCGACTTATAATAATTGACTTATTACTTACAAATTTTTAATCATACTGCATCCATAATAACACAGTAAAAGCCCGATTACTCGCTTGTTCAACTAATTGGGTGCGATTATTTAAATTATATATCATCTGTAAAATTTCATATAATATTTTCACGTAGCATTGTGACAGGTGTGCCGTGTGACCAATTCTGAATAGGGAGTAAATTGAAATTCATGGCTTGCCGACATCAAAGGAAACTATTGGCTTTTGTGATTCAAATAGGTACTGTTGTTTTTGTGGTCACTTTTCGTAAACACTTTTTCGGTTTGAGTGGAAGACAGTTTGTGAATGTTTTTCTAAAGTGTTGTGATAACATGTTTCACTACAGATACTTTTAGGGCTAATTTTTCTATCGTTGGTTAAAACTTATTCATCGAATAATGTATTAAACTACCATTTCAAAAATGTATTCTAATTGGCCGTATTTGACAGTTTACAGGTGACATTTTAAAATGTTCGTGTAATACTTTATTGGACGGATAAATTTTAACCAAGGATTGAAAAATCGGCACTGAAATAAACCGACTCGAAAATATTAAATGTTTTTTTAATACTTACATCTCAGGAAAATAAAGTTATGTACCTACGTATAAAAAAATACACATAGTTTAGAAAATACACTGCACATTGAAAAAAATAATTCAAATAATTTTGCGTGGTGGCAATAGATTGCAGAAGGGCAAATATTAAAACATTTTGCAAAAAACATTCCATCACACTATTGTTCTTTGCAAAATCTGTCACAAGAGAAAATTATATTCCATAAAATCCTCTGTTTATCTTACAATTCTATAAAACACTAGATCATTCTATAAAACTAGATATCGCGGTCGTGGATACTTTCATAAAAAAGTCACTCATGATATTCATCATTCATGTATTTATGTATTGTAATCAAATCGGAGTTTGGTGGATAAAATTTATTCATTTTAAACTTCGTTTTAGATTACTCTGAAACTATTAAAGCTTTGTACAATTACTTTGGATTGAACGATCTGAACCCTTTGTGGTCAGTTCCCTGAATATTTCTATTATCATGTATTTTTGATAGTGCGTAGAAATACGGGTTTCGATTTGAACTTTGAACTTAAGTAATATAATATTGTATGAGGAATAATACGTTTTCAGTTGTCTCGAGAATTATGTATGTTAATGAACGTTCTATAAATTTTAAAAATATAGTGTCCTTTATAGAATCGTAAACTATGTAAGTATTTGATTATGTGATGAAGAGCTATGTATGCATGATCTCAAGAAGGTTTCTAGTTGATCTTTGATAGTATATTAAGGCGAAGCCGGCGTACACAGTTAGTAGTAATAATTTATATAATAAAAAGTGTATACTGGTTAAATACCTTACTATTTACTTAGAACCTTGTTGAAACGTTGTCGTAACAGTTTTATTATATTACTAGCTTACCGCCCGCGGCTTCGCTCTCTTTGTCTAAAACCTAATAAATTATATACTACAACCTTCCCCTTGACGCTCTCGCCTCTATCTATTAAAAAAAACCGCAAAAAAATCCGTTGCGTAGTTTAAAAGATTTAAGCAAACAAAGGGACATAGGGACAGAGAAAGCGACTTTGTTTTATACTATGTAGTGATAATCAAGACAATAGGTCGTTTTTCCCAAATCATTATGAGTAAAGCTTTCAAAATTCAAAATATTAATGTATTTTTTATACATGAAGAACATTGAATACTATTAACACAGTATCTATACTAGTACGTACATATGTCAGTATCCTGTCAGTCATTGAAATTCGTATGATCATAAAATGGTTCCAATTAATTAATATTAATTAATTAAAGTTAACTTTATAGCGTCGTTAGCGACACATTAAACTGTAATACAATAATTATCGTAACAAATTTACGATCGAATTACGACTGTTTCTAATTATTACGTATTTCTTTTGCGACGGAAAAATAATTGGAATTAAGAAATAATTGCTTTTTTGAATTAACAGAAACCAATTATTCATACTTCAACTTCGAGGACATTATAACTTTTTTGTGGTTTGTTATGTAATTAAAAAAAATAATGTAGTTACACCATGAACTGAATTCTTCTATAATATAAAAATGAATCGCAAAATGTGTTAGTGAGCGCATAACTCGAGAACAACTGAACCGATTTCGTTAATTCTTTTTTTATTACATTTCTTGAAGTACGAGGATGGTTCTTATGGAGAGAAAACATAAAAATGTACTACGGGCGAAGCCGGGGCGGACCGCTAGTATTATATAACTACATTTTTGCATATTTTAAGAGATTTATCGATTGTTTTGTTATTAAAATAAAAACCTATAAACCTGATACCCTTTTATAAATTTGTATGCTCACGCTGAACTTTCGTGTGTTCAGGCATTCCGTTACACAAACTATTATTAAATATTTCCCTGTATAACAACAATATTTTTTAAACTTTGGCGTACATTTTTATTTTATTTACTATTCATATAATAATATTTGGTATGAACAATGTTGCATATTGGTATGAAACCGTAGAATGTTATCAAACTCAAAATATAGTCTGCATTCTAGAATACGGTATTTGGTTTATCTCCATCGGTTATTTACCTTGTGTTGGTTATATTCTTTGATGTATAAATATCTATTTACTAGCAATCAAATTTCTAACATTTTGTTTCCAATAATAGTTTCCTTGTCAAATTATTAAGTTAAAATTAGTCGACTTATATCTAAGCTATGCAATCATACCTCCATGTTTCAGTAACATGAGTTGGTAGTATCTCTAAAAGGCTATAAGGAAAATATTATGTAAGTCTTCAAAGAACATTATTCATACTATAACAAACATATTAATTTTCTTGATTACAATATTGTGTTGCTGTTTTATCGTTAAGATTTGTGTAATACATATTTCTTCACACGTGAGAGTCGATAAATGACTATCTAATTAGCACCATCGGCTATTTTTTTATAATTTGTAAGTCAGAGACAAAATAAAATACCTCGTGAGGCGTCAAAATCAACTTCAACAGTTCAGTGCTTTGTTTAGCAGTTTTAACGTAGGCGTTCGATCCCCGTCTGATAAATAAGGTTTCATGTATTATGCAGAAGGGCCATCGCTAAGTTGGCTGTGTTCCAAATACCTGTACTATTTACTTAGAACCTTGTTGGAACGTTTAAGAGTCGTAACAGTTTTATTCTATTATATTTAATAGGCGAACGTTTTCTTTTAGAAGCGGGTCGGGTGTTAATGGCACAAACATATATTTAGTTGATTGTTTTCCGACTTTTAGTATCAAGGAGTGTGTGAAAGTGCTTCTTGTGTTTGGTTTAGATATGGATATAAGATTTAATGGCTACGTATGGAGTACTTTATGATGTTATTGTTATATAATTTGGTATTAATGGGCGCTAAATAATACATTGATCTATAAAATATACTGATATATATTTATAGTTCTTAAAGTTTGAATATTTTTTTAATTATAATTATATATATATTGAGAACTTCTACAACTTCAGTCCTTCTACAACTTCAGTCCTATGATTTCCTGACATTCGTTATTATCATTCAGGTTGTAACTTGTTTTCTATGACAGATAAACAAAAATTTATCATCTGAGTTTATTTTAATTGCCAAGTTTACAACTGTGTTTATTTGAAGATAATTAAATCTTTCATCTCCATTAAAATGAAAGAGGCATCTTAAAAATTGTTCATTGAATCAATTTAATCAAAAGTTATAATCTACAAGTTTACTTTGAGTTAAGATTGGACCGGTTCTGAAATGCTTCAATTATCTTTGTGAATTATTTGTCAAATTCCACTTGTAAGCAATCAAAGGCATCTGTTTTTGTGACTAATGAAAAATAAATAAAGACGAAGATTTCGTTTATATTTAATAATCCGCTCAAAGACTTGATCTTATTGCATTTGGACTTGAATCACTTTCGTAATAAGGCTATTTCTTAGTAAACAAATAAGGAAAGCTAATTATTCCAGTTAATGATATTATACAAGCGCTTTATATAAATCGCATTATAAAGCTAAATTACTCACAATATATTAATTTCAACTTATCATTAATAATGTTTATTTCATATTTCTATAACATATAAAATTAATGTATTGCTTAGCCCAAATCTTCAGAACAGCTGAATCGATTTCGTTAATTCTTTTAAATAATATTCCTTGCAGTACGAGGATGGTTCTTATGGAGAGCAGGCGAAGACGGGGGTGACTGCTTGTTGTTTATAACTATATTAAATCCTCTATTTCTTAAGCACTATATTGTAAAGATAACAATACTTTAATAAAATTACCAGACTTGTGATGTGTTAGATATGCCTGATAAATAAAATACCAAAGAAATTGATTCTATTCACTCCCAAAACCAACACTCAAATTTGCAACAAAGCTTACACAATTGGTTATTGAATCCACGTTTCAACGTTTTCCTTTCCAACACTTCTGAAAGAAATTGCGTTGACGTAAGAGCTAGTTTTCACGCCTGTTTGTAAGTGTTGAGGAAAAACGGGATACATATTGTTACTTTGCGTCTTTGGTCTGTAAACAGTATCATATATTTGTAAAGAAATATGGTAAGGGGAAAGGAATATTAAATATACAGAAAGTATTTATTATAACAATAGTAGTAATATAATGTAGGTGATTACAGCATTGATATATATTAAATACATTTAGTTAAAATTAGATATTGTTAACTACAACGCCCATAAATGTGTCGTAGCACGATCTCTATGCTGCTACGATTATTGTAGAGGTAGCGTAGTAAGTCGTAGCACTCTATATAGTGTTTAAAGATAATGATTTCGATCTTTGTACCCGACTGCTTCAGTAGGATATGTTATTATAACATGAAACAAAATATATTCAATTCTCTATTATATTTAACTCGTATTAATTATGACAGAAGGTATATTAATTTACTGGCTACTTGAGAAGACCTTTATTATAAGCTCTATTTTTCTATATCCAATCAAGCCTTTGAAAACTAATTACCAGCTCCTTATCTTTAATAACATAGCAGTTTGAGCATTGGTTGTGGCATGTATAATTATTTTTCTTAAGGATTATAATTATAAATGGTTATTTTGCTCCAATGACGTGTACTTCAAAGGTTTTGTAGGACGTAGTTTAATTACTGTTATAGGACACATAATAAGTCTCTTAATAGTACGTCTAGCTGTATTAAATTTGATTGAACAAGTTGTATTTACATAAAAAGATGGAAATCATATTATGAAAGATTAGATGCAGGATTGAACGATTCCAATGTTGTCCAAAGTACGGATGAATACAAATACATCGTCAACTGATTTCATATGTATGATTTGACGAGAGCAAAATCTCAGTTGAACTATTTGAGTATGATATTTCTCATATGAAGTTTGTTTCAAGAACGTTATCCTATTGTACTTATACAAATATCTAATAATTACTCAATTCTCAGGAGATATTTCATTATTGAACTCACAGTTTTACAAAAAGATACAGACTAAAGTCGCTAAACGATCAAAACACAGCTTGTATAATATCGTGTTTACATTTAAATACAGTGGAGTGAAATTCTGAGTTGTAAAATTTCATGGTAGGTAAACGCAGGTATTAACGACCCCTCTAAGGCAATTTCAAAATCAACCATATTTTTTAAGTATACTGGTTCTTCTAAAGATTTATAATTTCATTTTATATGCTAGTGTTATGTATAAAAAATGTATTTATTGAAGCAAATACATTCTAATAAAGGATTATCTTGTAAAAAATAATTTACAATGTGACTTAGTCGATTGTTGCTATTACCGACCCATAAAAACGGCTGTGAAGCTATTAACGATTTTTATGCAGCTATTCCCGATCGTATGTGAGAGGAAGCCTTTTTCCAGCAATGGAATGTATAGAAGCTAGTGATGATGATGATTACCGATCTTAATAAAATGAAATAAAAATGCAAATATATTCGTATTTTTTAATTGTAGTTATTTTTAATAAAACAAATGAGTACCTACTTTTTAGTAATGAACTAAATAATTATAAACTTTTAAATTAATCAACATAATACTATTAATATATGTACATATATTAAATTAAGGATTTTAAACTCTAGGATATTTCGTTATGCTATTTGATTGATTGCTTCGGCGAGTTGTGTTTTACTGAATACTTTTCGCCGCTTTCGTGGCTCCATATTTCTGGAAAAAATATACCTAATTATATGTTTTATGTTAATTTAACCTAAAAACCTAAAAATATAATTTTTTTTAATTTTTTAAATTTAACCTAAAAATATAATTTTTAATAGGCACCTATTATGTCATAAAAGTAATAAAAATATATTTGCACGCTCAATTACGAGCAGAATGTTTAAGGATCAATATTATCTGTATATACAAACATCTTTATTCTACATTCTGCAAATAAAGCAATTTGAATTTGAATTTGTAGATCAGAAACTAAACAATCTATATTCGATCGGTAATAGCTTCCTATAGTTGCTATTGCCGACCCACATGGGTCGGTATTAAAGTATGTAAGTATAAACCTAAATTGTATTACCGACCCATAAAAAAATGGTTATTTTAATTCATTTGATCATCAGACTATAAAATAGATTATAATTGATTAATGTCATACAAAATATGAACAAATGCATATTGTTTAAACAAAAAAAAAACAATGATTTACTTCTGTAACTATTCGATAGGGATCCTCGAAAATATCATAACTTTGTATAAATTGACAACGCTAAAAGACACAACACTAGACAAAAAAGTTTAGTCGCTAATAGATTTTTATGAAGACTCATAGCTTAGATTTAAACTGGTCCATAAAACCACTTGTGTTAGTGTGATATAATAACATAAAAGAAAATAAAACAAAAAGTTACGTTGCTGCCATTGCCGACTTACGGGTCGTTGATACCTGCCGCGGCTTAAACTGGTGAAGCTAACACCGTCCCATTTTAATTTTAAGTTTTATCGTTTCAAATTACTTTTTATTAATAAAATGTTGTAAGAAATGAAAAGTTGACACTTAAATGCATTGACATTTAGTAATATAAATTAAAGTATAGATGTCATTTGTTTGTAAATGTCTTAAAAAGATACTCACAGTACTTACCCGAAGGAACAACGGAACAGTACGACACGTCCTGCTTCCACGCTACCCCGCAGCAACTTACGCATTTTAACTCTTTTTTGCTCAGTTACTCACTCTAACGTTAAAGTATACGATGCTCAAGTAATACATTCGTGTATAACTTTGCCTACCTATAGCTAAAATAGTTCTGGAAACGTTTAAATTTCGAATTACTTTTATAGGTCGGTAATACCTTCAGATTTTCGATGGGTCGTTGATAGCTGCGTTTACCCTATTGTTTTCAGCGACGCCATCGAATTTTTTCATTTGTAAATTCAGACGGTGTTTTCTAATTCCGTGCTTCATTAAACTTTTTATTATAATATTTATTTAAATATTAATGTTGTCACGAACTTCTATTCTCTTAGAATAGGACTAGAGTTATAAATAATTAGACCAAAACATACGTTCAATAAGAGAAAATGTAACTTAGGTAATTCATGTTTATCAAAATTTATGCTACATATTATATGATAAATGCGAAATTTAGCTTGTTTGAATAGTTCTATGGAAGATTGTCAATAATAGTAATGATATCAAAATTACTGCACAAATTTTGATGACCATCGCAGTATTGTAGACCTATAAAAAAAGCAGACAAACTATTAAAGGACTATCTTTTTTGTGAGAGGCTTGTATTACATAAATCAAAACAATAAGTCACAAACCGTAATACAATATACATGATTAAAACATACACTTTATGAAACGTATATACATTGGTATATAGAAATCTAAGAAAGAAATATATAAAAAAATCTAGAAAGTAAAGCTTTTTTAGTAGGTCTTATCCATACAGAGAGATTATGTCTACATACCTATAGCTAATGTTACGCTAATCTCATGTTAGGTCAAACTGGCTTAGAGGGATCAAGCTCTTTTGAGGTCATTTAGATCGTACGATGTGACCATAAACGGAATTTGGAACAAAATTGTGTGGAAAGGGGCAATTATCGTCTGGAAATTGGTTTATAAATTGTCTTTGTGCTTGGTTGTATAGGCTAATTTTGTTTGTGTATTGATTTTAATGTAGTGATGAATTTTAATTATTTTGAGGGTATATAGAACATAGTTATTAACGCTTTTAATTAACGAAGAATATGTAACTACATTTATATACCTATTATTGAAATACATAAGCGAAAGCTATATAAGTCTGGGGTCTATATTTTGATGTAAGGAACTTTGTTCAATATTTTTTTTTTTATAAGAACCATTATACACTACTACTTAAGAATTTTACATACCCTATGTATATTATAAGTAATAAAATACTTATATCAATTAGGTACGATACGACACGATAACGATACGATTTGATCGTATCGCAGTCGTGTCGTATCTGCAATATCTATTCGTAAAGCTAACCGGATTTTCTCACATCCCCGTAACATACTAAATTAAACAACACCCCGTCGACGTGTTTACTAATTTTATGGAATATATTATCTTACATAATATTATGTGCTAGTAACACATGTTCTTATACAAATAACGAAGCTATTGTTACGTCTTAGATTGTGTTTGTTTTGAATAATTGTTTCATCTTGGTGTTCATATTATTTGTTTTACATTACGTTACTTCTCATAGAGGATTGAGTTAATACTAGGTACATATAGATGTTTATGGTAAAGTAAAGGAGAATGTAAACATATAAATTATTTTAAACAATTAATTTAGGTATATACCGAGTGTAATCGTTAAGTGTGCACAAGTGATTATTCCGTAACTATTGCAGATATCAAAGAACTTAAAATTGATATCTAAAGTACTATTGAATAAAATGGCAATAATAACATTTAAAAAATAGAACGAGAAATATCCAAAAATGTTACATTAACTATAAAGCCAATATCACAACCAAAAATTATACTTACCTACATCAATTTAAATCGGTATGTTAATCCTACACCTTGGATCTAAATTAAACGTCAGAATTCGATAGACCGTGGTAAACCACAGCTATCGTATCAATCTGGTAAAGAACAGACAGCTACGAAAACTAGGTTAAAAACAATCTATAGTGTAATAATAAAAGCTCAATTGTTTTTGTTTGGATGCGCTTATCTCAGGAACTACTGGATTTCATAAATTATTTCTCAGTTTGATATACGCGCTTATCTCAGGAAAGTGTTCTATTCGATGACAAAAATTACAATATTACTGTGATATGTACATGAACCCTGAGTGCTATATTCTATATAATATCTACTAGGAAGCCAGAATATAATGCTAACAATTAATGTAATTTTTTTATTCAAATACTCAATTTGCGTAAATATAAATGGTCGCTTAAAATGACAAATTCACATAATAGAGGTACATTAATCTGATTGTAGCCACAGACGGATTACCTACAATCATAAATTCATATTCACTATGAATAATCTAATAGTACTCTATGACCAATGCACGTGGAAATTAAATCTTAAATAATGATAGCTTAATATGTAAACGAGAATAAAGTGAGTAATAGATTTTAGTAATACCTACGTACTACGTACTAGAACGACAAAATTTCTACTAATTTTTATCGTTAAAACTGGTAAACCAGTTTACTAGAAACAGGATTAATATTATTAAATGATTTTGTGTCTGTTTATCTTTACGTTAAAAAGGTAATTTATTTATTTATTTATTTATTCTTCACTGTATTGGAAATACAAGTAGTTAAAAAGGTTAATTAGGTATATCAGTTTTTATCAACAGATTACAAGGGCAAATCCCTACTCTTATAACGCACATAGAATAACAGAATAAAATAATTATAATACTTTTTCTTATAATAGAAAAACAAGTGTAAACAATAGATGTGGCTTTATATAGAGAAGAACAAATTAGATTCAGCTATATGATGCCATACTACATCATACAACCTACGCTGTACTGTCCGCAACACTTAGATGATATTTTTCTTATGTGGCTAGTGCTCTTGCATTCTATAATTTTATAAAATAAGTAACTACAACTAAAAAAGTATATGTTTTCTTTTAATATATGATGTATATTAGCAAGCAAAATATATAAAATATGACCAAAATATATATTATATAAGCCAAAGTTGACCAATCTTAATCGCGATAATGTCGTGTTTGAAATTCGGACACTATGTACAATGGAAATAATGCTGCTTTAAGACATCATAAAATTAATACCTACCTTTTGCTGAACCAAACCTCCCATTGGGATAAGCTCATAATTTTCATTTAATCCCTATAGTAGTTAATTAAGAGGTTATAAGGAGCTATTAGTCATTGTTAAAGACTTATACACGGATTAATACGTAAACTTTTTTTAATGATTTATTCTGATTTTTCAAATACTTACTAACGAACGAATTGAGTCAGTTTCACTATTTGCTGATAGTGTTCCTAAAATTCTTATTATTTGTAATTTGTACCGTGGGTGGACCTGGGTTCGATTCCCGGTGGAGAAAAAGAAAAAAACAGTGTCTGGCAGGACATAAAAGGAAAGGAAGACACCTATTCAAACTCAAACTCAAACATTTATTTATTCAATTCGACTTCTTCTAGAAGCACTTTTGAATCGTCATTACATATTTTTTACATTTACCATGTTATTTGTCTTTAAGAAAATCGATCAGTGAAACAGGTGTATACATATTACCTTAGCATATTACATAATGCATCTGCCCCTTACCAATTAGAAGACACGGGACTTTTCTTAGAACATAACTAGGTTAAGTTCTGTTTAGCTGAACATAGCTGTATGTTCTGTTTCGCTTATCTGTGAAGGTAAAGTGGCTACAATTTAAACAACAAAACACTAGAATATGATACACAATCCAATACCACGATTCGAGATCATGTATTCAAACCCACGCTCAGCACTTTGCTCCAGCAATTCGCTTGATTTCCTATCTATTTGATTTATTTGTATATAACGTATTACGGTATGTGGATGTTCTTTCTTGTGTCGAAATATACGTTGGTTGTAATTTGTTGGAATAATAATGGTGTTATAGATAATCTTGAACATTGTGATAGTTAATTAATGCTGAATTGTAATAGCACCTTTTTTATCTACATTCTTGCAAATAAATGTAATTTGAATTTTATTTTTATTTTTATTGTATGATAGGGAAGCGCTTGACTATCTCGCTTGATGGAAAGCTGAGATGTGGCCTAAGATGGAGCGCGCTTCCCTAGAAGGTACCTGTTCACTCAATTTGTGTATTATAATGTGATAATATTTGTAGCAATAAAGCCACGAGATAAAATGTTTTGAAAGAACTAAAAATTTAACGATTACTTTAGTTTCGTCAATTTCTACGACTTAAAGGTAAATTTTAAACATTTAATGGCTGTTGAAACGATATCTTCCTCAAGTTTTTACCCTACAAGACTAAACCTGATTTTTTTTAGTCTAAGAATCGAACATGGAGCTCTTCGTCAGAATAATATGTGTTAACCAGTGTACCCAGACGGACTGATTGTGGTAAATGATTTTCTGTATTTGAAAAGAGGGATTTCTATTGTTAGCTTTACGGCCAGTAATAAATGTCACAATACTTCAATGTACAAAGCTTTTGTACATTTCATTTATTGGTATTAAATTATTTATCTCTATAGACTGTTTATTGAATATTGTTGTAAAACGGTTTTGTACTATTTTGGTAAAGGAGCTATTGACTTATATACTTTTCAAAAAAATTAACAGTGTTTACGAATATGATATAAACAAGAATGTGTCTCATTTTACCCTTCTCAATTTGTACCAACTTTCTTTTTCTTCTCTTGTCTTAACGCTTTAAATAAAACTAAAATTTATTTTAATAAAGCCTTATAATTTGACCTTCAAATAAATACATTTTTTTTAATGCTAGTTACTTTCAAAATTAACACTTTTTAAATTCTTAATACCTATTTAAATTACAGCATGTTTTTGTTCTAAAGCGTATAAAATAAATAACTATAAGTGAAATATAAACACATCCCATCACAATCGCATAATTATTCCCCAATAACATCCTCCTGACTGTAATTAAAACAAAGATATTCTAACACAAATAGCTGCATGTCATATGCAGTCGTGGTTGACCGCGTATCTGTAGCACACAAAACCGCAAAACCATCATACAATGCTCACTGACTGACTTCAATATATAAGTACCTATGTACTATTAGTATAGTATCTGTGGTACTTTAATTGTTCATCTCTTTATGTAATATGATAAAGCTGAAGAGTTTGTTTGTTTGAACGCGCTCTCAGGAACTATAGGTCCGATTTGAAAAATTCGGTCTTAGATAGCCCATTTATCGAAGATGGCTATAGGCTATATATATTATCACGCTAAGACCAATAGGATCGGAGCAATGCGGGTGAAACTGCGGGGCACAGCTAGTATATAATAATAGTATTTAAGTGTTATCTGTATTTTTGTGTGGGTGCATATTTAAATACTGACGGCTACGTCTAGGAAAATTCGATTTTTTGCGTCGAATTTATTTTATTTGGATATTTTATTAATTAGAAATTATATAAATTTCATACTGTTTATTTACCTGTGAAAGAGGAATGATATTAAATTAATAATGATTGAGTAAACCTCAGATTTATCTTTTATTGACCTACATTTAGCGAGTATTTATCAAAAAAGTAAAAAGTAAACACAAATATTATGTTCGACGAACGCGCAAAATTCATATTCAAATAGAATTTTGATCATATTTATATTTGCGTATTTATAAACAAATATTATGTTGCAAAAAATAGTGGCAGTCGCAATTTAAAATAACTTTAAAAAATAAACATTCAAAAAATTAAATATACATACTTTTATTTAATGTTTTATTTATTAAACAATTAAGTGTCAACGAGGAGTCATATTTTTGTTTTATATATTTTTAAACTAGATTTCTGCCCGCGGCTTCGCCCGCGCAGTCAAAGAAAAACCCGGATAGTTCCCGTTCCTGTGGGATTTCCGGGATTGCGTCATTTTCCCGGGATAACAACTAGCCTATGTCCTTTCTCGGGTATCAAAATAACTCCCAAATTTAATGTAAATTGGTTCAGTAGTTTAGGCGTGATTGAGTAACAGACAGACAGACAGAGAGAGTTACTTTCGCATTTATAATATTAATAATGGATTGCGGATGATATTTTGACATTTTAATTATAAAATTTTTCAACATGGGCGATATTATCGTATAAAGTCCTATGGAGCTTTGAGATATAGTTTTAATTTATTCATAAGAGATCACTGGCCTTAGAAATTAGAATCAACATAATCAAATTCATAGTATTAATGACTCAAATCGCCATGTTCTTTTTCTGTTTAAATAGAACAAATTCAATATAAAAATTTCAGGCGTGTCATGAATGTGTCTGCAAAAAATCAGCTACATCAGACGGGTCGTATAGAATCGCAAAGTTGACCTAAACATACAGAAAAAGTAAAATATAAGATTGTACATACGTACTTGTTAATACGTCTGTATTGGCAGAGGCTTTGTATCGAAAATTTATATCTGATTTTTAAATATTTGACCCCTATAACCTTGGGAGCGTCGCCCAATAAGCTCTTTAGAATCGTTTATAAACAATGAATATTATCGTTGAATTTAAGAGGCGTTTGTGGAATATTTTTGAGATTCTATCAATTAGTTTTAAAGAAGTATGTGAGTGTCTAATATCGATCTCCTATACGACAATTTTATGTTCTGTTTATGCTCTTTCTGTGCGAATTTAGTATGCAATAAATATTAGGTATATCTATCCTAAATTGCAGTCGTATCATTAGTTTTTAATATTTGTTGGTAAGACTCTAAAATAAGAAGTTATTATATACATCATACATAACGAATTTTAACCATACCAACCATGTTCGGCTTTTCTGAGTAGGTAGTATGATATTAAAAGCGATCTTCAAAGTTCAAAATCTGAGACTTCCCAAAATAATGTGCAAAAATGAACAAAAAGACCTCAATTATCAAAACGAATGTTTATCGTATTTAACGACGTTTTAAATTATATCTACTAAAATAGCATGTAAAACTTTGTAAGACTAGAAATAATAAGGACATTATTTTAAGTTGACTTGACGTTGACGAGTTTAGATTCGTTTATTAAAATTAAGTTTTATTCTCAACTCGTTTACATTTAACAAAAAGGTTTTGAATCTATATTTTGTTTATTTTGATTTATTCTTATACTTATATCATCAGCCTCTAAAATAATGTCGAAATTAATGTAATACATAATAAAAGAGGTTTCTGTAGACTGTAGGTATAATTTAATATAATGATGGAAATTGATTATACTTTTCTTAATGTTATAGTAACTTATTATTTTATCAAACTAAATTATCCATTCGTACTAAAATTATAAATATAGATGTAGATCTACACGTCTTTCTTCTTTAAATCTGTGAAAGAAAAAGATAGGCTACTTTTCGCGAAAATAAACTTAAAAAGAATGCAATGTCCGGAACAGCGATTTCTATGAATGGGCATTTGTATTAAGAACTTTAGTCGCACGATAAAATGAAGACAAGTGAAATCAAGAGCGGAATTATAAAAAAATAAATTTTAAAATAAATATGTTAATTACACTCCAATATAAACCTCACATTATTTAGCTTTAATTATCCTATACTAGCTGTCTCCTGTGCTCCTGTTGGTCTTAGCGTAATAATATATACCTAACTTATAGCTTATTACTTGATAAATGGGCTATCTAACACCGAATGAATTTTTCAAATGGGACCATTAGTTCCTGAGGTTAGCGCGTTCAAACAAACAAACAAACTCTTCAGCTTTACATTATTAGTATAGAAAACCTTCTTCACATTATTTAGTATCAATTATTAGCCCTATAAATATATCAGTTCTGTTAATAAAACGTTGTTTTAACGCTCATGTGTATCCATATCACTTACCATGAATTACACTGATTACATTGCATGAAACCACAAGGCAGCTATAGCACCTAAGTTTAATTAATATAGTTCACACATCGCTTGTATATCGAGTCGATAGAACTAATGAAAAGTCAATAGTCTGTTATTTACAGGTGCAATGTTGAACAGTGCTTGTAATCTATTTCGGCTATTTTTTAGTAATGTTAGGTACCTATGTGTGTACAGGTAACATACAGGTATATTATTGTGTATTAAATTCGTGAAGTAAATTATTAACGTGCCACCCTATGTAACACCCTATGTATATTGAAATTTTTATATATAAACATATTTTGTCTATGAAATGAAATTAGTTTTACTGTATTGTACACGTTGGTCGTGGTACTACATTCATTATCTCAGACATAAAATATGTTTCTTACAAACACTATAATGACTACAACAGTCAATATAAAGGAGTTTTACTATCCCATTGTTTGGATTTTGTTCTTGTTTGGCTACCTAAGTACAAATAATCCTCAATCCCCAACCATGTTACGCCAAAATTCCTCCAACAAAAAGGTATTCTTAAAAATAAATCCGAACATCTAATTACGTGAACATTTCAACAAAATGTCTTACCTTCTAAATGCCTTCTAAGCTGGTTAGCAATGAATTATGCCAAGATTAATATCAATCAAGATGAACGATGTCACTCGGTATTTGTGTAACGTCACGGCTGACAAACTTTTAGATATTTTGACAAAGTTCTGAATTTGTCGGCTTTGTAAAAAACATTTTTTGATGAATTTTGTAAAGATTTTAGCGAACAATTGTGTAAATTCTCTTGAAATTTAGAATACCTATTTTGTTTGAACCAAATAGGGTAGATAACCTAGTTTTATAACTTCTTATTCAAAAAGATACATAAAAATATATTATAGAGAGTATAATATAGGCGCTTAGTATAATAGGCGATAGGAAGATAAACAAAGATGTATAGCAAAATAATATTTATACAGTCTTTTATTAATTTTTGTAGGTCGAAACAGAAAAAAGTATCCTTGTTGTTATTCAAAAAAGTATTATATTATTTGATCTGATTTAATGAAACTTATGCAACAGGTTAATAAAGTATGACAATAAATTACCCATGATATGATATATATTTTTCTATATACATATTAGATACTAGCTTACCGGCCGCGGCTTCGCCCGCTTTGTCTTAAACCTAATAAATTATATACTAAAACCTTTCTCTTGAATCACTCTATCTATTTAAAAAAACCGCATCAAAATCCGTTGCGTAGTTTTAAAGATTTAAGCGTACATAGGGAAATAGGAACATGGGGACAGAGAAAGCGACTTTGTTTTATACTAGGTAGTGATACTAAACAGTATGTTTTATACGGTATTTCAAGTATTTACGGATATATGTAATATGTTATTTTCAACGTGGATTGACCGCCCATCGTTTTCAGAACGGAAATTGCTCCAAACGCTGCATTTCACATTGTGTTTAGAAATCATGTTTTCATCATTTTATCAGCCGTACTAGTTTCCTTCTTTATTCCTCGAATAATAAGCTTTACTTCCTTATGAATAGACTATATTCGTCTGCGTTTGACACAAATCTTTTGATTTAGCGCCGTATAGAAATGTACTAAAAATATATAGAAAATTCGTTGTCAAAAATCGTAGTACAAAAGATTTATAAATTTAGTATGTGTGTTAATAGTATTACTTGATTACAATCATTATATTTTGTGGTAATCCCCCGTAATAAATAATGCACTGAATTCTATCCTACTAATATTATAAATGCAAAAGTCTGTGAATATGTGAGTGTTTGTTACTCTTTCACGCAAATAATACTGAACCGATTACAATTAAATTTAGCATACATATATAGAGGGTAAATTGGATTAACACATTGGATAGATTTTATCCCTGAAATCGAACGGGAACGGGAACTATGCGGGGTTTTCTCTGAAATCGCGGTCGAAGCCGCGGGCGGAAAGCTATACTAGCTACTTACATATTTTCCGTGCAGTTGTTTAGTTTCCATATAATAATCTACATTTTATTAGCTGTTAACAAAACAAGTGATAACTGCGTTAAAAACAACCGACCTCAAACTTGCACTTGCAACATTTACAAATACCTACAGACAACAATGCTCATAAAATAAAAACTACTGGGCCTATCCAAATAAAATTTTTATAGGACCAATTCGACACCATCCCGCATCGAACAAAAAAAGAATCACGTAAATCGGTTTAGAAACCTCGGAGTAATCGGTGTACATACATAAAAAAAAACATACCGGCCTAATTGATAACCTCCTCCTTTTTTTTGAAGTCGGTTAATTAGTAGATAACATATTGCTCCTTTGCTTTCAATTGCATTTGACTCAAGAATAATTGAACGTAAACATGCTACGTAATAAGTTTTCAGTAATTATGTATTCAGATAAAGTTATTTCTATCTAATGAGAAATGATGGTTTATTGCACGTTCCAAAGAAGTTATGTTTAGTTTAGGAGCTGGTTAATTACTCGATTGCCAATAGTGCATATTCATTTGATACTGTCTTATAATAATACTGCATTGATAATCTTTAAGCATGCATTTGACTATAAATTATTGATAGTGTCTAGTATAGCCACAGTTTTCATTAATTACGGTTTCATTAATAATAATTGTAGTAGCATCACGGAGCTATGAATCTGTGAATATGAAGTAGCTTATGTATCATTCTAAAGATTAAATTGTTCAATTAGGTGTATATATATCGTGCCATAGTAAATAACGAAAATTGAGCCTGTATTTAAAAACGTTAACAATCGTCCGTTAAAATAATATTCACATTCAAATTCAAATTCAAATTCAAATTCAAATTCAAATTATATTTATTTGCAAGAATGTAGTTACAAATTATTATTGTATCCAAGAACAATATTCCTCGACATTATACTGTATAAAGCGAATGGCTTGTACAAAGTTAAGGCTATATATAACCTATCCCTTTATTAATTTTAGCATACACGTGCAAATAAAGACCTTAAGTGGATTCTCTGGACTTACTAATTAAAAATGTCAAAGTAACGGAGTTGAAAAAGTTTAAGCTTCCCGGGAAAATACAGGTGGATGGTGAGTTATTTAAAATTGAACTTTATGTGTGTGGGCTAAAGCGGATATTGGTGGATTTGTAAAAAACAATAAAGCTTTAGTTCTAAAATCCTTTTACTGCAGTTTCTAGTTCTGTAAATGTTTGTAATGGGGTAATTTTTAAAGTGGAAACGTTTCTGCACAATGTAAATGTGAATTTACAAACGTTTGGTCACATTTGTTATTTTAATTTTAATTTATGAAGTCAAATTGATTAAATTTATTCCTTTCGTTATTGTGATATTGAGTAACTAATATATACAGCTTTATATTTTGTATTAGCTTCCCGCACATGGATTCACTCGTTTTGTCTAAAACTTAACACATCATTATATTATACGATAGCACTACAACCACTTTATCTATTAATAAACCTTATAAAAATCCATTGCATTGTTTTTCCCTACAATATTAACTGCATACGTATCTATATCAACTCTAGTACAAAAAATATTCAAGAAGAAAGCAAAAACATATTATTTCTGAAACAATAAAGTCTAAAACGTTCTTACGGAAAAACCTATTTTCTGTCTGTTCAATTTCTGAATTCAGAACTTTTATCATTCGAACTCCATCTTCATAAGAAATATTGCTTCTTATTATTTTTTCAATTTTGCGAACGTTGAGACAATTTATTACGTATTAGAAATTCCGATATTAATATTGATATCGTATTCGTTTTATTTGGATATTTTTTGGGAAATAACTTCATTTAAATTTAGGAATATCATTTGAAAATCAAATTGGAAAGAATCTTAATATTATATACTATCAATAATATCGTCGTCTCAAGGATGTCTCTATAATAACCAAGAATTTTATTTTAATCATAATATAATTTACTATACCGGCTATGTCTTGTGTGGAAGGCGTCGGTCGCCTCTAGCACAGGTTTATACCTAGTTGAGGCGATCGTCGAGTTCAAATTGTATTGTGTTGTGTACCTATTACTTAGTACTAAATAAACGATTTTTATTTTTATTTATTTTTTAATTAGGAGGTAGGAAGTTGAGAGTAGTAAATAAATATTTTTAAAATGAAACATCACTTTCCTGCTCTATAATCTTGAAGGAGATGGAATTTAGATTTGTAGAGCTAGCGCGCAAGAGCAACTTTTGTCTCCGCAACTATTTTGTCTCCCCCATTCAACTCTATGGGCTAATAAAAAAGTCTCCCGGGAGTTGCGTCGCTACGTGCGCGAACTTTCTTAGAGCTAGCGCGCAAGAGCAACTTTTGTCTCCGCAACTATTTTGTCTCTCCTATCAACTCTATGGGCTAGTAAGAAAGTGCGCGCACGTAGCGACGCAACTTCCTTTAGATTTGATGGGAGAGACAAAATAGTTGCGGAGACAAAGTTGCTCGTGCGCGCTGGCTCTTACTAGCCCATAGAGTTGATGGGAGAGACAAAATAGTTGCGGATACAAAAGTTGCTCTTGCGCTCTAGCTCAAACAATTGCTGGCGTGATAGTTATTGATATTCATTTTATATTATAATAAGGTTGATATAAATGAGCAATAAGTATTTGCAAATTAAATACATAATATCAAATGTATATATTATTATATAATGTATCTGTTTCCATGTTTTTGAAGGGCAATGCTAAAGTGTATTAATTGTACTTTGAAATGGAAAATGAGTGAGTTAATGAGTTGATTAATTATAACAGTGCTCTTATTACGGTTTATATTTGAGTTTTATGATTTCGAATTGAACATGTTAATTGCCAGCTTTCCGCCCGCGGCTTCGCACGCACTTCACGCGTAGCAGATGTTCGTCTACATTTTAATTCGTATGTATAAAATTTGGAAATATACTTTCAAAGTTTTATATTACTTTTTTTTCTGACAGATAGAATGAACTAGAATTTAATAACAGTGATGTCCTGACTGTTGCTATAGGTAAACCAGAATCTGATGGCAATTGGGGAAATCAAAATTTTGAGTGTGCAACCCTAGGGAAAATGGACTGACCGATCTTGATACTGCTTATTTTTTATTTTGTCCTCAACATCATTAGTCACATTACATAAGTGAACAATACTGTACCAAATAATGAGATATCCACTTAATATTTTGTAGGTACTACTTACATGTATAATATACATATTACTTTATCTATGTAATACATATTATTATTTACACATACCTATATTTGTATATTCAATATCATTAAGCCATGTAAAAATATGGATGTAATGATAATGCAGATCAAAACTAGATAATGCTAATATTTTTTTTTATAAAATAAAATAAAATAAAACTATGTTTATTTTCGTAAGTAATAACAGATACACAAATAATTATAAAATTGACTTGGACAGCTTGGACTTGACGTAAAGCCGTATTGGAAACTCCTGTAATAAGTTTTCATAAAATTATATTGTAATCAAAAAACAATATTATAGTTAGTTACCTACTTATAATATTTTTAATTTTAAGTATCAAAACGGGTAAGTCCAATTTACCAATAAAATATTCAAAATTGAAAATTGTGATGTGTTTGACCCTTCTTCATCGAATGTTTTTCTATACACATTATAAACAACACCTCTTGCTTGTGATCGCAGCGGCTTTTTCGACACCTTCGAAGATTTTTTAGACAAAATCCTAAAAATTATTCAAGAATTGCAAAGAAGACAAATAATTTGACAACCATTTTGATAGTTGTCAAATAAAATTGCCATATGAAAATCTTTTATTTCTTAAATATAAATATGCCATCAGATTCTGGTAGACCTATATTAGCAATGGTACGCAAACGTCTAAAATCTAAATGAAGACATTAGTTTTTCTGTATTTACTATATTTGGTACCTATTTGTACTGAATATTGCCATGGTATATCATCAATTTAAAAAAATATGTACGGGTATCATTTACATTATTATGATTCAAAATTATTACATGCTTACATAATATATCGTTACTTAATATCGTAACGATAAAACGTTAATTCTACAAATAGTCGATGCAAATTTGCTAGATGTAGAGTCACGTAGAGTCTAGAGTATAGATTATAGACAGTTAATTAGACGACTAATATATAATATTACTAGCTTTCCGCCCGCGGCATCGCCCGCGTTTTCATAGAAAACCCCGCATAGTTCCCTTTCCCGTGGGATTTCCGGGATAAAACCTATCCAATCTCTCAAGTTGGATCAAACTGCACATGGTGTGTGAATTTTATTATAATCGGTTAAGTGGTTTAGGAGTCCATTGAGGACAAACATTGTGACACGAGATTTATATATATTAAGATTTTAAAAAGGCAATATACATTTTGTTCTTACTCAATTACCGTAACGATTAAACGTAAACTCATATAGTATACCACCTATAGTACAACATAAAGCTAGTTTGTCAGCTGAAGTTCCTTTATCTTCTATGGTCATAGATAGTAAATAATATCTACTGATAAAACATAATAGTTATATAATATATAGAAAGACAAAATATTTGTTAGTCATTATACAAATCGTCGATAAAATGTAAACTAAAATGTCCTTGTTAGCTGACGTTTAATGAAACAGCCAACAATGAACTCCGTAGACGCTAATAGTTCACGATTTGAATTCCAAATAGCAACTGCTTGTGAAACTGCAAGTTTTGTTTTATTTCAAAGACTGCAAGTTTATAACGAGGGCTTCCCGTTTAAGGTGGAACAAACGATGATTATTTGTCCGTTTTCTTGTTTTAGTTTACTGCGAGGGAAAATATACCCCGATTGATCTACAAGACTTACTGTTGAAGTAAAATTTTGAAAAACAAATCAATTGATAATTCTATAAAAGAGATTATATTATTTTGTTGCAGTTCATTACAATTTTTATTAAAACTAGTTTATACTATGAACACTAGGTACGTTACAAGATGTTCATATTATGTATTTGATATTTATATTTCTTCACCAAACAGAAGTCTTACAGACAATCTATACTAATATTATAAAGCTGAAGAGTTTGTTTGTTTGAACGAGCTAATCTCGGGAACTACTGTTCCGATTTGAAAAATAGTTTCGGTGTTAGATAGCCCATTTATTGATTCATCACGCTAAGACCAACAGGAGCGGAGCAATGCGGGTGAAACCGCGGGGAACAGTTAGTATTTATATAAATGAATTCATGAGAATTGACCGATTCGAACGAAACAAAGTTGTAAACATGTTTACGCAATTAGCGATGAAGAACAAATCATAAAACGAAATCCAATATTTAGAATAACAATATCGAATAATTAGTAAAGTTATTCAAATCCGGCCGCCATTTATTAAGTCCATTACTTAACAAAGATTAATAAATTCTTATCCGGAATCATTTGTAACATTTTGCCAATATCTTTGGCTTATCAGATAATAAACAATCTTGAATAGAAACAGAAACGGTAATTATTTATGGGTCTCAATTTTTCATGTAATATTCAACATTCCATATATTTATTTAAAATTGTAATACAATATTACGTTGCATTTACATGAAACGAGCCAATGCTCATTCTAACCCCACTATGTCATTTTTTTAGTGTAAACTTAATTATTTCGTTATTCTTAGTGCGTTCGAAAAGATTGTATGCAATGTTCTTATACTGAACAACACTGAATACTAGTTTTCGTATACACTAAAAGATCAAAAAAGAATGCTCATGTTCTAGCTCTAGCTCTATGTTTGTTTGACATAAATGCACCGTTAAACATAGCATTATAATTTTTGACATCATAATACATACACACTTCTAATACGCGATAATTACTGTGAGCTGTATCGCATTGTAGTAGTAATTGTACACATTTTGTTGGGTTGCGATCTGCTCGTGATATTGATGTGGCGCCTATGGGCCCGGCAAGATCGCGACCTGTTATGTGTATTTAATTTTAAATAAATAAATAATACCTACATTTTTTAATTCAAGCGTAAATAAATCATACAGTTCCTATTATACTCTTCCTCACTCTCTTCTTAAACTTGAGAACAAAGATCTTTTTATAAGAATCCCATACTATAATAACATACTACCATAAAATATTACAAAAATACGGAATTCGTTTCAGTTTCATTACGTTCGTGAAATATCACAGTCAATTCCTGTTTCCAAGAAAAAACGCAATATCAATGTATTAAGTGACACTACTCAAGTGGAATATTTCCAATCTCATGTTATTTATCCGTTGATGAAAAAGCTATGTAAATTACGCGGGATTTGAACCCTCTTTGCTAATATACTATGTATTATATATTCACGAGGTATTGATTGAAAAGCGGCGTCTTGAGTCACCTGAAGTCGCCTGTAATATCCTAACTTGTATTTTCTTTGATTTTACGCGAGTATTATATCTACCTTTAGAAGTGTAAATTGAATGAATTTAAGAAAGTTAGCGTCAGTTTCCCTGTGACCACGCTCACTGTGAAGTGTTCGAATCGTCGGGTAAAATATCATCCATACTAATATTATAAATGCGAAAGTAACTCTGTCAACAAAAAATTTGGTATGGAGATATTTTGAAACCCGAGAAAGGACATAGGCTACCTTTTATTGCGAAATATGTACCACGGGCGAAGCCAGGGCGGACCTCTAGTAATGAATAAATGTGTGTTTGTTTTTCTTTCACGTCGCAATATAGCGGTTTTATGATTTTTGATGAGTGATACAGACTTCTTTGTACCGCGTTAATATCTAATTCACATGGGAATTGCCTAAACTTAAACATTTATTTAGGATATTCAATGTAACATCGATGTTAACACGATGAATTACAATGAGGACACTATAATATTTTTTGTTTGACTATGATAATACATGATTCTTTATAGACATTTATCTTGTTCAGAATGGATTGATGTTTTCGTGACTTTCCCAACAATCGATTTTATTATATGTTAAGGATATATTTGAAGAGATATTTATTCTTATACTTACTTAATTTGAGATTGAACACACTTTGACAGTATTTAAAATATTGTTTATCGATATATTTTCAATGTGTGTAGCAGAATAAAACATCTATACAGAGGAATCAAATACCTTTATTTCAATGGAAGTTTGTTTAAATTTGTTATCCTTCTTCGTATAACATTTGACTTGAATAAAACAACAACGTTCGCCTTCAAAACACATCGTACGAGACACAAAGTCATTTGATTACTTTGTTTGTGTTCTCTGGCTTGTCACTTTGAAATATTAAGAACGACTGTGATACGACTCTTGTTCAGAATTCTTGAACATATTAAGAACTAGCGGTCCGCCCCGGCTTCGCCCGTGGTACATATTCACGTTTTCTCTACATAAAAACCATCCTCAAACTTCAAGGAATATTATAAAAAAAGAATTAACGAAATCTGTTAAGCCGTTCTCAAGTTATGCGCTTACCAACACATTTTGGGATTCATTTTTATAAAATAAGATTTCAAAAATCGTAGAAATATAGATTTGTTTCTTCCTGTATTAATTTAAGTTTTAAAAGATAAGCTGGCGCTCGCAGCTTCGCCCGTGTAGTAGCTTCCCTAGAAAAAAGGCCTATATTATGCTAATAAAGATTATAATCGACGTTTGTAACAATTTCATACAGCTCAGCTGTTTTGGCGTATGAGAGTAACAATCATACAAATTCTATACTACATACACGTAAAAAATCTATTATATAGTATTTACACGCATGTAATATTTAAAAACATTGTATATAAAAGAATTAATATTTTCAACTCTTTCATAAAGCTCTGCACATCGTAACTATGGTTAGAGAATTTTATTTTAACCTCAGTTTGAATCACAAAGCGGTCTTGAATTTATAGCCTCGTATAGGCCTTCGAAGGGTCACTGAGAGTGGGTCAGCAACTTTTAATTAAATTGTACACGATTTATGCATGTACAATATACATGTTCATTGATTTTTGACTGCTTTATGTGTATGGGAATAATACTTGGTTTTATCCGCGTATTCGTTCGCGCGATGGTAATTTTTATAGAAAAGCTACTAATCATTTTTTGTAGACACTCGTTTACATCCAAAATATTTTCACATTTATTTTATGAAAATAGTATCAGATTTATCTTAGAAAATAAATTTGGATATCCTTCTATTGATTAATCTTAAATATTATTTTGAGTGAAAATTATACACCTATGGAGGATCTATGCTTGATAACCAGTTTTTTTTATCTTGCGGTCTCGGAGACAAAATTGTTATGTTTTTCTGTGCATTTAACTTTGAATATTATTGAACGATGACAATAAAAAAATGTTATTATTTAACAGCAGTTGTTTGTGTCTAACCCCTAGCATTCAAATAAGCCGAGTTTACATTACAAAATTGAAACTACTGAAGCCCGAGAGTCTACGACTAAATTTATTTCATATTCTGTTTGTATCTCATGCTTGCTTGACTTTAAAATTAAAATCGGAACAAGATTTTCCGTTACACAGAAATTTCTAATTATTTACATATTTGAAACTATTTAACATAAGAAAGAATAAATATACCTTCACGCATTTAGTCAATTTTGTCGAATTAATTAAAAACAATTATTTTATAAACATTAGTATCATATTTAGGAAAAATGCAACTAATCAAAATGTAAATATGTATAGTATTTAAAGTTTACATTAGAATCACTATACAATGCATATAACTATAGAAAATTCGTTTCACATATTACATTTTAAACTACCTAAAACCCACTTTACAAATTGTTGTTATAACGATCAAAACTCTCGCGCGCTCTTGCACTATAATTTTGTGAGCAGATTGGAAGTGGTATATTTTAATGAAGACCCGACATTGGTTTGTAGGCACGTAGCGATGTTTGACACGGCTCTGCGCTCATTTTCCACTTTACCTGTATTTACATGAGCATCATAGGTAATGTAACCTATCTCGTTGGTACGGTACGAAAATCCTACACAAATCACTGTAGATTATGTTGAACTTTGTTTAATGTGAATATTTTGACGACAATGACGCGACGTTGTTATCATAGACACGTATAAAAAGTTAGGTACATGTTAGGTAGAGTCAAACTCAAACATTTATTATTATTACTTTCTCTAGAAGCATTTTTGAATCGCCATAACGTAGTTTTCTCATTAATCATCGGTTCAGAAAACATATTATGCAGAGAAGAGTTGCTATTAGTTATAACTAACATAAGAACAGATTTTAATAATTTTTTTGTATTTGTCTCTACTTGCATTAGCAAAACTGATAAATATATTTTGAAAATGATGTTATTTTTAAGTGTAAGTAATTCATAATCAATTCATTGTTTATCACATTATATATAATTATTGAAATTGGTGTTATATTAAACGAACTGAATAGTCATTATCAAAATCAATCCAATCAAATCAATCTTTGTGTATTTTGGTTTTAAATTACATATTTGTTTATTTTGCACTATCTATCATATAATGTTCAATTATCAACTATCGATTCTGCTTTTAAAATAAATGTTCCAAGCTCATTCGAGCAGATATTTAAAAGGTCAACCACGACCAACCCCAAGAGCAGTTATTATATTATAGTGTAGCAACACAGACAGAAATAGGACGAGTAACAACTAGATGGCCATTACAATGGGCCACCTTCACAATGGGCTACGTTGGCCCAACAAATGATCGTCGATGTTTGCCGCCTCTATGCCCTCTACACTGTCGTGATTGCCTTTACTCTCCAAACGTAGCCCATTGTGAAGAGGGCCCATTAGGTGTTCTTTGAGGAAGGGAATGTAATAAAGCCGCTGTATCCTACACGAAATAAGCACATACGGATTTTGCTGCAGCGCTTAAAGCGCTGTTTTGCTTGCTCCATGTAATCATGCATTTTTTCTGAAAAGCAATTTTAGCTCTAATTGTTTTTGGCTGCAGCGATAAAGCGGCTGTATGGCCTCTACAAATAACTTTTCAATCAAGCTTTAGTATAATCCGCACAGAAATTGTTTTAGTTTGTTGTTTCCTTAACTATAGCGATAGTTTTTGATAGTATTATTTGTATTTAAAATATATTTTCTAATGTAGTGCGGTTTGTCTTAAAATGCTCTATATCGTACAAGCTTCAGATAAACGTTTTGCAGCCTTTACATAAAACTATCTGTGTAATAAATTCCTCCCATAATCTTTCTCCTAATTGTTTCTATACAATACTTATTAAAAATGAATAATAAACATCAATACAACTTTCCTTTTTAATACCATACACGAATGGTTTATTTATTGATACACTTAGCTTTTCAAAATTGAAAAATACTCCCATACATCCCCATAAAGAACTGGCAGAAGCAATCTTCAAGATATCCGGAACTTTTCAATTTACGTAAGCAAATTTGTACCAAGCGAAGCACACTTGATTAGTTTACTAAGGTCAAGATTAGCTTATCGCAGCCTATTTCGTCGCATAATAGTTTTTTCATCAAATTGTAATATGACGTGGGTTGGTATTGACAGTTCTGATAATATGATGATGTGTGATATTATGTGGCTTTAAATTGTGTTTGTAAATAAATAAAAAATAATGTCTCTGGACAATATTCCAGAGGTGGCGCGAACACCCTGTGATGGCGGGTGCCTTTAAAAAAAAAAAAAGATAATATGATGATGCATACAATTTGTTTATCAACGTCCCTCACGTTGGCGTAATAAATATATATTTGTTTTTTTTGTAGTTTGTAGAGAAAAGTATTATAAACTAGCTGTGCTCCGTGGTTTTCCCGGACGAACCGGTAAGCAAAATCAAGTATTTCTAAAGATTATGTGCTATAGCATAGGGAAAACCACTAAACGTATTTTGATAATATTTGGCAGTGATGTAGCATGCTATCTTGGTACGTACTACACGTACCAGCATAGCATGCTACATCACTGTCAATTATTATCAAAATACGTTTAGTGGTTTTCCCGAAAAGAAGTAACAAACATACATACATTGCATACATACTTTGATTGATACATACATCTTTGCATTTATATTATTAGTACTATCGATATCGAATAAAATATAATCACAACTGTTTCTGCACGCTTAGATAATTAAAAGTTTGCGAGAATCATGGAGTAAATTTAACGAGGCGTTAATTAAGAGATCTTAATTTTCTGGTTGTAATGAGTACGAATAATTTGCTTCAGAAAACACCTACGTTACAACCATCATTGTTGTTTTAATCGTTGGTATTGATATAGATAAGTGGGTAAGAAAGATATTAAAACCAGAGCTTTTCCGACACGAAATGTATCTAACTATCGTTAATACTTATTTATGGTAATTCAAATTTTTGCTGTAAAAGTGTAAGTTAGCAGTAAAGTATTTTACTAAGAATTTAAAATATGTAAAATCAACTATTATTATAATATCCCAAATTGCCCTAAATACTCCCAACTCTTACTAGAATAAAAACGTAAAAGTATCATCATTATGAGCGGATGTTATACCACGTAATACCAAACATAACCCTTAAAAAGTGGCACAAGGAAATACATATGTATGAGAAATACTTAAAGAAAAGAAGTCCATAGTGAGCTCATTAAATAAACGGTTACCATGGTAACGCTTATGGCAGTTCTTTACGAAATGCGAACAATAAAACATAGCGAAATTTATATTTCACTTTGAGGTGACAAATGGGTTGCCATATTCAACATGGTTTATGTAAACGCAAGGCATTTTACTCAAACAAAAATGTTCCGTAAAAATACATACATTCGTTGTTTAGTAAATTGTTACTTGCATGAGTCGACGAATGTAGTATTTTAGGTTAGTAACAATTTGATAGTCAAATCACTTACGCTGGAACATAATGTAGTACAAATTTATTGGAACAACACAACATTTCGTTGTTAAAATTTCTCATTTTTCAATTTCCAAATTTTAACACGAATCGTGCTAAATATCTCTGAAACAATTTGCTTGAACAACTAGGTTATTAAAGACTCCCGAATAGGGGCTGAATAAGTATTTCTATTTACTACGACGAAGCACGCTCCATCGCTCAAAGCGCGATCAAAAAAAATATCTCTATACAATATAGTAGATTGATAGAATTAAGTAGGCATTGTTTCATGATATAGAACATTTAAATATAGGGTTGTGAATAAAATATTATCTTAATGACCATCATCTCATCATATCATCATCCGCTCGGGGCTCAATGGTTTAACATATTATACTCACAATATCTCTGGCACTGTGGGTACATAATGGGTGATTTGGAGCACTTACCACCAGGTGACGCGTCTGCTCTGTTGCCTCCTATTGCATAAAAAAAATATACCCGCATGTTTGCTCTACAAATAAATACATATTTTACATGGTAGACATTTTATATTATTACAATATTTAACATTTAAAATGTAGCTCTTAAGAGCGCTTATTCAATTTAACGCAAGTCAAAATCTCCGCGATCTATTACGATAGATCGCGGCTTGCGCTATCCTTTTACTATGAACAGCATAGGTCCACAGGAGAGCGCCGAGCAACATGTCCTCTCTCTGGGAAGGCTCGCTGCCGACTAATTTTAATCGGGTCGCGCGCAGTGTTTTATAGTACTTTAAAAAAAATTGTAGAAAAATAATAGAGGTACCTTAGTTGATTTTTTAAATTTTATCTTATAAGTAATACGTTCTTTTATTGCAATATGTATAAATTATATTCAACTAAGTCAAATATCTTGGTGAAAATAATCATTTTGTCGAGTATAATTTCTAAAAAAATTCACATTGTTCGGATTTTAATTTCGTAAGTTAGGAGTCCAAATTAAAAAAATCTTTTAACTAACTATTTTAATAAGGATTTTTGCAGTTAGTAAAAAAAAATGTGTGTTAGATCTGTCAGCAATTTCAGATATTTTTAGCTTCGAAATTGACACTTAAAGTGAAATCAAGTAATCATCGGCTCAGTTATCTTGATGGTATTCACAAATACTGTATTAATTGAAAAAAACTCTTAACTAACTATATAGACAATAAAATTCCCTAAAATTATTAGTAATTCATATGTTTGTAAGATAAGTGGTTGATGGACAATCTGGTTTGAAAAATCACATATTTGAGCCAAACAGCGCACGGACCGCGTACACGGCCTTAAACTGAACCCTGTTAATTCATCTCCTTTCAAGCACGTAAACAGATTATCTCGAAATACACATTGAAATAAAATCAAAGGCCGTTATTCGTATCCGTATAATCGTGCTTATTTACACGGGCCACTTGTTTCCTTTCGCTACTTATTTCTCTTTCGCTTTTAATTTTAGCCGGGTTACTAGGTAGGGTAATGCCACATTGTAACGTATTTTTTTATTCAAATTTATATTGTGAAGAAAAATATAAAAAAAAAATACAAAATGGCACTCGGGGACTGCCGCGGTAAAGCTATTGCATAGTATGCCTTCAAGCCACACCTCCGCCCGTCGGAGTGGGGAGCGTGAGGTTTTTTCGTTACGGAATTTCTCGATTCGGTCCCCGCGCTCAAGGCCCGCGATAGAAGCTATGCAATAGCTTAAAAACAATATAAGGTAATTCAACGGTAGTATATTTCAATAAATATTTCAGATAAATAGCGTAAAACGTTATGTCTTGAACTACATAATATTTTCATTTCAAGTTTCACCAAAGTCGGTGGAAGGGTTAACCGTAGAAGCATAAGAGACAAACTATTCTGCGCGATTTCATCTGTTATTGAACCTGCTAACAAAAGTAAGTACATAATATGTATTTTATAGCTTCTATTATTCTCGTTCATAAGCTACACCACTAGCAAGTACAATCAAAATTCAATCAAGTGGTTTTTGCGTAATAGAAGAACAAACTTACACACATATCATCCATCTATCCTCCCACATGTTCACTATTATAATATAAGTGGGATATATCTTATGTGTTTTAAATAAAATATACTAAATATAATAACACAAAATAACTCCTGTATAATATATGCATCGTATTAATCATTATTTACATATAGTTTAAACATCTAAATGTGGCTCAACCCTAATGAAATCCAAGGGTTTGTTTATATAACACTGACCCGTAAAGTTTAGAAATGTTTTCACACCTGCTTGCTTATCTTTGAATAAAATTATCATATTGTTTTTATTTTAACTTTTATTTATTTATGATGATACTTGACGCAGTGGGTTGAGTCTCTCAATGCATGAAAGGTAGAGTCTAAAATAGCAAATATTATGTTTATAAAATACTAGCTTTCCGCCTGCGGCCTCGCCCGCGTTTTCAAAGAAAATCCCGCGTAGTTCCCGTTCCCGTGGGATTTCCGGGATAAAACCTAGCCTATGTTGCTCAGTGAAGATGCAGCTTTCTAATGGTGAAAGAATTTTTGAAATCGGTCCAGTAGTTTATGCGTGAAAACCATACATACACACATAATTAAAAACCTTTTCTCTTTATAATATTAGTATAGATGTTGTTTAGTTTTCAGTCCAAGTATAGGAAATAATATTAATCAATTATGTAGTCTATGTCGTTACATAGTACAAAATATTTGATAAGCGTCTATGTTTAAATATTGCTATAACTACCTTTTACATATTGATTATGTTGCTATGATTAAGTATTTTAAATCATATTGTCCTCGATAACACATTAAACTGTCGTACCTACACTTTTCAAGTGTAAAGGCTCACTAGAGCTGCGAGGTAGTATCTCGCTAAGGTCTAGTGGGTAAAGTGACATCAGCGCGAGATGTTTACTTAGAGCGGCAGCGGAGGAGTGCCTTTAGGGTACCAACGGTGACGTTCACAGGCCGAGTCAGCAGGCTTATTGCGCACCCATCAACACGCACTGGACCAGCGTGATGGGTTATTATCTGTCCGAACCTCTTCCCTCATATAAAAAAATAACGATATGAGAAATTATATTGAAGAGTCCTTGAGAGACGCATTTTACTTCAATATTCTGTCTAATAAAAAAAAACAGTACATAAATAATATAATAATCTTATCTCCATCCTAAAGGTAGAACTTTACGGCAGACAATTTCTTGAAAGATGAGATTCTTAGATTTTATATGTCATCATATATTATATTTTAGTTTATTATACAAGTATTATGTGCACAACCACTGCATACTCGTGTATTCTTCACTATTAATAATATAGTTGAAAAAACAAACAAGTACGCTGAGCACACGTGTCAGATGTGAAACTTTTTTGGCAAGATTCAAATAAACCAAAATCGTCACCACTTCATGTTATGCTGGTATTACCATTTAGCGACCTTGAAATTTTACTCTCAACGCGCCTAAAAAAACATGCTTATTGCATAAACTCATGAATTTATTGTAACCAATCCTCCGGGCAAAATCGAATGTAAAAGAGTCGGTTTGAGTGCTAACGGTCAGCTTCACCTGCATGTTAGTATGAAATAGCTATAAAAGGATGTTAAAAAACGCGTTTATCCATCCAACATCAGAACACATAAACGCGAATATTTTATAAATAGAAACGTGTGCAATAAAACCCTTAAAACAACCTATACCATTACTTAAATGGCTGTAAATTGTGATTTAAGGTCCCGTACAACAATTACGGGGTGCTAAAATTTATTTCTCGTGAAGTCGTAACGGGAAAGTCGTTCTTTTCTCTATTACCTTATATTTATGTGTGGTTACTTTTATAGACAAGATTATGACCTTATTTTTCACTCGAGTCACTTGTATGCACGAATGGTTTTAATGAAAATTCATTCCGTAAATGTGAAACATAAAAGTCAGTTAACTGTTTGCATTCGAAACGTCGAGAACAATCGAGTGTTTGGTTTACTTTTTTGTTTTGTATTGTTGCCAATAAATGTTTGCTTGATTGATTTATTAGGAGTTTTTTTGAAGTTCTTTTGGCGCGATGGAGAATAATGATGAGAGTGAATTTCTACGATGCGCGCGCACACCGACACCTAAAAACAGCATGAAGTTAGTTCTAGGTGGTATGTAACTATGTTCAAGTTGTATATTCTAGTATTTTATTCCATACGCTAAAGAAGTATAACTTCTAACGCGTGTACATAAGTACACACACTCTTTTTTTTAAGTTTAATCGAGTGTGTTGGAATATAGTCACACCTAATATATAATAACGGTTCCTTAATTCAAATAGGTAAGCATAATTAGAGTCGTCATTCCTTTAAAGTAAAAGCAATAGCTTAGAAAGCTTCACCAGTATTTCATGAAGCATTATTCCATATTATCTTAGAAAGAAAATTACGAAAATCACGATCACATAGTAAAAATATGCTCAAACTGTATGCAAAAAAAAACAAACAAAATTACAAAGCAAATGTGAAAAAACTGCTATTGAACACATAAGAATGTTAATGGTACCCACTTCCGTCTTTATGTAACTACTCATGTTTAATATTAATTAATTATTATCAACTAGGTATGTTTTCCTTGTCTCTCTTATTGCTAGGTGTTGGCAAAAATAATATATGTTCACAGTGGAAACACCACAAGGAGACATCTTCATGTATCTGTATAGTTAATAAGATCTGTTTTGTCTTATATATGTACCTATGTCTCTGTATGTTTTCCAATAAAGAAAAAAAGAAAAAAAAAAAACGAACAATCTCTTAAAATTGGGAATATGGACAATATTAACAATTTTAAAATGAAGCTAAATATTTTCCAATCTCGCCACAGCCTCGAGAATGGCCACAATGTCATATTGGATTTCTTTAGAAATTTTTATTAAAATTCTTTTGAAACCCTCTGTCGTTGCATAAAAGTTACAGTAACTGTATTTATTTTTGGAAATACAGAAAACGTGAAAAAGTGGTGAATTATATTGATTTAGTGTAAATAATGTGAAAAAGATTATCTACCTAAGTGATGTTTGTTAAATTCGATTTTAAATACTAAACAGTAAATATTTGGTGAGATTTTCGTTACCAAATATTTTCTTTTGCATAATTTTACGTTAAAATTATGAAAATGTTTAAATAACCAGTATTTTTCATACAAATATTTTGAATCACTCCAGAAACAGCTCAAGCATTTATAAAACGCACTTAATGTATCGTATTGATATTTTTATAAAAAGCCAAAGAGACCTATAAAATTAAATTAGCAATAAACCTATATCCGATTCCTATTTGCTTATGAATGTAAAAGAACTTATGAGCTCAGAAAACCAATATATTATCAGAAGTGGGCCTAGGGACTACCCTTTGAACCTTCGAAGGGTTTTGCAAAAATGAGTAGGTATATAATATTCCATATAGAATTATTGGCTATATTGATTTTAAATGGATATTTGAAGTTGAAAAATGTTTATTAACCGACTTCAAAAAAAAGGAGGAGGTTATCAATTCGGCCGGTATGTTTTTTTTTATGTATGTACACCGATTACTCCGAGGTTTCTGAACCGATTTAAGTGATTCTTTTTTTGTTCGATGCGGGATGGTGTCGAATTGGTCCCATAAACATTTTATTCGGATAGGCCCAGTAGTTTTTTTGATGCTATGCTATCGATGCTATCATAAAAGATGTCAGAGATCTGACGTTTATGTACGTTTGTCATTTATGTACTTAAGTCACTTTTTAAAAGCTTGTTCGATTACTTCTTACGTTGTGTATGTAACGAATATCAGTGAAACGAATAAAAAAACATGAATGAATATTTATTAAATTTCTATTTTAATAACGAAAAAAATTATTGAGAACATGCATAGGTAGGTCCTATATTTAATTTCATATCATTCTAAACGAAAAAGTTAAATTTTTAAGATGAGTGAAAAAAAAAACATTTAACAAGTTTAAAAGTAGGTCATTATTGAAGGAAATAAAGAACTTCTGTATATACTAGACGTCCAGGAAATAATATAAAGTTCTTTGAATCGTTATAAAGTTCCATCTTTATAACTTTTGTTTATTTTTTCTATTTGCTGATAATCTATTCTAAGTAGTTATTCTTCATCTGAATGACTTTTGAAAAGAAATATTCTTGTTTCTTAAATAAATTCAATATTATTAAGTGTGAATATTTTGCTTAAACAATATTCACAAATAATAATAACATCTCAAACTCACATAAGACTATCACTTTACCTTATTATTTTCATATTCTTTTTCTTTCATTCACAGAAATCTAATACTGAACTATAACGAGGCTGAAACAAATAAACCAACGTTTAGCTAAACTCGTTTAAATCAGAAAATAGAAAGCGAAAACTACGTCTATAGCCTCAACCACGCAAGTTAAACGTCCGATTTAGTAATGACCACAGCGACTAAATTAATAGGCCACTATTTATAACAAAAATAATACTTGTGTTGGCTATATGTTAACGTCTTTGTGGGAATTCGCAATGTTACTTCATATAGAATATTGGTGTATTTGCTAGCGGTTGAGCATTTTAGCATATGGTAGCAAACATATGTATAAAGACTTAAACATGAAACAGTGTCGTTACAGACCTAAGTCTATAAGTAAGTTATTTTTTGTTAAATTTTGACAAAAATTGAGCTTCAATTATTATAGTCTTAGAGCATTAATTGGTTTAATTGCTCTAAGACACGAGGGACTGTGTATAGTATCTGTATATATACAGTTTACAATTTTATGAATTAGAAAGCAAGATGACATGTTACAAAATAATTCTCAAAAGCTGTTTACGCTTTTACCTATTTTGCGTTACATTTGAATGTAACATAAATACAATAACATCACCAAAAACACAAAATAATTACATATTGACATACTATGCGTGTTTCTTTAACTTCCATGTGTCACGCAATGGCTTGAAATATAAACTAGCTGGAACCCGTGGCATCACTCGATATCCGAGTAAAGTATAGTATATTTGGTACGTAATCTATCTCTGTGTATAAATTTTTAATAATCGAAAAATCATGACAACGGATTCGAATTCGCCCCAGCATTGTGAAAAACGCGGGTACGTGATCGATTTCTTTCTTATCCTTAAAAATTTCATTTCGAAAGCATTTGAATGCTATATAAATAAATATTAAATCTATCTCTGAACCAAATTTCACACAGATCCGATCAACTGCTTATGTGTGAAATAATAACAAACATACATCCAAACATTCTTTCCAAATTTCGAGTTTATAAATACTTGAAGCGTTGTAGCCTACTGAAGGAAAACAGCTATGCAGATATCAAACATGACGTCACAAAAAGGCGTATTTTAACACACTCAATCTCAAACATTTATTTATTCAATTAGACTACTATGGAGTTTCTTGCCGATTCTTCTCCATAGATACTGCTTTCCGAATCGGTGGTAAATGTTAAAAATTATGTAATGACGATTCTAAAGTGCTACTAAATAGTAGTCTAATTGAATAAATGAATGTTTGAGTCTGAGTTTGAGTTTACTTCTAGAAGCACTTTTGAATCGTCATAACATGTTTTTAACATTTACCACCGATTCGGAAAGCAGTATCTATGGAGAAGAACCGGCAAGAAACTCCATAGTTGCTCTTTCAACAGATTCAACAAGAAACACTACATAGTCAAAAGTATGTTGAAGCAAAAATCAAACATTTTCAACATGAATTGAACCATTCTTAACACGTGTAAGTAATATACAATTCAGACCCTTTATATTATTATTGACTCTTCCTATTGCTACGTAAAATAACTCCAAAATGACGGACCCAAATAATACAGATGACTCTGACTACGGAATCAAAGATATTCCTATTTGCTTACAACATTCAATTCAACTCGTTTTTTAATCAAGTTAAAAGGTGGATACATGACTTTCGTTACGTATGTACGAAAGAATATTGGATAAATGTTGCTGTTGCTTTTTCTTCTTGTTAAAAAGAAGATCTATTTAAAATAGTACATATTTGCCACAAAAAGTACGTAATATATATAGTATGATAATATAGAGAAAATTCTATAGATAGGACCTCAAGAGTTTCTTGCAAATTCTTCCCTGTGCTGCTTTTTAAAAAATTATAACTTAGTTTGTAGTATAATTCAGAATGCTTCCATGATTAATCTAGTTGAATAATTCACATTTGAGTATTTTAAATTGTAGAATAAATATTGTTAAAGACAGGTATACTTTTTTCCATGTATTTTTACATTCTTGTTTACATTGATCGATTACAAGCTGCCGGTAATCAATACTTCTCTGTCATGATTACGAAAACCCGTATTTACAAAGGGACTTTCCGAGCGGTAAACATTCTATTTGGAACAAAGTCTCTAATACAAAGGATATAAGTATTTGATGTTTTGGGTATAAAATTTGAATTGGTATTTAGAAGTGTTTGTAGTTACAGAATTAGAATTATTGTAAAGCCATTTTAATAGGCAACATTTGACAGTTCAACAAAATTCAACAACGTAACCTAGTAACGACGACATAGAATAACATGATATTTCGTTTTATTAGAACTGCAAATTTGGTTAACTTTTTTCAATTACAATTACATATTATAATAATAATGACCGATATAAGTAATTTTAACATTTCATTTTACTGATAAATCATAATTAACATAATAAACAATTTCTGAATTGAAGAACTGACGTCGCTTCAATTTTGTGTCAATAAACCTTTTTTCTTTTTAAATACCAGAGACGTTACTCTAAAAATCGAAATCTGACATCTAGAATCGAATGCATTGATTACTTGTGAATAAAAACCATCATAAATTAATAAATTCGATTGTCAAATGTTTCAAATCCGTATCGATTAATTCACTTTAATCGATGTTTTTAAGCAGGTTACCTCTCTTCGAAGATAAAATTGATAGACGTCAAATGTTGCCTATTAAATTGGCTCGACTATAATAAAGTTTTTTGGAATTTTCAAAATACCAGAAATTCATTTGTTTTTCATTAGGAAGCTATCTTATTAGTCACTCATTTTGAGTACATTGATTTAAAAAGTCAACGATATTGAATTACTGTTTTTCGTACGTAACGTACTAATTCAATATGCTACGAAATTCGTAGTCTACGCGTAGCATTCGTAGTACTATGCTACGCGATACACAGAGCAAGTAATATAGAAAGAGACGGCACTCAGTACTTCGATTTCGAGCTCACGCACACATATGCATTCCTTATCTACCCGTGAATCTTATATACCAACATAGAGAAGTTCACGTCAAAAATGACCCACATTGCTACCAACATTTAAAAATTCACGTTGCTAGTGATGTCCCTTTAAGAGTACAAGTATCGATAAAACTTAATATCGATATCGATAAAATTATCGATGCTCGGTACAGCACTTCTAACCCTATTTATAATTTCTTATTCAAATTTATAGGAAGGAAAAATAAAACACTAACAATGTAGATCAATAAGTTTATTATGTATAACATTTTTATATAATATTAAAACTCACTATTAACAGCAAAAATGAATAATTTCATTTGAATTTTACTGAATATCTTAATTAGGCATGTACCTACTTATGATGTAGGACTTATTCGGCTTCAATAGTAACTACCTATATGAATACAACAGCTAGATTCACATTTTATTCTTTTCCTTGAAATATTTAGCGGGATTTCTGTTGGATAATCTCGTTCTAAATTTCGATTCCAATATTATAATATTATGCAATTATGCATGGTTGCCGTTCGGTTCGCCATATTGGAATTATACAAGAGCCGTTGTTTTCTTTGCTGTTTGCACATAATAAAATCTCTTCTCCAATTGATTCTTCAGGCAGAACATGTATTAGAGAAATTTTCTCATAAATTGTTATGTAATTATTATATTACATCCTCCTATATGAACAGTCATTGGGTTAAATATTGCAAATATTGATTCGCAATCACAATCATTTACACATAACACTTTTTTCACTTTTGGCAGAAATAACAACAAATTGGAAGAGCAGGCTCAGTTAAATGTATTTGGGATAATTCAATGTACAGTTATTAGCCGAGTAAATAACAAAATCTACGATAAACGACGAACAAATTTTATAAACTATCCTCTTGCTCTATCCGAAAACAAACAATAAACGCCATTTTGAATTTAAAATTTCATACAACAAAATACAAATCAACATCAAGTTGTCTATGACCATTGACAAGAAATCGAAGGAAGAAAGAAATAATTTATTTATGTATCAAGTTAAAACTAAAATATACAAAAATAAGGTCAAAAAAAGCAGAAATAATAATAAATAATTAAAACTAAATTAATTTTATAATTTATATATTATTAAATCGGAGAGGCCAACATTAGAAATATTTTTTTATTTTTTCTAAATGGTGGCTTACAATATTCACGGGTAGCTCTTGGAAAAGTACAATATAATATGAACTCTATATACATGAAATTAAGTTTAAAATTGCTTGATAATGTAAGGCTAACCAAAACGATGTTCTAAGTGTCGGCCCACTGACGCGATACGATAGACTCGATTTTAGAAACAGTAATATTAATAGAGCGCCTGGGGGTTTTCACCTCGGATTAGAGTTATACATACTTGTTGATTGTTTTGTGTTAAATTAAATACATAGTAAATTGGTCATATATCACAAAAAATATGACGATTACTATTTGTTTAAAAAGCTGGAACGGTCACATGGACATAATAACTCATAACTAACATTTATCGCTTAATTTACACTACTTTAAAATATAAGCAAAAATTAGATAACTCCTTTTTATTCGATCGTTCAAATAGATAATAATCATACATGTTCGATTCAACATACTTTAAATAAAGCCTTGAACGTAACTCAGTTCTATATACTTATTATATGTAGGTATATAACCTACATGCGTGATATAAATTTTAGCCCGCTTCTGGGGTACTGAGCTGAGAAATTACGTAGTTACAATGAGTCGCAGAATAAATTATAGGTTTAACACGATTTCGACTATTTTATAGTAATATAAGTGATAACTGCGTTAAAAACAACCGACTTCAAACTTGCACTTGCAACATTTACAAGTACAGACAAAAATGCTCATTAAATAAAATTACTGGGCCTATCCAAATAAAATTTTTATGGGACCAATTTGACACCATCCCGCATCGAACAAAGAAAGAATCACGTAAATCGGTTCAGAAACCTCGGAGTAATCGGTGTACATACATAAAAAAAAATATACCGGCCGAATTGATAACCTCCTCCTTTTTGTGAAGTCGGTTAAAAATAGATGAGACATTGATCACATTGACAAAATCCAATGGTAAACGATAGATATACACATTGTTTTATGAATCTATAACTATCATGACTTCGTTGCAAAAAACATCACGTATTAACTCTGTGCAAAAAAGAGCGTGTGTGCCGAGCACACGTGTCAGAAGTGAAAATTCTTTGGCATGATTTAAAGATAAAAAAATCGTCGTGACCTTGAAATTTTACTCTCAACTCCCCTAAAGATGTTCTTCACAAATTGAAGGTATGAAAATCATTAAAATTTATAAATAATATTGACATGCATCAAAAAGCTACGAAAATTTTACTGAAATGTAACTTTGGATATGTTTGTGATAAATAAAAATGCATATTTATCCCCACATAAATTTTTACCTGACAATACTCGTTATAAAGATAATATCTCATAATTTAAAATCCATTACTCTTGTATCGTAATATTTTTATGATACACATTCCGTTGATTCAACGATACGTCAAGACAATGTTAGCTTTATCGCATCGTAAATGTTTTTTATAGGCATATGTATCTACTATTATAAAATTGTAAAAAAATTCTGTATTTTTGAAGTATATATTTTTTGATAAGTGCTTTTGGAAGTGAATCCATGAAGAAAATGTCTATCTACGTATTGTTTTCTTGGTTTTGTTATTACGCGAGATTTATTTTTTATTAGATAGATTTATTTGAGAAAAGTCTCAAACACGCAGGTAGATTTACACATTATAAAGACAATGTTTATTGTTTAATCTCACAAACTATGTGTGTATTTTTAACATCGCGTCGTCAATATAATATATTGACAAAGCTCAAATTTGCTTCAATCAAAAAATAATTTACGCAAATTTTGTTTTATATGTCCTCTACATTTCTGAAACGTAAGTGCTATGTTGTAATATTGATTGAATATAATCACATCTAGAGATCTATAATTAAGTACAAGAACCACCCGCTGCAAAATGTTCCATAATGAATCTCTTCATCGAAATATTCATGAAACATACCTACGACAGAGCTGCATTGTAATACGGACACAATGTATCATCAGTATCGTGTTACATGCAGGAAACCTGCCAAATTTCATGTGAGAATACACAGCGTATTGGTATGAATTTTATTGGAGAATATATTTATCACAGCTATATCTACTTCTACACCAATGTTTATTTTTTACTAGCGGTCCGCCCCGGCTTCGCTCGTCGTACATATTTCGCAATAAAAGGTAGCCTATATCCTTTCTCGGGTATCAAAATATCTCCATAACAAATTGCATGCAAATTGGTTCAGTAGTTTAGGCGTGATTGAGTAACGGACAGACAGACAGAGTTACTTTCGCATTTATAATATTAGTATGGAAACATATTTATCACAGCTATATCTACTTCCACACCAATGTTTATTTTTTTATTTATTTAAATTTAGATTATACATCCACATTTAATTACTAAAGTGCTTAAAACTATGTTAGTATCAACTAGTTACTAAAACTAGACAATAAATAAAAACTACGCTATCAATTTAAGCAATAAGTTTTTATAAGAAGCATTAAGCTTCGTCTTTACTGAAAAAGATAGGCCATTTTTATTAGGTATCAACTACGAGGCAAGCAGTTATGTATTAGTTGAAATGGCTTAGAAATCAAAAAAGTTCTTAAGCCTATTCTATACATAGCATTCCGCCGTGCATAATATGCACAATTAATCCCATAATCAATAATAGTGCTGATTAATTTAATATCCCTGAAAGCTATTAGCTATTAGCCAGATTAATAACCTTTTAATTAAATAACTTGGCGCGGAAAATGAGATATTGGTAAGAGCATTTAAGTTTCTACGACGTTGGACAATGGTATGGGTCTTATGCTTTGTAGCTAAGAATTCTCTACGGTTTTATACCTTTACTTTGTGATATGATGGAAATTTAATCTGTGACAAGGTAATAAGCACAAATAGGTTAATAAAAGTGGCTTACTAGAAGATTCAAATGTTGGTCACGCAAAATATGTCCTTGAAATAATTTAAAGTTGAACATAAAAAATTGTGGTTCTTTTGAAGTGAAACATCTTTAGGTGCATTTAGAGTAAAATTTCAAGGTCGCGTCATGGCAATACCGCCATGTCATGGATAAGGCGACAATTTTGGTATCGTTGAATCTTGACAAAGAAGTATCACTTCTGACATGTGTGCTCGGCGCGCATGCTTTTGTTGTTTAATGCAAAAAAATATATAAATGATTTTTTTCAAATCACCTCACTTTTTCCTACATACTTCGTTCTACAATTAAACTTCAATAGAATCCACCTAAAATATCAATAAAGTGCGATGTATAGAAATTTGAAAACACCAAAGAAATAAAATTTTACGAAATTGGCGCTATCGAACACTTTCTATTGAAACTGCTCTCCATTCGCAGTATATTTTTCAAACCTTTTTCGTTTAGTTCAATGCAAAAATGTACAAAGGATTTTGCACTACTTTTTATCCTAAGTGTTATTTAGTTTGTTTTCACTCCTCATTGAATGTATGTAATTCTTTTTAAAAATTACTAGCGGTCCGCCCCGGCTTCGCCCGTGGTACATATTAACGTTTTCTCTACATAAGAACCATCCTCGTACTTCAAGGAATATAATAAAAAAAGAATTATCGAAATCGGTTCAGCCGTTCTCGAGTTATGGAATTACAACGAAAAGTGGCATTGATTTTTATATATTAGATGATGTTGGCATTATCTTCTTCTTTTATATAAAAATGAATCGCAAAATGTGTTGGTAAGCGATACCGATTTCGATAATTCTTTTTTTATTATATTTCTTGAAGTACGAGGATGGATCTTATGTAGAGAAAACGTGTAGGTATATGTACCACGGGCGAAGCCGGGGCGGACCGCTAGTTTACAATGAATTTGAGTAAGATGCTGATTTAAATATTATGTCTACTAAATAAACACTAGATAGGATACATATTTTTATATTCTTTCACGCTAATTATATTCATTTATTTGTGTAACTAAAACTCATTTTGTAACATAGTGCTTAAATATGAGTTAGTACATTACATTAAAAGTTGAGGATAAAAATATGTTAGGTATTGAATTAAGATAAAGGCACAAGAATAAGTTATAGTTTGAATTAGTTTATTTTCATTGGGTTACTATGTGGCTGAAACTACTAACTAAATTTACTACTTATTATTTTCACTGACTTCAAGAGAAGAAGGAGCTTCTCAATTGTACTGTATTTTTTGTAAGTTCGTTATCACAGAACGTTCGACTTGGTTAACCGATTTTGATAGTTTTTTTTATATTTATTTTTTAGTTCTGAAAGTTTGAAAGCGGTTTAGTTTTTTGTTGAAAAATAATTATTATAACATAGAAAAATTTAATCAAATGCAAACTTCGTAAACTATGCAAAGAAACTTAAAGAATAATCCAAGAAAATCGAAATACCTTTAGAAGTGGTTTTGGACTGTTTTATCTAGGAATATGGGTCAAAAGTGTTAGGTAGACGATTGTCGATCAAATACAGAACCTTTTGTTCGCTACTGAAGTTCTGTCCAAATAAAGAACACCCTTTACATCAATATTATAATATCAATATTTTGAGTACATTGTTATTTGTAAAAATATATTATCATACATATAGGTTGCTAAAGGATATAGTAAAAATAACAATAGAAATATATCTCTGTGGTCTGTATTTAAAGGTCTCTAGGGAAAGAATTTCCTTTACAGCAATGTCTCTGGATTTTAGCAAAAGAGATATAAAAAATAAATTATTTAGGTACCCATAACCATTGTGATATTTATAAACGCAAATTTAATCTATTAGTAAATTAACATAAGACCATTTGAAAGTACGTTAAAATTGAGTAAAAGAAATAGTGTTTTTATCAAAGAAACATATTCTCTGTAATTGTATATGTATATCAAATATTAAATGAAATATATATTATAAAGGCGAAAGTTTGTATGGATGTATGGATGTTTGTTACTCTTTCACGTAAAAACTACTCAACCGATTACAAGGAAATTTAGCACACATATAGAGGGTAATTTGGATTAACACATAGGATAGTTTTTATTCCGGAAATCCCACGGGAACGGGAACTATGCGGGTTTTCCTTTGCAAACGCGGGCGAAGCCACGGGCGGAAATCTAGTATAATAATAATTAATTAAAACGTTTGACTTTACATTTCGTTTACCGTCATTTAACAACTTACCTACAACATTTGAATTGGAAATTTAGATTAACAAACACACATGATAAACCCATTATTTTATATACATATTACATATATAATTTACATATTTAACCCATCCACGTGTACCACAGTTAAATTTAACCGAACATTGATGAGATTGGTAAAGTGTAAAATGAGCTCAAAGCGTACGGCGAGAAACGCAGTCGAGTGTGTTACCCATTGGAGCGATCTGTCGCTTCACGTGAAACACACGAACATACATGCAAACTTTGTGTGTGTATTGTTTATCCATGGATTGTAATGAAGCGTACTGGTATGTTCTGAAATTTGTATGATAGCAAAAATACAACAATACTCGCGTAAAGTAGAGTTCAAACAATCTGAAGATTGTACATTTTATTAAAGTATTTCTTGTTCTTATCGAGTCTGTATCTTTAATATAATTATCTTGCTTAGTGCTTTTATGTGAATTTATCTATACATATATTATGAGGTAGGTATTTATCCCTTATATCAAAATTCTTAAAAAGACCATAGGTATTATCAAGTCACTTATATTATGTATAGATAGTAATAACATAGTATAAACAGAACTTATAATACGATAATATAAAAGATTATAGGTAACTATGTGTTATGACGTCACATACAATTTAAACATTTATAAAATTCGGTATTAAATTACTTCAGGTTTAAACGCACGTAAAAATTACACTAAAATTTTCCTTAAAAATACATTCACAGCAATATTTTAAAACCTACAAAAATCATTCGAACGTTGAGTAGGGAACCAATTTCGGTTGCCCGCAGCCACTTCGCTCGGACCATTACGAAATGTAAATTCAAGTAATCGACTAATTAACTAAAGGTAACGAGATTTACATAGCTCACAATTAGCGAACCCCTGTTTAATGGTAATTACCTTTGTAAAATGGGTAAACTCTGATCTTGTATTTGAGGATTCGCAACATTTTTTGGTAAAGTTTAGGGATATATTTTAGCACTGCCAAATGTGTTTAATTTTTAATTCGAAATTCGAGTTTGTTATTTAAAAAAAACCTTTACCTCCTATGAGTTAAAAGTAGGTAGCACGTAGCAGCTATGGGTATTAGATAATAGATAAATTCTGTTTTATAATAGAATTCTGTTAGATAATAGATAAATTCTGTTATATTTTCTAACAAATGACAATATATTTGTAATTACCAACACATTAATCATATAAATATAACGCTATATGTTGTACAAACTTAAATAATATTGTTAAGAGGAAAGATTTGATTTTTTCATCTATTTGTATTTCTTACGATTTATCGCAAATTACTCTACTATATTTTTTTTACCATCAAAAAGTTACATTACTCCCAAATGTCAAACACCATTTTTAACCCTAGAGAATTGCCATATAAGAAACAGAAGAAGAAGAAGACTACTCGAGCAAAGCCGGGACAATTTATATTAAGTTCAATATCATATTATGTTATTTGCTTAATATAGTAAAATATATATTAGAAATGAATAAATACACACCATTTCCAAAAACATGTTATGAATTTAGGACATGATAGACATTCCCGTTTCAAATTATCTAATGTTTATGAATATTGAGATACATTTAATACTAATGGAATACTTATGTATAATTAGATTTGAACATGTACATCAGTGAATTTATAATCGGATTATTTCGATTATACTCGGATAACTATTAACTAGTGATATGTTAGACAGGTTTTGTTGAATTACAAATACAAATATAAAGCCGTGTCCGCACTGCGGATATTTTCCGCGCGTATTTTTATCTGCAATTCTGTAACATATTGAATACAAATGAACATAAATACAATAAAGTATAAATTGAAACGTTATTAAAAACTTTCTTTTTTATCCTTCATAATTATTAATTTACAACAAATATTCTGGAATATTATGAAATATACCTTTCAAAGTTTTATATTCTTTATAATTCTCCATCTTATATACCCTTATGATTGACGGAAAAATAATTATGCAGCCATCGAAATTCTGAACTGAAGCTTGTTATGTAATATTTCAGTAATCAAAAAACATTATGAGTTAATTATACAGAATTTTCCTTCAAATCCGGACAGGTAGAGTTAAACAAACTTATAGATAGTTCTACATGGCCCTACATAATAAACCTCGTATTTTAGGAGTTGTATTGTTAAGTACATCTTTAAAAAACCAAGCCGGAGGGACTTCTTACATTTATCTTAATTAAGTGAAAACGGGTTGGATCAAACCGTCTTTAGGTTTCCCGTCTACGAAAGATTTCAAATAGAAAATGAATTCATTGACCTGTCTTTTGGGTCTGTACTGAATAGAAAGCTATCTGGTTATTAGTCGATAGAAAACATCGTTACGGTAAGATAAAATTTTATCTATAATCATTAACTTAATGTAACGTTAAATGTAGAATAAAGTGTAACGTTAAATTCTTCTCCATAGATCACTGCTTTCCGAATCGGTGGTAAATGTTAAAATAATTATGTAATGACGATTCGAAAGTGCTACTAAATAGTAGTCTAATTGAATAAATGAATGTTTGAGTTTGAGTTTGAGTTTGAGTTTGAAAGTAATTAACATTTGTTCATTTATTTTCTGGAATAGAAAAAAGTTAAACAATATGTGATGTAGAGTAGAGGTTTAGAGGAATAGTTGATAAAAAAATACAGACAGAAAATTAATGTTTCGTATAATATATAATAATAGGTTAAAATATCTACATATAAATATATAATACAACGGCAGCAATTTAATTGATACAACTTCAGTCAGTCAAAATAACTACCTAATAAATTTATTTATTTATTTAACATAATCTTAATTCTTAGACGATATAATTTACATTGATGCAATCCTAAACAAAGTTTTTCAAGTTTTTCTGTGCACCATAAGCCCACAAACCGCTACATATGTTTTAATACTTATTGCTAGTTCTCAATCCTAATGAGGGTACTTAGAAAATTTTTAGTGACGAGCGACATCGGTAATCTTGCTGGCCGTGTAAACATACAGTATGCTCCTTTCGTGAATCTATAATATTGTATTATTTGTATTTATATTTAGATAGAATTAGAACTATTAGAAATGAACCTATTTTATTAATTTAAGACACTCTTTCATATTAATTGTCGTTGAAATAATAAATCTAGCAAACCAATCACGTAATAATTTACTACAAACGATGACGTATACTAAACAATCATTATAAATTTTCCTCGTTAAAGGAAAAACTTATAAGAGTATTCACGTAAAAATAAGTACCTTCTTACAATTGAAAACTCCGCAATATAACAACTAGAAATTATTTGTAAAAGCTTAACTTGCTCTAATAAGCTTTAGTTGTAAGTACCTACTTGTATTCGTAGTATTTTCTCGAAGTTTGAAGAATATTTTATATTGTCCGTTAAGAAATTTTCTGTTCATTTTTATTTTCTTTTCTTTTACATGACTTTTATTCCCAATAACGAAAACATTAAATACATTATGAAACACTAGATTTCCGCCCGCGGCTTCGCCCGCGTTTGCGAAGGAAAACCCGCATAGTTCCCGTTCCCGTGGGATTTCCGGGATAAAAACTATCCTATGTCTTAATCCAAGTTACCCTTTATATGTGTGCTAAATTTCATTGTAATCGGTTCAGTAGTTTTTACGTGAAAGAGTGACAAACATCCATACATCCATACATCCTTACAAACTTTCGCCTTTATAATATACTAGCTTACCGCCCGCGGCTTCGCCCGCTTTCTCTAAAACGATTTGAGATTTAAACTATCCTATCTCTCAAGTTGGATCGAACTGCACATGGTGTGCGAATTTTATTATAATCGGTTAAGTGGTTTAGGAGTCCATTGAGGACAAACATTGTGACACGAGATTTATATATATTAAGATTACCGCCCGCGGCTTCGCTCGCTTTCTCTAAAACGATTTGAGATTTAAACTATCCTATCTCTCAAGTTGGATCGAACTGCACATGGTGTGCGAATTTTATTATAATCGGTTAAGTGGTTTAGGAGTCCATTGAGGACAAACATTGTGACACGAGATTTATATATATTAAGATTACCGCCCGCGGCTTCGCTCGCTTTCTCTAAAACGATTTGAGATTTAAACTATCCTATCTCTCAAGTTGGATCGAACTGCACATGGTGTGTGAATTTTATTATAATCGGTTAAGTAGTTTAGGAGTCCATTGAGGACAAACATTGTGACACGAGATTTATATATATTAAAGATATTAGATATAGAATACCTACATTAATTATATAGAAAGAAGAAATCTAGAAATCTTAATATTGGAATGAATTGAGACTCAAGAAAACCACACATTAAAATAGTATCTAAAATTGCGATAGGGCTATATATTTTATATCTAACTAGTGGTCCGCCCCGGCTTCGCCTGTGGTACATATTTCGCAATAAAAGGTAGCCTATGTCCTTTGTCGGGTATCAAAATATTTCCATATCAAATATCATGCAAATTGGTTCAGTAGTTTAGGCGTGATTGAGTAACAGACAGACAGACAGAGTTACTTTCGCATTTATAATATAATAGTATCGATATATGATTACCTGATAGGTAATTATCAATTTATATTAAAAAGCTAATTTATAAATACCTATAATTGTTTACTACATATGTATAACAATGATAAAGTTGTCGGCTAATTCCAGCCCCTCTATATCTTAAAGTGCCATTGAGATTTGAAGCAAGACGTCTTGACCTAATAACATGTTTCTAATTCACACGTGTTTTATCTAATAATATATTATCTATTATAGATTTAGGTTTAAATTGTACTAATGTGTGCTAATTTATAATAGTTTATTTATTTATTTACTCTTTATTGTACAACATACTAAAATAAAAATACTTGAAACAAATACAAAGAAATAGTTATTTCTTTATTTTATTTTATTTTATTTTATTTTATTTATTATAGAATTTCCAACAAAGTTTCTTTGTTTCTTTGTAAATTATACTATAAATAAATATGTGCATTATAAGGACTCTAACCACTAAAACGTCAGATACTATGACCATAACAGGAAGGTGTCAGGCAAAAAAAAAAATGTATTGAAAAGTATAAGTCTTGACCACTATACTCAATAAGCTTCAGAATCGTTAAATATTCGACTGAAAATTCAATGTAACAATTAATATTCTATTCGAATAATAGATACTTAATTATCCTAATCTATGGAAAGCTGGATTTAAAACATAAGCTATTGCATAGCTTCTATCGCGGGCCTTGAGCGCGGGGACCGAATCGAGAAATTCCGTAACGAAAAAACCTCGCGCTCCCCACTCCGACGGGCGGAGGTGTGGCTTGAAGGCATAGCATGCAATAGCTTTACCGCGGTAGTCCCCGAGTGCCATACGTCGTTTTCTTTACGCCAAAGATATAGGATAAGGTTCGTTGTAATTTTTATGGAAGCTAACCTATAAATATACCACAACCCAAATTATCTAAAGATAATATTGATGTAAAGTTTGAAAATTGCCAGCTTTGCGAGGCGATAAATTTATATTTTTTTCCATATTTAGACCAAAGCTACGCTGGATATTCCAAGAAATAAACGTCTCGAAGGATAAAAATATGAATAAAAAATTACGTATCATTCTTACAAAGTACTTAATGGGTATTTCCCAAGTTTTGTAGGTAGATTTAACAATATTACAAGAACAAAATTATGAGTTTGAATTGTTAAAAATCACTTTTCGTTTTAGTAAAAATATAAGTCATAATACATATAGTGTAATATCATCATTTGAATTAGCAAACAATAAAAAATATAGGTTACTAGCAGTCCGCCCCGGCTTCGCCCGTGGTACATATTTCGCAATAAAAGGTAGCCTACGTCCTTTCTCGGGTATCAAAATATCTCCATACCAAATTTCATGCCAATTGGTTCAGTAGTTTAGGCGTGATTGACTAACAGAAAAACAGACAGAGTTACTTTCGCATTTATAATATTAGTAGGGATTATATAGGTTACGTTTAACTAGGTACTACGCGATTAAATTATGAGCTGAAACTAATCTATACTTATATTCTAAAGCTGATGAGTTAAGCATAATCTCAGGATTAACTGGTCCGATTTACAAAATTATTTCGGTATTAGATACCTAGCCCATTAATCGAGGAAGACTATAAGGCCATATCATTACGCTAAGACCAACGGAGCGGAGCCATTCGGGTGAAACCAAAAAGCACAGCTAGTATATTATATAAAAAGTACATACTAATATGAATCAGATAAACAAAAAATAACAAATAAGTAGACTTTTTTATGAAGAGCTCTATTTAATAAATAACGGATCATCTTCAAATGGATCTGTATTAAGCAGGTAATTAATCACAGCGTCCGAAAATATTAGATTTAACATAGCGTCCAAAGTGACAAGGTTAGATGTCGGCCAAGAGGCCCTTGTATCGAGAAATAGTTCAAGGTTCTATAGCTTCAGAGATACCTAATTACTGAACGAATGTCATGTAAAAAATTGAAGATTATCAGGTTTTACAGTTTTATATTAACACGGGTGTTTGTGGTATCTGGTATATCCCTCTTACTAATAACTTTTATTAAAACTTAATGTATAATGTTATTATCCATCTCAATGTCATATAAATATTATTTACAAAATTTTAATTGGTAAACATTAATTTAGACTATATAATATTATAAAGCTGAAGAGTTTGTTTGTTGTGACTCATGGTCCGATTTGAAAAATTCTTTATGGTTTAGATAGCCCATGTATAAGGCTATGTATCATCTCGCTAAGATTAAAAGGAGCAGAGCACTGCGGGTAAAACCGCGGAGCACAGCTAGTTGAGAATATACTGAAAACTTTGAATCCTACTTAGTTTAAATAAAATTATCCTACACTCATTACTTATATTATATCTTGAAATGCGATATAGGTTTCAATTATACTCACAACATTGCGTTCTAAGCACTCGCCTGAAACTAGTTAATAAAAGCCAGGAAACATTTTCTCGCAAGATTTCATTCAAAATACATTCCCATTTTTATCCTCAAAATCAAGTCTGAAATCTAGTATCTTCATTATGTCTTTTGAAGTATGAATAGGTACGAAATATTAACAATTTTCTGTTCCCGTGAGGTTTGTTTAGGATTTTAGTCATTCCTTCCAATATTAAACGTAATATTTATCCATTCACGTCGCGTAGCTAAAATTTTAAACTCAAAATACGGCGATATTCTTTGAAATATGTCGACTAAATTAGATAGACACATTTTATAAATTGCTACGTGAATTTCACGGCTTTTTGCAGTAAATTGGAATTTATGGGCTCTATTCTGTTTATGAGTTTTCTGTGAATTATTCATTGAGTTCTTAGGACATTTTAAACATCTTTTGCAAATTCCAATCCTTCTCTTTTTTTATTTTTAATTGATGAGATACGTCTACAAGAGTTATTTAAAGAAATAGCATAGTAGCATAGTAAGAAAATTAATCGTATTGTTTCAGATTACAAACTTAATTAAACAATATTCATTCAAAACAGATTGAAAACAGTAAGCCCTTTAACAAATATACTAGCGCAAAAGTCTACACAATCCATCACATTTTTACCTCCCAAATACTCCAAGCCTAATAAAGTTTCAAACAAAATCCATCTCGAAAACTGGGGATTGTATAACGTTTTAGACGTGTACTAATTTGTAATAGTTATTTCTTTGTTTCTTCCATTTCGAAGAAATAATTACCTCGACTAGACAACGGGCAGACGGGCACTGGTAGCCTTGACTGCCTTAACCCGTTAAAAAAAGACATTTGAAGAATAGGGTCGTTTTATTTCCATCTATTTGATAAGGAAAATGGTTTTTGTCTTGAATTTCTATGAATAGTACGTACTAACCGCTTATTCCGAGTTTGATTGCCTTGCAAAATATAATGTGGCTCTCCATTGGTATAATAATTTTTACATAATTGTAGGAGCAACTTACAGACGTTGTGTATACCTATGTAATATTAGTATAACAAAGGTACCTAGTTGTTAAAATCTTTAACTATTGCAGAACATAATATATTATGCTAAGTTGTAATCACAATGAAATAAGATAATGCATTATCATTACGATTTTTGAAGTGAAACTTCTTAAGGCGCTATAAGAGTAAAATTTCAAGGTCACGTCATGGCAATAGTCACGTCATAGAGTAAAGCGATAATTTTGGTATCTTTCAATCCAAATAAGTTTCACTTCTTACACGTGTGCTCCGCGCACACGCTCTTTTTTTAATATTTCGTCAGTAAAAAAAGTACAAAACATACTGTGATAAAAAAGTGAAGATAAAAGCCCTTTTTAGTTATTTTAAAGTCTAGTATCTGATGCCTATGCGTGGGCCCAGTTGGATTAGAAAGTCCACTTCTCAATGAGGATTGTTGATGAACTAATCAAAAGTGTGCTTGAGGGATCTCAATTTATATTGGGAATGATTTGAAAATAGATTTAATTAAAGTAGGTTGAGAGATGAAAATACAATCACTGGAAGTTTGTAGAATGTGAAAATACATTCTGTATTTACAACAACAATATAATTTAAGGTTTGCAGTTTTCATTTAATAAATAATTAATCAATTCTCACCAACTTTAACAAAAATTGTACCTATGTCAAAATCAAGATATGATAACAAGTCTTTTTATATTCTAGTAGCGGTCCGCCCCGGCTTCGCCCTTGAAACATGTTTACATTTTCTCTCCATAAGAACCATCCTCGTTTTTCAAGGAATATTATAAAGAAGAATTAACTAAATCATATGAACCGTTCTCGAGATATGCGCTTACCAACACATTTAGCGATTTATTTTTATATTATAGATATTCTTATACATTATACACCGATTACTACGATATGCTTTGCTATGAATAATAAGAAAAAATTGTTTTTGAATCTTAAAAAACGGAAGACTTGGATAAAATTTACCAAAAAACATGTCGAACCAGCGAAGTGATGCTAAAATCTTAAACGTCCAAATCCACTCGTACGAGAATATAAAATTCGATCCATTATAAGCTAAAACGTCGGAAAGACAATCCTTTTGCGATGTCTATATATGAATTGTCACTTCACTAAAGCCTTTGGGAATCGTTTATGGAACAGCTATATATAGCTGTGTATAGGTACAGGATGGGAATTTTGAAAGAGCCCAAACACATAAGTACCATTAAATACTGGAGATAGCAAATTGTATTGAAAGGAAACATTCCATAATTTAAAAAAAAGTAAAGCATTTAAAAATAAAAGAACATTCGATTCCAAGAAGTGACATTTAAAGATTTTCGAAACTTCACCTGCCATGTCCAGGAATTCAGTATGTAAAATTTCAAGTATTTTTTAAGTACTTTTCCTCCATATATACATAACATTAACATTGAAGTGGTTTTAAGATGCCTTACAAAATGCGGTAAACGCTTCTCAAATATTCACCTTGACTAACAAATTTGTTAACTCGGTGGTTGAAATTTTGAAGTAAATTACGCTCTTCGCTTGTCGTGTGAAATGTCTTGTTATTTTGATAGGGATTTTGTTAATGTGCTCGATTTTAGATGTATGTTATATTATGAGACTAGGTATGCCGCGCGGATTCACTCAGACAAATCCATGTATTTCTTTAGCATGTATTATTCTGATCTATAAACCTATCTATACTATAATATTATAAAGCTGAAGAGTTTGTTTAAACGCGCTAATCTCAGGAACTACTGGTCCGATTTGAAAAATTATTTCGTTGTTAAATAGCCCATTTATGGAGGAAGACTATATAATATGCTTTATCATCACGCTAAGCGGAACATTGCGGGTAAAACCGCGTGACACAGCTAGTATTACTATAAATCGTCTAAATCCATAGCAATCGTTTAATTTGCATTGTTTGGATATATGGGACGAAAACTACTTATAATATGTGGTCATTAAACTCAAACTCAAACTCAAACATTTATTTATTCAATTAGACTTCTTCGAGAAGCACTTTTGAAACGTCAATACATATTTTTATCATTTACCACCGATTCGGAAAGCAGTATCTATGGAGAAGAATCGGCAAGAAACTCCATAGTTGCTCTTTTAAATCATTTCAGTATTACAATTTAATTTTACAAAATATGTAAGTAACCGTACGTATTAGATTAATGATATCTTGGATCGAACGTAAATAGATAAAATTATCTTGCCACTTAATTATAAGTTTACTGTACTTCTTGTTGTAAATGGAATAGCTTTATACGGAACTTTTGTATGAATATTTTAGGTAATTCTTCACTTTTGGTAGTATATTATAAGACAATATAAGCGAAGAAATATTATAAATATAAAATGTACCTATTTGAATTGGCGGAATGTTATCTAGAGCAAAAGATATTGAAGACAATAAACAGTAAAAGTAAAAAGAAACTTCAGTCAAGAGATACTTCTTTACAGTTCCCTCGAGAATATTTTTACAAATGAAGTCATAAAAATTACTTTGTGTAGAAATATATTTTTTGTTTACAATTTATAAACTATTTCATTTCAATTGTATTGTATTTTTGTACTATTGTTGATAGATGAGTTTTTTAATAGTACCTACTTAAGCAATAAAACAGATTTTAAATATGGTTTGGTATTCAATTAGGCAACTATTCCCAATTTTATTTGTTTTATTAAAATACAATAAAATATTATTTATTTATTGTTTAAAATTGTTGACACTATATGAAAATATAATTATGAAATGTCCGTTTCATTATAAGATAATCATTTTAGCTACAAACATACAATTTATTTCTTTGTACCATATTTGTTGTACCATACTATATTCGGTATTTATTATGTTAAAAGATTCAATACCATTCTATAGAATACCTGAAACATTTAATATTATTCTCCGTTCACAAATTGTCCATTCTATTGAGCCTGTGAAAGCCTACTTAATCCATTTTCACTAGAGTTCAATGCGGTATACGAATACTATTAATACTTATACTATTGGCTTAGTATTACTGTACTTCAAACCACTTTAAACTGTAAATTAAACTATTTTTATTTGACTATTATTTAACTATTATATTTGTATGAAATTTATAAGTGTTGCCAAAAAATATTATTAAAAATAATTATTAATTACAATAAAGTATTCCCATCATCGTTAAATATTATAGATACAATACAACATGATCTACGCAAAGAAAAAAAAAACACAATACAAAATCAACGCGAAAAAACAATAGCACACAACATAGAGACGCAACATAATAAAACTCGGTAGACATTTTGGAACAGACTGACTTTATTGACTTCACAGATAATGTCACAAGTTGGTGACACTCAAGAAGCTTATATCTAATACACTGGAGATTTCGGTATGAACATTGACGTGTAACAAGAAAATATTGCCCAGTTCATGTTTTTTATCACTTTCACACCTAACTTGGTATTGCCACTGTTAATACAAAGTTTTCCCAAGGCTACTATGTATGCTGTAATATTCTGTGCAAAAGGTTAGTTTTTGTACATGAGTTTGTTGATAAATTGCCAACAACGTCATTCAGAAGCATTGTTGGATGAGACAATTATTATTTATGCTAAATAAACTAAGTATCTGAACCAATTATTAAAAAGCGATACTCCCTGATTATGGGTAGTCACCATAATAAAATTGTAGCAACTCTCACTTTGTCGATATGGCATGTGTGTCAAAAAAATTGCGTCGCTTCGAATATTTAAGTTAATATTGTTGCTTATTTAATGAATATTTTCCGAATATAAAGAATGCATTGTATTGTGCAAAATTGCAGAAGTGTTTGGACACCAAATTCTGGCATAGAATTTCACAGGCAAGTGTATATTTACGTTATTTACAATATTCCTCAATACTCCTGCATTTAGGTACCTGTTTAGAATCATTTCAATGGCAAAAATTGTCTAATTTAGCATCATTTTAGTAAGCAGTCATGTTAAATTTGTTATTTCCCTAATACTTTATCATTTTTCAACAAGTTTTCAATAAACAGATTTAACAAGTAAGGTAACCATGATGACGAGTTTTTATGGATAGCGAAGAGAATATATTGTAATAACAATATTATGATGAAAATTTAGAACACCATTTTAAAGATTGTTACTAGTAATGAAACAACACATGACATCGGTATTGCACTCACATGTAGTTATAAGATTGTTCGTTTTTACATTGAAATTTATACTTTTTTAACTTACCTCATATTTTTTTGTTTTACGTATAATTCAGCTTTCCAAAAAGTAAAATAAAAAGAAATATATGTGCCCATCAAGGTTACTGAGGATTACGACCCAGAAAAAAATACCTTTTTAAAAATAAACTTTGTAAAGTTAGCTGAAATTTGTGCAAGGCTGCTATAAACAGTTTTTCTTTGATGATTCTGGCTTGAAATTGACCCGTCGAAGCAACGCGTTTAAAAAGAAGATCTGAGTAGCTAACAATTTGGTAAACAGCATCTGATGCAAAACACAACTTTCCTCTATTTACAAAGGATGTTAATGCTATATATCGGTTCATATCCAAGCTTTGTAGCCAAAAGTTATTTATAACTATCATTCTATACCAATTAAAATTGTATGTACCTACCTATAAAGTATGACCATAATATTATAATATAAATACTGTTATAAATATATGTCGTTATTATTTATAGACCATGATTTTTAGTTTTTTCTATTTTGAAAAATCCTGAATTTACAAACCAGCGTGGTCACTCGACAGAAAGAGACAAATAACATGACTGACGTCATTGAATGTCATAGTTTCTTGTTTCAAGTTAATGGTCATAGTGCAATCTCCAGTGTATTAGAGGATATAAGCTTCTTGGTGACACTCAAGAAGCTGGTGTTTATAGCAGCCTTGCACAAATTTCAGCTAACTTTACAAAGTTTATTTTTAAAAAGGTATTTTTTTCTGGGTCGTAATCCTCAGTAACCTTGATGGGCACATATATTTCTTTTTATTTTACTTTTTGGAAAGCTGAATTATACGTAAAACAAAAAAATATGAGGTAAGTTAAAAAAGTATAAATTTCAATGTAAAAACGAACAATCTTATAACTACATGTGAGTGCAATACCGATGTCATGTGTTGTTTCATTACTAGTAACAATCTTTAAAATGGTGTTCTAAATTTTCATCATAATATTGTTATTACAATATATTCTCTTCGCTATCCATAAAAACTCGTCATCATGGTTACCTTACTTGTTAAATCTGTTTATTGAAAACTTGTTGAAAAATGATAAAGTATTAGGGAAATAACAAATTTAACATGACTGCTTACTAAAATGATGCTAAATTAGACAATTTTTGCCATTGAAATGATTCTAAACAGGTAAATGCAGGAGTATTGAGGAATATTGTAAATAACGTAAATATACACTTGCCTGTGAAATTCTATGCCAGAATTTGGTGTCCAAACACTTCTGCAATTTTGCAAAATACAATGCATTCTTTATATTCGGAAAATATTCATTAAATAAGCAACAATATTAACTTAAATATTCGAAGCGACGCAATTTTTTTGACACACATGCCATATTGACAAAGTGAGAGTTGCTACAATTTTATTATGGTGACTACCCATAATCAGGGAGTATCGCTTTTTAATAATTGGTTCAGATACTTAGTTTATTTAGCATAAATAATAATTGTCTCATCCAACAATGCTTCTGAATGACGTTGTTGGCAATTTATCAACAAACTCATGTACAAAAACTAACCTTTTGCACAGAATATTACAGCATACATAGTAGCCTTGGGAAAACTTCGTATTAACAGTGGCAATACCAAGTTAGGTGTGAAAGTGATAAAAAACATGAACTGGGCAATATTTTCTTGTTACACGTCAATGTTCATACCGAAATCTCCATTGGTGACACTCATAGATAATAGATAATAGATCACCAGCAATCGAATATTTTAAACACAAAGCATAAAGACGCCAATAAAATATTCCACCAAACCATATTATATTACAATAGGTACCATTCAAAATCACCAAAAATACGTTACGATCGCAATCATAATTGCCCAACTTTCACAGAATCGCTCCACAAATAACAAGTAACAACTTACGGTGAAAGCCGATTTTCATCTTATCGTATACAATTTATTTTTTATCAGAGGCTTCACCTTATAGGAATTTAAGAGGAATCTACATCACATTCCACGCTGTTTTTCTTATGAAGAGGGTCAGTGTTTATGCTTTTAGTATTTTTATGTAAATTTCACGATAGCTTTGAGATCGGCTTATGAATAACTAATTTATACTATGAGGTTATTTAGTAAACATTCATAAAAATAGAATTTAATGAGCATTTTACATTCAAGTTATAGATAGGTATAATCCATAGTGTGACTCAGAAAATCAGTGTTGCAAAAATTTCTAAAAACAACCTATACAAGGTGTAATCTTTAAGTATATAATAATATAATATATTTATTTCTTTATTTAAACAATTAGATTACAGAGATCTATTTATGTTAGTACGTGACTTATTAACTAATATTAGTAAATATTAAAAATATACTAAGTTAAGTGTGTATAAGCGATTATTCCGTAACTGTTGCAGATATCAAAAAACTTTAAACTGATATCGAAAGTACTTAACCTAATGAGTAAAATGGACTTAATATATTTTTTTAAATAAAACGTATATGTATGTATATAGTGTTTATGGACTAGATACTTAAAAAACATTATATATTTGAAAACAAAGACAATTAATTATATTGAGCCATAAGGCCGCCATTTGTACATTTTGAATGGTTTTGTTTCACTTTTATTTTAGTCCGTTGTACAATAATAAATAAATAAATTACTTATACCTTTTATATGAATGAATTAATACATATGAATATTATAAAATAAGATCAGCTCTACAAATTCAATTTTCTAAATAATAACAATTCAAAATAAGATTGATGGTACCTTCAATACGTATGATCTATTTACTTACAAAGATCAAGTACCAAGGCGATCAGTTAACGAAAATGAATCACTTTGAAACCGCAGTGTCCGTTGGGAGTGATTTAGTATTGCCACAGATAATATAATACTAGAATGGCTACATTTCATATAGCTAGTACGTGAGAGTTTTCTTAGTGTTCAAGGAGATTCGTTACTCGTTCTTTAATCAACTAATTTGTTCTTTTGAGAACGGATTTGTTGTATTGGGAAGTATTGCTTTTAAAGGATTGTCGTAAAAAAAGGCTCACACAGGAACAAGTAATAAATACGTTAATCGAATCCTATTATTACACTCTGTATATTATAATCTTCTTACATAGTATAGATTTAAAAATTAAAGTTCAATTATGATATAGAGCGATACTTTATTATTAAACTACTTATTTCGAACACGCTCGAAATGGCAGCATAAAATATGCAGTACTAGCTTTACGCCCGCGGCTTCACCCGCGTTTTCAGATAAAAACCCGTTCCCGTAGGATTTCCGGGATAAAACCTATCCTATGTCCTTTCTCGGGTATCAAAATATCGCTATACCAAATTTCATGGAAATTGGTTCAGTAGTTCAGGCGTGATTGAGTAACAGACAGACAGACAGAGTTACTTTCGCATTTATAATATTAGTATGGATATAGGAAGTTATATCTTTTATTTATTAGTATTTGCTACACGAGATCTGAAAATTCTGCTTTCCTGAAAATCGTTCCCATACCATTTTACAATTACCAAATGGACGACAAATTAAAGCTATGGTTGCATCTGGTGGGTCAGGTATTCTAACTAAAATGCGTCCTTTACCCTTTGAGCTTACCCTGGAAATATTTAAAGGTGCACTAGTACAGTACGTTCATAGCAACTTACCGCACTTTACAGACCAAATTGCTTGCAATATAAGGCTTCGTACACATAATTACCATGCTCTGTAGAACCTTTGGCAAGAGCTTATAGTCCGATATGCGCCCAACTTTACAAAGGCCCAACAAACTTCAATGTAGCACAGAAAGGGATTATTTTAGATGAAGAAAGGGTTCTTGTGTGGATTTAAATTGATTTGAAGTGGGTTAGCATTTGACAGATACGTAAATGATTCTCAAAGCCGGTCAGATTTTCAGGCGTTTATTCACCGCAATGGAATGGATTAAGCGAAACAGGCATATTATAACAGATTGAATATAATCTAATAATTATTCTAATTTATGCGAACACAAATCCCAAAAAAGTAAAGTAATTAAAATACGTTTAACTGTGTTCAATTATAACTCATGTAAGTAAGACGACTTTATTTTCTATTTACTTAGACGTAAATTACTTTATTTCTTTCAATATTTTTTAAGAAATAACTTACTTACTTACTTCAACGGCACAACGACCCAAAGAGGATCTTGGCATCCGACACCAAAAGTTTCCAGGTTTCGCGCCTTAGCGCCCTGGTGTTGAGGTCTTCTACTTAAAGGATGTCCAGATCTTTTTGGACTTCGTCTCTCCAACGGTGACGAGGTCAGCCGACGGGGCGCCTACCGATCGGCTTGCTCATGTTTAAGAAATAACACAAAACCAATTTACGTAATCCATTACTTAAACGATATCCTAATAATCACAATAAATCATAAAGTTTTATTGGATTCCTAAAATTGCTGGCAATAAAGTGGTACGAAAATAGATATTGTATCAACACGAAACATGCCATCAAATATTCCAAAATGAATATACTCTGCTCGAGTTTATATTTTTTTTTTTTTGGTTTTTTATTCAAAATGCTTTATAAACTTCTTTATAAACTCTTTATAAAAATATACTCTGCTTTCTTAAAACTATAAATAAAACGAATATTATTCTTTATAACTTCCAACAAAAATGTATGCAAATATATTTAAACTGTTCCGAACATAAGCAACCCAAATTATTCGTATGATAACGAATTCTATTTCGGCTTAAATTATAAACTATTTTAACCCAGGAATTGGATAAAATTGATGGAACAGTAAATAATAAAACGTAAGAGAAAATATAAAGTTTGAATACTAAAGGAAACTCAATTTCGTTTATCGGAGACTAAACCTTTAACCCACTTTTAGTTTTGCGTTGATCGAAATTATCTGACAAAAGTAAATTATACTATACTAGCTTTCCACCCGCGGCTTCGTGTGCTTTGTCTTAAATCTAAATATATACTAAATACTAAAACAATACAATTATCTACCAAAACATTATTTTCTTTTCACTCTATCTATTAAAAATACCGCAAGTATCGAAATCTGTTGCGTAGTTTTAAAGATTTACGCATAGAAACATAAAGACAGAGAAAGCGATTTTGTTTTATAAGTACTATGTATTGATTTGGTGTAAAATCTTTAAAGCTATTAAAAATACTATGACTTGACTTCACAGACGTGGTTAAAAGAAGATGGGATATATTATATCTGTACCTTATATCATATAGCTTTAATCAGCTGCTATGTGTATTGTGTAATCATCATCATTTTCCTTATAAAATTACACGTTTATAAAACACAAAACCTTTCACAATATATTTGTATGCTTAAAGACAAATGAAACTAAACAGACTTGTAACATAGCTAAAAATACCCTTACAGCTACCAAAATATAACGATCAAACTTCGCAAAATGATATCACGCTACTACAATTTGTTACTTTGTAAACGACTCCAATCCGATTCCTAAACAATTTCACCGTGGCATTGTAATTTGGCAATGTTAATCTTAACGATCGATAAATCCTGCCGCGGTAATACCATCTCTGTAATCGTTTTAATTAAAGTCCATTATTGCTTAAATTGATTGTTATTGAAGTAAGTGGAATAAGAGATAGGCTTTTACTGCTTTCTGAGAAGCTTGTGTCGTAAAAATTATGCAATTGTATCACAATTGTTAAAACAAAATAGCTTTTTATTTTATAATCTAGAGCTTTTTAAATCAACAATTCTAATTGAAGTTAGACACAAAAGGCAATACAACTTCTAAAAGTGAGGCAATTCAAACTTGCTACATACATATTAATGTGTTCAGGCATTTATAGGATAAATCAAGTTTTAACACTAGAGCGCTCGCGCCTAAAATTTTCCTTGAGTGCACGCGTGGGTTACATATGTCACCCATTACGACGCACGTTTTTTTTCATAAAAATCGTAGTTTAAAGAGTAAACGAAGTATTTATTTATGAATCAACTTTATTTTTAAGTGATGAAACAAAAAAAATATCAATATTTTCTCATTTTACTTAAATTATTAGCTAAACATAAACCTCTGTGAAAAGTAACTAATTTTTTACTTATTGTGATCAATCACTTGTTTTTACTTTGGAAACTACAAATTTGATAAAAATAATCATCTAATTATACAGTTTAGGAATAATTTGTGCTTATCCAATAAAATTTTATTTTCAATAAAAAATAAGTATGTCCTAGCACTCGAATATGAGTATTTTTTTCGATTTAAGTTACGAATATATATTAATAATTTCTTAAAAGTATAAATTTATCATAAGAGCAGTAAAAAATAAAAGGGGTATACTTGATTTTCACTCTTAATTGTATGATTTCAAAAACTTCCTAGAACACTCGCGCGGGGGACATGCGTCACCCATGTACTTTTATATTTTCGCAGAGTACACTTCGTTGCACCAAGGAAGCTGACACGCTGCTAAAATGTCCGGTGATTCATGGTAGTCGGGGAATACCTGAGACAACAACACTCAAGCACGATTCTTTAAAAAAATATTTAGCAATATAATACACTGGGTGACCTATGTCCCCCGCGCGTGCGCTCTAGTGTTAATTAGAAAACTATAATGGCCAGTTTCATAACATAGAGAGGGTTCTTTGTATATCTTGTATTTAAATTGACAAATAATGGATGAAAATAACATCAAAACGTGTTTATATATCAACACTATCAGGATATGGAAGCATGAATCCTGAAAAACTTTCTAAGGAAGACAGCATATTGGGGTCTTCAAGCGTGGAGTACTGGAGTGTGAGTCAAAAGAGGATTTACAAAACTATTATTTATTTGCACAACGTTCGAAATTGGTTTCGGAATTTAATTTTATCCTTTCTATTGATATCATTAATTTACTGGAGACTTATATTATATGATTGTCACGTAAATAAATAGATAAACAGTTACAAGTTCAAATCTTATTTAATTAATAACCGCGTAATAACTGTTAAAGAATTGCCTTCGTACGTTTTTTCACCACTAAAATTTTCTTGTTGATAAGTGACAAATTGACTCGGTACAGAATAGTTCAGGATCCATCGCCCATTTTTGCAAGTTCAAGCTGATTTTCTGTGAGTAGCTTTATTTTGATGAGACGCCCAATAATTTCGTGTACGAAACTCTCGATTGTGGTAGCTAACAGAGATAACAAGGATAAAATTTTTTGATTTGATGGTTCTCAAATATTTAGTATGCAATTTGTAGGACAAAATGTCGAATTATATAAACATTAACTAAGTGAAAACAAAAAAATCAGCTTGTTAGTAATCATTTATGATGACCTCGTTATCGATACACTTTGGAAAGGGGGACTCTTTGAACAAACCATAGATTTTGTAGGACAAATATTTTTTCGAATAATTTAGATAATTATCTTGAGATAGAACAAAAAAAAATTCAGTTGGCAATAAATATTTGAGAACCATCAAATCAAAAAATTTTATCCTTGTTATCTCTGTTAGCTACCACAATCGAGAGTTTCGTACATGAAATTATTGGGCGTCTCATCAAAATAAAGCTACAAACGGAAAATTAGCTTGATAGTAGTCACTTGCAAAAATGGGCGATGGATCCTATATGAACTAGAAGCAATATCCCTCTAATATATTACATTCTCAATATAAGTGTCTTTTTTTGGTTTATTATTTAAGTTTCTATTACTTTGCATATATTCGATGTAGTAGAATAACTTTCGCCGTTGTTCTCTTTGCTAAAATGGTATGATTATTTTATGTGTTTAGTATTGCGGGTTATTTTTGAGGTGGACAAATATATTTTCATTAGTTTAAGGGTTCTTTTATAATATTTAAATATTTAAACGGTTTGCTCCTTCAATTTTTCAAACAATACAACTTAATTGCATTGTGGTCGTGTATATATTATGTTTTCGACATTCCTGATTCCTTCATTGTTGTGACATATTGCTCATTTATGTTTTGATAACCAATTAAATGTACAATAAAAGCCATCTTTATGATGAAATCGTAAATAAGTCTGCTCTGGTATCTCATATTTTATTGGTATTACGTAACCGATATAATATCGGTTACGTAATAATATAATACAGATAAAATATTTATACGTAATACCGATATACATTAAACGCTATCATTTAACTTACAAGCTTTAATATTATGAACACTTATTATAAAAACTTACTTACTGCAAAAAAGTAAGTTGGTTAACTAAGCAGATCCGAGCCAAAAGCAGCTTTCATATAGAAAACCATGTTATCTAACATATATCTAAAGGTAAACCATAAATAACCAAGGAATTGCATTTCTATAATTGCAATAAAACTCCCCCTAAGACAAAAATGCCCATATTATAATATTATGTGGGCGTACCTACATCACACCTAATTCCTTACCAAATATTTCCATGCATTCTCCAAAATCTTGATCGTAATATCTTATGCCACAGTATAAACAAATACAGAATGTATAATTTTTCAATGAGATAAATATATCAATAATTATATTATGTTTTCTTAGCAGGTACCTAATAATTGAATAATCACAAGATTTCTATTAGTATAATAGATTGTTCCTAAATATAGTAATTATGGCTTTGTGTAAGTCCCATTGATTATACTAAATAAGCAAGTATTAATTTCAGGATAATAGATCCTGAAAATAATACTTACTTATTTTATAATTTCATTATAAAATGTTACCAGGAGTTAAGCTCGTACAGAGTATAATTTAAACGCTTTTTACTCCCGATATCCGTCACATTATTAAAATTGATTCAACCTTTCACGTGAACATTTACTAACTAAATTCCGAACTTATTACTTACAGAAATATGAACTACACGAATTCATTAATAACACAATTTAATTTTTTAAAACTCACTTGAATAGATAATTATTTTATGTCTGTACTGATAATTATTATCCTGTACTTTTATCCATCCTTGTCGATAAACCTGTTTTTAACAATGAAAAAGCAACTCATTGGATCTCTTCGGTACCGTCTATTTATACTCTGTGGCGAGACAAACTACACAAAACATGTATTATCTGTGCTCTCGCGCCAAATTGCTTCGGTGCTTGAACATTCTCGGCGTAAACCATTTAAATTCACCTAGAGAGAATCCATGTTACCGTCGCCTCTACGGAAATCGTAAATGTGTTTGTTTTAAGGTTGTATGTAGCCTCTTTGGTTGTTTAGTAAGAACTAGTCTTTAAGAAAAAAAAAACTTAACTTAGAACAAAATATGATACTGCCATAAAATTACTACTTAAAGCCTTATTCATTATTTAGTCCTAAATTGTAATAGCTGATGAATTCTTAAAAGGATTTAAGTATCTTAATGACGGTGGGTAAGAGAATGTTTATGGGAGAGCTCCTTTATGGTTAGACTAAGTATATCTTTTACCTCACACCTAGCGTTCAAATATAAAGCCGTCATGATTTTATGTAAATTATTAAGTTCGCTTTAAAATATACATCAATATAAAAACTTGAGCGATGTCGAGGGACATCCGGATGGAACGAAGTGTTAAGTTAGAGAGAGACAGACAGAGATCCACGCGCGCGCCGCACGGCTTAACAGCTCTAGGAAAAAGTGTCGTGACAACTTTTCGTAAGAATTTTTTCCTAGCGCGTCCGCGCGTTGTTCTCACAACGCGTGATAAGGAACTTTGTTCCGATTAAAAAAGGAAACACCAAATTTGTTGCTAAGCGCAAATTCGAGAACGGCCCCATTCTTTAATTTATTCTTATGGATAGTAAACGTTAACATGTACCACGTGCGAAGCCAGGGCGGACTGCTAGTTTTAAATACAACAAAATAAAATACACAAGAACAAGAATTTTAATTCCAATGTCTTAAGTCCATAAATATGCATCACTAGCAAAACAAAGATCAGGAGTAATACGATTGTAGAAGCATTCCATCTCATTTGTGCATACCACTTGTGCAAACAAGAGTCCATTAGTCCTCCAATCGAGTCTATAATCCCGTTGCATAGAAACCATTTGTCTTCATGTAAAAATGTTTAAACCGTACGTTCAACAAAGTCGTTTGTATTTTTCCGTTCAATCTTGTGCATGGATTTGAATTGCAAAGGCTAGCTTGGTAATAGGTTTTCTTTTTCATGCTCGTTTTGGAGTTTTGTAAGCTTTTAACGTTAATGGGGTTGGATTAAATTGGAACTACATTTTCTTGACGAAAAGCTCATAAATTGAACATGTTAACATTACCTAATTGTTTTGTTACAATTTCGTTACAAAATATATAGAGGCTAGAGCTCACAATTATTTTATTAACTTATACTAAAGAAAAATGTTGCTATGTACTATATTCAATATCTTTAAGATACACGATAAATTAAACAATAGCAATTTATTTTATCCATTTTACCTCTAAGTAACTCGGTACTTTCTTAAAACATGATTACAAGCAGTCGAAACTAGTACCTTGATTAATATTTGATCCATCTCCCATTAAAATTATTCCCACTAAAATGTACTATAATATCTATATTATATATAAAACTCAAAGGTGACTGATATTATAGTGATCTATCAACGCACAGCCCAAACCACTGGACGTATTGGGCTGAAATTTGGCATGCAGGTAGATGTCATAACGTAGGCGTTCCCTAAGAAAGGATTTTAGAAAATTCATCCCCTAAAGGGGTAAAATAGGAGATGAAAACTTATACCATGAAAATTTATCTTTTTCACGCGAGCGAAGCTGCGGGCAGCAGCTAGTTTCACTAATATTATTCATGATAAACGAAATTCATGATAAATCCACATGAAACACAATTTGCTCTCAAATTGAGGTGTATTACGAGTAAATTTTATATGAAAGTTTCAGCTGATAAATTATTCATAGATTAAATAACTCGCGTCATCTATTGGAACGTGATAATGCAAAATATCGAATGTACGAGCTAGGATATTGGAGATTTTAAGCGATATTCTCAGATAAACGATAGCACATCTGAAAACAACGCTGCATTCGTGTAATGGGAACTACGTATAAACGGGAGAAGTTTAAGTAATAATGTACACTACTAAAATCATTCGTTATATCAATTACATAATATATCTAGGTACTTATATTATAATCTGAATTCTATTGCTATGTACGTTATAATCGTGTAAGTTTGTGATGTAGTTTTATTCTTTGTAATGTAATTTTGTTTCATGATGAGTACACAAAAAAAGCGAATAAAGCTGTTGGCTCCAGCTAGTCTAATTTATTTATTTTCATTTCGTCCCGGATTTTAAACACAAAACAACAGCTAAGCCAGCTTTTGTGAATAAATCAAACTCACAATTAATATCATCTAGTTATGGTATACCTACTTCGTGATAACGTTTTAAAATAGTAGGTCAAACATAAAAGCCATTAAAAACTTTGGACAAATGGCAAAGATATCAAAAACTATTTTGATAGCAATTTCTTGGAGGAAACTTTTTCTTTGATCTTCTTTTATGTGAATTTTAATATCAGAGTCTTTCTGTAAAGATTGTTTGGTTGGTAGATATAAAAATGTTTGTTACTATATAAAACAACTTAGAAAATCTCATTATATTTATGACGCAAATAATTCTGAATTTACAATAGGTATATTATGCAATTAACTCCGATTTTGCAGTCACAGTTTTTATATGTAGCCTTAGTTACATATTATATTCTTTAATACATAATTATTGTACAAGATACAATCTATAAGAATTATTTCAAGTATAGAAAAAAATCGATCACGAGGCGGTATTCGAACCCACCAATTCGCACCATTTCTCATTTTTAAAGCATTCGAATGTTATACATACATACGATACAATCTATTCACGTATACCTATATAATATTTTTATCAAATAATTGGACACAAAATTCATTTTTAACTTATCCATTCTATTCCAGAGATGTGACATTTAAAAATGGAGTTTGGAACATGGCGGTTGAGGCGCCCTGGGAGCTTCCTGCTAAAAGAAGACACGAAAATTTGAAACGGCATGCGTCAATATAGATAGGACTACAATGGAGTACAATTTTATATCTCCGACCAATGTGAGTATACTTATTATAATATTATAAACATTAATTATATTAATATTTAGTTCTTAGTTTTCTGACCGCAGCTTTTCTCGTTTTTAGATTACTTTTTTTAAATTGTTAAAGAGAAAAATTATAACTTATAAGCATAAATTTCACTAAAGTTCAAATAATTTTGGTAAAAACAAAGTTTTTCATACAATTTGTATAATTACGTGGTAAAAAACTATTTATCTGTATGAAAAATTCATTAAAAAATCGATTAGGCTGTCAATCAAATATTATTTTATAACCAAAGTCCACGCTCTTCATCACTATACATAATATTATAAAACAAAGTCGCTTTCTCTGTACATGTGTCCCTTTGTATGCTTAAATCTTTAAAACTACCCAACGGATTTTGATGCGGTTTTTTTAAATAGGTTATTCAAGAGGAAGGTTTCAGTATATAATTAATTATTTGTAAGTAAGCTAGTTATTTGTATATCGAAACATACGAGTAAACAAATTAATAACATTAGGTATACCCTTTTTCCATCCTTGCCGCAACATCAAGATTGTAAACCCTAAGAGCCACTCACTCGGATTGATTGGTCAAAGCCCTTTGGAGGAAGATCACCTTCCTTACTTACAGTTCAATTGCTATAGGAACTATATGGGTCACCATAGACTATATATTATGTACCTATTACCTACCTATATAAGATTGCGTCATCCTGGCTCTACTAAGCTGTGCCCTGCGGTTTCACCCGCATTGCTCATCTCCTATATGTCTTAGAGTGATGATATATCTGATATATAGCCTATACGCCTTCCTCCATAAATGGGCTATCTAACACTGAAAGAATTTTTCAAATTGGACTAATAGTTCCTGAGATAAGCGCTTTCAAACAAACAAACAAACTCTTCAGCTTTACAATATTAGCATAGATAGATTAATTAAGTACGTGCATGTCAAACTATGACGACATATTTACAACTTTTGCAAAATAAATAATTACTTTTACTTGTAACAATTATTGCTAATCAATACCTTATTTAATAACTCCATCGATTATTATTAGGTATGTTTGTTTTTACGTGCTATTTTAAAGTTATATAAGAGCACGGTTATATACGGTAATTTATAAGATAATTTAGTTCACTTTCCAAAAAAGATATACAGCAATATTTTGTACAAAGTCTACAAGATATCGAGTAAGAAATGGGTCAAGTTTACACCTTACCTTTAGACCCTCGTATCATTTGTATGTATTTGTAAATACATGTTCAAGTTAAAGCAACATAAATAGTTTAGTAAGACCCAAATATTTTCAAACTTTTTATTCTCCCATGCTAATTTAGAGTCCCATTTGTATAACAAATACAAAACTTTAGGGAACGTCTTTTAAATATTTTTTGTGTTGATTGGTAACAAAAAAAAACAAATCTTTTCTCTTTAAAATAATAGTTAATACGAGTTTCAAAGTGTCTTTCTTTTTATCATTCCAAACATATTTTCATTATTTATCATGTTTCTCTACATGTACCTAAGTCTGTAAAATTATTATACTTTCAATTCATCAACTACAAATAATAAATATCTACAAGAAGGTATCAGTACTCACTGCTCATAATACAGAATATCTAAGTCTAACAGATCATTCATTACAAGTACTACACGTAAAGAAATAACTTTATTACATTACATTCTAACAAATCTCACCTCTATTCACACTCATACACGTATAATTTCGAACCAAAATCGCTAAGCATCTAACCGCTAGAACGAACTATTAAATACTAATTTTGTGACATGTCGGCATTCGTTACAAAGGTAATGAATTCGGAATATTTCGGTGACACGTGATGTTTGATGAGCGGTAATAGCGGTAAAGCGAATTAACATTGGTATAACTGAAATTTATTACTTAAAACGCTCTATATCTATATGTAAAGCACATTATAGTACCATTTTATACTATTATATTCTCAATAGCAAATTATAGATTTGTAAGTAATAATATTCAACTTTTTTCATACTATTGTATTCAAAGAATTAAATTTAAGATTGGTAGGAACCAGTGATATACCAATCGATTTCATTGATGTATCGATATTTGAATACTCGTAGGTACTCATCTAAAATTGATTACCTACCTATATCTATTGGTTTCTTCTTTTTTAATATCATTTTATTAAACTAACCGCTCGTCCCGACCCCGCTCGCATTAATCCAACATAAACAGGATATACACAAAATGAAATATAGCCTATAACACTTACAGATAACTTATCTTTATATTGAAAAAAATATTTTAATAATTGGTTCAATAGATTCTAAAGTAACTTTATATTCTAAGTATACTTTCCCACGTCACAAATTCATATGTTAGTATAGATTTTAACAAAAATATAAGCACTAGCTGTGCCGCGCGGTTTCACCCGCGTGGCTCCGCTCCTGTTTGACTTGGCGTGATAATATATAGCCTATATCACTCGTGGCTAATGTAGCTTTCGAATGGTGAAAGAATTTTTAATATCGGTGAATTTTTTTTAATCTTCAAATTTATGAGCCTATTCATTACAATCAAACAAACAAACAAAGTTTTCCTCTTTATAATATTAGTGTAGATATAAGAACGTAATTTTACCCGAACCGAACGCTATAAGATATAAGAACACATAAACTCTGACATTTTCATATTGAAACATAGGAAATTTCATCGAATCTCCCCTGTACAAAGTTTACACAGTGGAAGCTTGTGTCACATTCAATGTGTAGACATTTATGTCTTCCGTAATGTATTAGCTGAGAGAAATTTCACGTATCATGTCTAAATAAGTATGGTGTATGTAGGTAACCATTAACCACGTAAGGTGTTAATAATTTAGTACATCGAATTGTTATTGTTTTGTTAATGATTATTTAGGAATTGAGAATCTCATAAAATTTTAAAGCAATTTTATTCACCGTTTTAATTTTTATGTGGTGAATAACTCTAGTAGGTAATATTCTTATACTAAAGAAAATGATTTTCTTATACTAGATAAATTTATTTATTTCCTTCAACTGAAATCCCCTACCCCTATATAGATAATAATAATTGATAAACAAGTGATAACTGCGTTAAAAACAACCGACTTCAAACTTGCACTTGCAAAATTTACAAATACCTACAGACAAAAATGCTCATAAAATAAAAACTACTGGGCCTATCCGAATAAAATTTTTATGGGACCAATTCGACACCATCCCGCATCGAACAAAAAAAAATCACGTAAATCGGTTCAGAAACCTCGGAGTAATCGGTGTACATACATAAAAAAAATATATATACCGGCCGAATTGATACCCTCCTCCTTTTTTGAAGTCGGTTAAATATGATAAGTAATAATATTTTATTTTTTTTAATGTTATACATTGAGTAAACAGGAGTAAATGTTATACACAGAGAAGTAGTTATTTACACGGATTATACTGTTAAAGAATATTGAAATTCTAACAAAGTAAATTAAGTCTACGAAATTGTAGGCACGGAATCGAAGTGGAATGTTGTTCAGAGCAATATAAATATTTCAAGGGTCATATCTTTGCGATTAGACATTCCAACGTGTTTTGCAATAGATCTGTTACTATCATTATATTATTGGATAAGTTCCATTTTAAAGGTGATTAATTTTGCTATACAAAAAGTGAAATAAATTTATATTTAGTTTACCTTCTGGTAAAATATAGTTAGTATTATATTATCTGTGGTATAATGTAGGTACATAATATTTGTCCAAGTTATTAGGTAATATTTAACTTAAACCACTTGTATTTATGTAATATAATAATTTGTATATCCTATCCTACTAATATTATAAATGCGAAAGTTGGTGAGGATGGATGTGTGTGTATGTTTGTTACTCTTTCACGAAAATACTTCTGAACCGAATTACAATGAAATTTAGCACACATATAGATGATAAATTGGATTAACAAATAGGATAGGTTTTTAAAATGTTGGCTGTTTTAAAATGTTGTTTATTGATTAACTACTTCTCTATCCTAATTTGTATTTATTCTTCCTAAATATCAACGTTATAACTAAACCCTTAACATAAACCCGTAACGAACCTTTAATTCTGCTACATATATTATTGCTATGAAAGCTAATATATCAAATTTCGAAACAATTCAGCCGTTCAAGTTGGCCGCTACTCCACCTGAACTAGAGAACAGATAATTCTACAAACGGGCGAAATTCGAATCGAAAATTAAACTTTAATCATCTGCTAAGTCTTTAATTATACCACGAATTTGTAGTGTGCTATTAATTTGAATTATTTCTCAAATAAAGAATTTCGTATGAATGTTTATTACGAGTATACTTACTCAAAAACACTAGATGGATTAAAATAATCTTGCCTTAGGTATTTCTGAGTGACATAGACTATTATTTAAGAAGTCATATTTTTTATGCATCAACAAGGGCATGGGTGTAGCTAACTAGCTAGCCATGGGCTCAGAGTGGGGCAGCAGTATAAAATAATATGTAACTAGCAGTAAATAACAACACATAGGTATTATAAGTTGTTTTTTTTATTTATTATAACAACATAATTAGCGAGTCTAGGTAGGGAATATTTAACGATAGTTTCCAAAACTGGGTAGGACTCCCTGCCAGAGGTTTTGCTCGATGCGTCGGTGTTTGTGCGATGCATGGCATTGTAAAATCAACTTCTAAAGCGTCTACGATCACTGGAGCCTCAGCTATGAAACTACAGCTGTGATCGTCCACATTTTCACGATGTTTTTTAATGTGTCTATGATTATTTTAACATGATTCGCACACTGGAGCAAGTCAATGCTTTTTTCTGTAACACATTCACAATCGGTTGAAGCTGTGCGAAATATTTCGCAATAAGGCAAACAGACTTAAATTCTGTATTTATGGCAGCGCACTGCGCAGTATAGTTGAAAAGCCATTTTCTTGTAGCATTGTTGCTTTCTTTCGACAATTATCGTAACTTGTGGTTAAAAGAGCCGTGGTCATTTGGATATTATTTTCTTTGAAAACAGCAGAATGTATTCATATTTTTGTGACCAACGCGTAGCATAGCGTCGATATGTTAGGGACGTGCTTACGACGTTATAAAAACTATCCCTTCTTACAAGTGATAGTTTTTATTCCGTTGCTTATTCTTAGTACTGATTTTTCAATCGTTTGTTAAATCATAACTTATTACATTATTCGATGAATAACGTATTAAACTACAATTTCAAAAATGTACCTATTCTAATTGTCCGTATTTGACAGTTTACAGGTGACATTTTAAAATGTTCGTGTAATACTTTATTGGACGGATAAATTTTTGTATCAAATAATTTTTGTATCAGCCCCTGAACTATGATGTTTTTAAGCATTATTATTTCCAGCATGGAAAAATGACAGCGCTAAATAGGTTGTGCAGCCATTACTTAACCACACTGGAAAAAATACTGCTTTCTAGCAGACATCATCAACTTACTTAGCAAAAAATTGGTGAGGAGCTTAAATCCAGGAAAAGGACATAAGAATACATTTTATACCTATGAATTAAAAAAAAATTAACAACCGGGGCTGCTTACAAACAGCTGGTACGTTATGTACCGTATAATGTACAGCCTTTTAAAAAGTTAATATTAACATTTAGTCAACAATAATAATAGTTCACATAATATATTTTCGTAATTCTACCTACATTTACTTCCACTTATGTATCAAGTTTGCTGAGTTACAGCACGAAGCATCCCGTTTCGCCGCTCATTAGTTAGAAAAGTGCTTCCGACCACCCAGTTACTGTATTTGTTCTTTGTCTCTGAAACTTTTGTACGCTTTATTATCATCATCATTTCAATGAGTATAACCCGGCTGAAAAGGGATGGTGATTCGATGTGGGTGCTTTTTAATTTTATTAATTTATAATGACATCACTTCAATGAGTATAACTCGGCTGAAAAGGGATGGTAATTCGATCTGCGCTCTTTAATTTTGTTGGATTATAATGAGGCTCAATATCAACTAAAGATTATGTACAATTAACAGAGAGTCCTTTTCAAAATTTAGGTTTAATTGAAGATACTTATAATAACTCTATGTCGTACTTAACCCGTAGCATTTGGCTACTCAGTTTTGCTATTATTTTTATAAATTGCATTAGTTCTCATAGTAACGAAACGGCCAAGTCACATACTTAGCTAGATGTACCTAGAGTTTGTTAAGTTAGGGCTTATAGAGTTAAGACGTGTAGAGTTAGACGCTTGTCTCTATGTAGAGACATGATCTTCTTCATAGTGCAAGCCCTATGTAGTATGTACGGGTTTTGGCAACATTTTACAAATGTATTTATGTTTATAATAAAAATAAATACTCATCCAATACTGTAATAATAGTCCTGTCAATAAACAAATAACAATTTTCCGTCGAAAATATTCCTTTAAAATATATGGAAATAAACGATAATACAATTACTGGAGTAGTAAGTAAACAAAGCTGCGCCCATTCATTTACGAGATCTTTACGCTCGAATACCTTAACAACAATCGGTGCTGTTGAATTAACTCGCGTATATTGCAAAATGGCCTCTATGTACAGGCAATGGAGCGTATAATCGCTTGAATAAATTATTTTGCCAGTGTGTTAACTTGTAAATCAGGTGCTATACATATTCATAGAAATGTTCTCATTCAGTCGCATTGATCAGGTCTTTATATAAATGGTTGATACGTAAAATGCGATGAAAATGTCTGTTTGAGCTTTTTTGAAAAGGCAGGAAAGATACATTTATCTTTTGAGGCACTAGAAAATGTGTAGAGGTTATTTTAATATCGATGTGACATAAAAGGTTTATTTACTTACTAGTTCTTACTTCTGAGTAATGGCTATTGATCTGCAGTATATTGTAGGGATACTAAAATGGTCTGGAAGATATAAATTTATAAAGAATAGAAAAAATTCGATCACGAGGCGGGACTCGAACCCGCATCCTTCGCGCCATTCCGGGGCGGATGCCTAACCAACTCAGCCACTCTAAGACACATAAAACTGAAGGAATGGATTAAATTCGATTGCTCAGGCGGGTCACGAGTGGCTGAGGTGGTTAGGCATCCGCCCCGGAATGGCGCGAAGGATGCGGGTTCGAGTCCCGCCTCGTGATCGAATTTTTTCTATTCTTTATAAATTTATATTTATAAAGCATTTGAATGCCATAAAAACCAAAAAATATAAATTCATTGATCTGGAAGATATAACCACGTATAACATAAGTAACATGTATAGGTAAGTATAAAAGTATTAAATATATTAATAAACTCTCACCGTTATAATAATCTATCTGCATCCCCTTACCCCACTTGGGGACATGGGACTTCACTTTTACCGTTATAATATCACATTATCAAAAAAACCCTTTAGAGTTTTTTTCCAATATCGTATAAATATAATTAACAAAGACATATTTATGAAAATTGTATCAAACTCAAATATAATGTTTAAAAAAAACAAAGGAAACAGAGCTGTATTAGTTATGATGTATTATTTATTCTTATACACTCAGCAACATGGAAAAATAAGTTTTAATGCAAAAGTTTTAGCTGCGTGAAGTTATACAATGTTTCCTCTGGAAGTATTCCATGATTTTATTCCAATATTTGTTGCAAATGAAAATTGAAACTTGGCATAATCATTTTCTCTGTGCTACTAATGTTAGAAATGGCATTGTTTTTTTGTATAGTGTAGGTATACTTTTGTCATTATTTCTGTAGTGTATATTATGTATCTTATTCGCAATTTAAATGCTGTACAATGTACATTTATATTTCATGGTGATAAGAAACAGTGTTGTAATTACACCTGCGCTTTTTTATTCAGTCAGTCTGGCAAGGAAGGGGGCAAATTTGCAAAGGCAAAATCTCTTTTATTAAAATTTAGTAATAATACCTTACTTGAAGTGTTAGCATACGTTTACATAAAACCAGGCCCTATTATATTGGCAACGTAAAACTATCGTCTGAAAAACTGTAGCAAGCCTTTACATTTTTGTTATGGAAATATTGACCAATTTTGGATACGTACTAGAGGTACTCAGGGCCTAGGGCGGCAAAATCTTCAGAGGCGGCAAATTTTCAGAGAAAATTAGTTTACAATGTAATTTTTCATAGACGATTATTTGTCGGTGAAAACAATCTTAAATGAATGTTACAATTAAAAAACGAAACGATAAACTTACCTATAAATTTTTATAATAATTTTTATATGCAATAATGGCTTTGCCTAAGGTTAAATTTGGCTCTAATTGCTGTCTATATGATACAGGCTTCAACTTCCATTAAAGTTAACACAACTTTAATATGTTAATCACAGTTCACACAACTTTATAAATTATTCATTGATTAGATAGGTCAGACAACTCTAGGTTGTTGTGCTATTTAGACAACGTTTAATCTAGATGATATTATTATCATAATATAATGTTATTTATGTATCTTACTCATCGCTTTTTTTCATCACATTAAAAAAAACATCGTGATAATATACATGTATAAATATGTACTTATTTATATACCTATGTACTCATGGTATAGGAACATATAAAAATATATAATTCCCAAGAATATTAGGAATCACATCGCTGACCCGTTTAGGTCATTTAAACTGTCCTCAAACTAGTTTTTGCAAGTTTGGTGAAACATATTGTCTCTACAGACCGTTTCAGAGGTCAACGCGATTTGAATCCCTTTTGATAGCTTAGAGTTCAAAAGTAGGAAAATGGTACATATACATAGTTTAAGGCTTTGCTAGATAGAACGCGTAACTATATAGCGCTAAATGCGTTGTAGCACTGTTTGACGGTATATTACCGTCTACGTCAAATATAATTATATTGTCGTTATCAGCGCACGCCAATCGCTTACCTGATGCTGCTCTATGACGCCAATTTGTTTTGTACCATGCGCTGATACACCGTCAAACCGAGCAACAACACTCTGACGCACGCTAAGAACGCTCTTTCTGGTAAATCCATAAAGCGTCATAGCACAGTTGACAGATATGTACTACGTCATAGCGTGGCATCACTTGAGCATGCTAACACGCGCTAAAAACGCGTTCTATTTGACAAAACCTTTAATACCTACTCATTTGTTATACAAACTCAAACATTAGGGATTTAACACGAACGAAGTTCAAGCATCGTGACTTTGTAATGTTTGAGTTTGGAAAATTCAGTCTTGTTACACGGTAACGCCTGTATTTATCTTTGACTAAATTAATTATGTACGAAATTATCATAATACAATGTGAAATAAGCGCGTATTTTATTGTTTTCTACTTTTCTGCCTCTTATAGGATTATTTTATGTAGGTATGTTTCGATTCAATTAACAATAGGATCGATTGAGCACCATTTTGTGACGTCATAGATGTTAATTCAAACCTTGATTCAAACGAATAAAGAGTCTAAGTTACTAACACTTGTATTTATTAATGTAAGATTGAGGTAATAAAATAAACTGTTATTTCCATGCAAATTGGATTTCTGTAAACTAATCTATTATGTTTCATGTTTAAAATAACATTAAGTCATATTCGATCTATCGTTCATCTGTATCGGTTAATATCCATGGAGAATATTCAACTGCACCTTAAACATAACAGTAGGAAAATATTAGGCTACGCTTTTAAAAACCCAGTACAAATTGTACACGAAAACATAATTAGTTCGCTCCCATCAATCCTTAATCTGAGGGAGAAAGATGAAGGGCTGATAAATGTACGTGATCTTTGAAACAAGGGTGTACTATCACCTTGCATCTAACAATTACGGAATCCTACTGAGATTTTACCTTATTTTGCATGTAAATTATTTAATGAATGCGTACAATGTACATACTAGACCTTAGCCACGACTTCTATAAAATTTCTATTAGTTTATTATGTGATATTTAAAAATATCCATCTTGCAAACATTTTTCTAAATTAAAATTGTTTTAAACTAATTGTAACAAGGTTTTTTTTAAAAAGGCCCTTACTATTTTATTTTGAACATATTGTTAGGTCATGATGTTTCATTTAAAATCCATCTTGCTTCAAACAAGGCTTTCTAAAAATCGAATACAATAATAGACACTTAGATAATGCTCTTATAAATTATATTTATTGTTATATTATTGTTCACAGGCGGTGATAGGCACGAACGAGACGACCGTCGAGTATGAAGACGCGGAGGACCCGGACGCAGTTACACTACTCTCTATTTTGGTTGTCGGTAAGTTTGTAACTATCTGACAGACGTAACTTTTGCTCTCAGAGCGGTAGTAGAATGATGTTATTAATATAGCCATTTATATAAGTAGAGTGATTTACACACTCTACTTTTTAGATAAGTAGAGTGTAGACGATCGTACACAAAAAGGACAGTTCAATTAAAATCTGAAGTTTTTGATATTAGTTTATACAAACGATTAAAAAATTCGTCAGCTTTATGAGCATAAACGGTGTTCAAAATTAAGTAGGTAATATCAGGTCCCTTAAAGAAAAAAAAGGACTTAAACTCTCGAGTGTTCAATTATCCGTTTGTCACTAATTTCAACTCAACTTAATTCTAACTCATTATTAGATAGACGATAAAGATTGCTAAATTATAATAGTTTACATAGTACCTAATAAACTAGCTACAGTTTTTACATCTTAAACACATAAAAAGAGAAAAATAACATTATTAATTTTAATGGAAATCGTCTTGGAATAGGGAGATTATAACTTTTGTATTTTATTATAAGAAAAAGATTAACTTTCATTATTATATTCAAGACAGAACAGAAACCAGTAATTGGATTAGAACCCAAGTTATGTAAATTAAGAACCGAATATAATTGTGTAATAATGTCCTATAATATTTATTTATTTATTTATTTATAATGAAATCGTATTAAGCAACAGCATGTTATTCAATGCATATTTATTAAAAAATATTTTAGACTAATAAATTATATATAAATTAATTATATATAATAAATTATATATAAATTCATTCATTCATTCATTCATTCACTAATGTACCTTCACAATTTCCAATCTATACTTAATATTATAAAGCTATAGAGTTTGTTTTTTGTTTGTTGCTTGAATGCTCTAATCACAGGAACCATGTGTCCGATTAGAAAAATTATTTCATTGACATTTATATAGCCTATTTATCGAGGAAGGCTAATATATCATCACGCAATAATAATCATAATCAAGACCAATAGAAGCGGAGCAATGCGTGTAATATGCTACCGTAAACACATGGACTCCTCTAAATACAGACTATACGCTATAATATTATTATTAATTTACTGAAAACACAGAAATATTAAAAAATACATGACAATATAATTATGAATACTGCGACACGATTATTTACTATTATTTTACTTTTGTCAAGTTAAACGTTAACCAAAAAGTAAATTACTCTACCAATAACTGTAAATGAATTCCCTCGTATTTCCACTTTGTTTATATTTGTTTTTCATTTAACTTAAAGCCACTGTAATTATCGGCTATCGATTACAGGAAGCCTGTACTTGACAGGCAACAGAAAAGTGATTTATACCCGTTTTCGCAAAAAATATGCCGTGCTTCTTTCGTATATTCTCTTTTATTATTAACGTGTTTTTTGAGATAAACAATCGCATAAAATTACATTTACAGGTACAGGAATTGGTTTATTTCCAAAAATCGAGGTTTTGTGTTTATGTTTAAAAATCAGACTGTTTGTCTAACAAATTTAAAACTGTGACGTTAAAGAAAGCACAAAAGTAATAAAAGTGTCTCAGCTAATTAATTGTTGGGAATACATTGTTATTATAAAAATGATTACTTGATCATTTGTTACTTGAACATCTATTAGAAAATAAAATAAAACAAATAGTGAACATAATTTATTTATTATATGCTTAATCTATATCCAGTGTTTGTGCACATAAGTGAACTTTAAACTGTTCTGCGTATTCTGTTAATCACAAACAGAATATATACAGTTATTTCATAGTTAAATTACGTGATTAGTGTTTAAATTTCGGCTTAGTTATTTCTACAAATTCTGCATTAACGTAGGTTCAAAATTCAATACATATGCGAACTTATATAAATAAATACAAATATATTTGATAAAAGATAAGAGCTTTCTGTACAGTCATTTACATATTTCAAGCATTTGCTTGTAAAGCAATTTGCTTGAAATGTATTACCTACTTATTATATTTCAACTCCATGAAAAACCTTAATTTATGTCTTCTCTAACGTGTCTGGTAATTATATACTTCATTGTAAAGCCCACCTAAGAACCGTTATTTAGCGTCTATATTACATAGATATTATAAAAAGGTACAAGACGTAATAAGTATTTTTATTAAGCTTAGTCATCGGCAACGTATAGATAGCTATAGGCTAACATATTAATATTTTTAAGAAATAAATATTTGACTCTACGCACGCGCGAACGAAGTCGCAAGCACAGCTACTCTATAATGTATATTTCGATTAAGATTACACGTCTAGACGTAGATTAGGAACAAAACAAACAAACAAAAGGGTTTCTGAATAATCTCATGGAATATTGATTGTCATGTATGAATATCGGCTTTACAAACAAAGCTGTAATTTCAATAGCTTTGCGTTAATAGGACAAGTGTTTACATTGTAGAGTGAAGGTCGAAAATAATAAATCTTCTATTATAATTATCTAAAAATAATTTGCTTTAAAATTAAAGCTGTGGACCTTATCTGAAAAATACAATAAACTATGTCTTATTCCTTTTCAATGTGTTATGTACCACACATATTGGATTTTGGAATTGTATTGATATAAGTAACTTAATGCGTCGATTCCTATAGATACGTATGAAATTTCCTACCTAAAACTAGTAAGAAATACATCTCTAGACACGCATATTTTCAAGCAATTTCTACTATTCAATAAATGAAACACAGCATAGTAGGCTAAATCTTTGTACATATTTATATTTACAATTAAATAAATGTAGGTACTATAAATAAAATGTTCAGAAAAAAATGTCTTCTTAAGCTACCAACCACATCATCAATCTAACATTCCTATTTCTTTTACTTATGTAGGTCCCAAAGCTTTTTGTCCACTGCCTAACCCAATATGTTCTATAATATCTATAATTATACAGTATTTTCAGGCATATTCCTCTCCCTGCTCATATTCGTGAGCGCAGCGGGCAACATTCTGGTCTGCATAGCCATTTACACGGACCGCGGCTTGAGAAGGATTGGCAATCTGTTCCTGGCTTCACTGGCAATCGCTGATATGCTTGTGGCAGCTGCGGTTATGACGTTTGCTGGGGTCAATGACCTGCTTGGGTGAGACTACGTATTCCTTTTTTAATAAATATTAGATAAGATGGGTAAGGATAATAATTGGGTTGAGGAAGATTGGCAATCTGTTCCTGGCTTCACTGGCAATCGCTGATACGCTGGTAGCCGCGGCGGTTATGACGTTTTCTGGGGTGAATGACTTGCTTGGGTAAGCTTTTTTTTATTAATTGTAAAAGGTAATAATGGGAATGAATCAATGATTTACTTTTCTGGTTATGAAAAATGAACTAAGACATTAAAGATTAAAGATTACATTAAGATATTTTTTCCATAAATTATTCGATCTATATGAATGAAATAAAGATTACATAATAGTTAAAAAAATATTTATTAGCAGACAACATTATCATACAACGATCACAATTTGTTTTGCTCTGCTATCTATGGGAAATGAATTTTTCCAAATCTCAAATAATTGTGTAAAATTCAATGAAATCCGGAAAATTGACGAAAGAATCGATTAATTATATAAATAAGTACCAACCTTTTTTAATATTTTTCAACTCTGTAAACAATGAAGAATAAATAAATATTAATTCATCAGGTACTGGGTGTTCGGCGAACAGTTTTGCGACACGTGGGTGGCGTGTGACGTCATGTGCTCCACGGCTTCCATACTCAATCTTTGTGCCATTTCATTGGACAGATACATACATATTAAGGATCCGTTGAGGTAAGTACAGATAAAATAGAGTTTAATTGGTTGTTAAATTCTAGATATATATATCTCTGCATTAGTGAACTAAAAATAAATGAAGAATAAGAGACATTTATGAATTTGCTGACAAAATATCGGCAAGTGTGTATCCGCCTTCATCGACAGGCACTTTTGAACATCGTGAGGAATTAACCAATAATTAAAAAACTAGCAGTAGGATTTTTTCTTGTTAAAATGTAAAACAAGTTTTTTGTATAGAGGTAGGTATAGATTTTCGAAAATGTTTTTGATAAGCGCAATTGACTTTGTAAAACCATAAATAGGTTGACCCGATTTTCTATTTTGTTGTTCCCTCGATTCTGGAGAGCGTTAAAACGTAAAATTAAGGTTACAATCAAATCTATTTTCGACGCAAAGATCAACGGGTCATGTAGTTTATTATAGAGTCATTTGCATTCACTATATGGATCATATATGTATAAAATTTATATCGGAAATGAATTTTAAAAGTTTTCAAGTATTTATCTATAGTTTTCAAATAATATAAAAAAAATCGAACCCGCGTCTTCGCGGCAAAGACAGCGGCGAAAGGCAAAAGACGCGGGTTCGTAGCCCGCCTCGTGATGTAATTTTTTCTAAGCTATAAAACCAAATATCACACAATTCCCGTGTTTCTAATATAACTGTAACAGCCACTCAGAAAGACTATTTGAAATTTAAATCACAATGGATTTGTTCAACATCGAAGAACGTGTTCCGAAGATTCAAATATGAACTCGAGTTTCTAAATGCATGCACTTCACGTTATCAGAACGTCCTCATTCCATATTTCAACCCGTTCGAGTTTTATTTGAAATCAAAATATAGCTATCTGTATGTCCAAGATTCTTACATTTTAGGGCCGTTCGTTCGAACAAGTACAGCAATAATATAAGTATATAGCGTAAATTATTACACTGATTATTATTTGTCTTGTATTTGGTTTGTTGTTGTAAAGCTTTCAAAACCAATAACGAATAAAATTTGGCCTTAAAAGTCAATTTCTAACCTATTCTTAATTGCAGATACGGCCGCTGGGTGACCCGCAAGGTTGCCATAGTAACCATAGCGCTCATCTGGCTTCTAGCTGTTATGGTCAGTTTTCTGCCCATCTCCCTGGGTCTGCACAGACCGCCAGAGGAGACAGTTACTACGGAGAGACCGCCTCGGTACCCGACCTGTGCGTTGGTTCTGACGCCGACGTATGCGATAGTGTCGAGCTGCATATCGTTTATACTGCCGTGCATTGTTATGATTAGTATATACTGCAGGTAAGACAACTGCTTCTTCTTGTATGTACGTTTATCTTTAAATATAATTATCTTTCATAAATTGCTTATTATAGTGCATAATATGTTTATCTATAACAATAATATAGCAGTTTATTGTACATATAGAAAAAGTATATTCTGATGATTCAAGTGTTTGTGAAGTATAGTTGAATGAATAAATGTTTGAGTTTGAAAAGTACAAAATCTATCGAGGTGTTTTGATCCTAAATCGTAAGTCATGCATAAAACTGGTTAGAAACAATTTTATTCAAATATTTCTATCATTTTATATTAAATATTTGTTTATACGTATATTTGTATACCCTACTAACGATATTGATGAGACCACTGAAGTGAGAGAAAATCCCGTGAAGACAAAGTTATAAGTACTCTTAAACATAAGTATCCATCAGAGCCTTATTAACTGTGGTCCTCTTTATAAGATTTTTGAGTCACTTTTACAATTCCTTAATAATCATAAATCTTCTGCTCTAACAAAATATTGGAAGCTTTTAAATCTCTATTAAATTTCATCAAATAATATTTAAGGCTTTTTTAAACTAAAAGTAAGTAATTCATAGATGAGTCTAAAAAATATAATGTGATTTAGTTAATTATAATGAATTTTAACGATACAAAAAGTTAAAGAATTACATTAAAGTAAAAAATGCTCTCATAAAAAATGTAACTAAGGAAGTAAATATGGTACTTTAATCAATGGAAATAACAAAACAAGCTAAGTACTAAGTTAATAGATACCTAAATAAATTTTCGTGCTAACAAACATTATTCCACAGATTATACTGCTACGCACAAAAGCACGTGAAATCCATCAGAGCTGTCACCCGGACGGTTCAGCTACCAGACAACCGGACCAAGTCGGTCCGGACGCGTGTCCACACGCACGTTCACTCGTCTCCCTACCACGTGTCAGACCATAAAGCTGCTATCACAGTGGGCATTATTATGGGAGTCTTCTTACTGTGCTGGGTGCCGTTCTTCTGCGTGAATATTGTGGCTGCGTTCTGCAAGACATGCATACCAGGTAAATTCATTTTAATTATAATTCGTAGAAATTGAAGTGTATACATACGCACGTTCACTAGTCTCCCCAACACATGTCGAACCATAAAGCCGCGATCACAGTTTTCATTATAATGGGAGTGTTCTTGCTGTGTTGGGTGCCATTCTTCTGCGTGAACATTGTAGCTGCGTTCTGCAAGACATGTATACCAGGTAATTTGATTATAATTGGTAGAAATTGAAGTGTATACATACCCACGTTGCCTCATCTCCCTACCACGTGTATTTATGCTCTATAAAGAATGAATATTGTCATATAACAAACAAGCATAAAATATTTTAACGAATAAAAAAGATTAAATTAAATCCAGTTAACTAAATTTTGTCCGTAGTTAAGTCGACCTACACCCTGATAAATAGAGATATTTTATATAAAACATGGCAGTTCAGTCCCTTGTATCCATGCAAAGATTATCATCTCAGTAGTATTTCCATCACAATAACTTTGGTAAACTAAGAGGGATTAGAGGATTAGCCGTAATACATTACACTGGTCTAATGCAGATTGATGGATACGATAAATATGCACAAATATTTGGTCACATGAGAAGATAAGAATAAAACACAATAGCACTAAGGGAAATGCTTTCTATATTATTAGATTTATTTAAATTCGGGACGAAACTTTATCATGATGTCTTAATACAATATTATGAGTGAGGAAAAATGATCGAGGTAGAGCAGAGAGAACTTCTAGAGGTCTTCTAGAGCCATCACTTTCCCACATTGGAAGTAAAACTGCTATGTGACATCATTGTAAGCCTTCAGGATGACAAAAATTCAAAAATTTCTGCCTATCTCTCTATTTCTTTCAATTCCAAAACTTTCAGCATTTTCTGCCAATCTTGGAAGCATGGTAGATTAAGATGATTAAAAAGCAATTAAAATTAAAAAAAGACGACGTGTGGCACTCGGGGACTGCCGCGGTAAAGCTATTGCATGCTATGCCTTCAAGCCACACCTCCGTGCCTGTCGGAGAGACGAGCGTGAGGTTTTTTCGTTACGGAATTCCTTGATTCGGTCCCCGCGCTCAAGGCCCGCGATAGAAGCTATGCAATAGCTTAAAAACTTAATTTACATCTAAAAATATATATAAATAGCAATGGAACTCAATACGCCTTCTAAACGGGGAAATGTCAAAATTGTAATCAATACGATTTAATTAATCTGTAAATATCCATTTGCTCTTAACTTCCTGTTCTATATTTAGGAAGAAATAAAAAACTGAGTGAATATAATTGTCATTTAATATGAAACAGTTCGGAAAGAGTTCGCAGAAATAACGATGTTTTAAGTAAACACAGATTTTGTTATGATTTTACGTAAATATATTTTGTACGTTTTTAAATATAAATAAATATTATTCTTTTATCGAATTATAGTGAATTATAATACAGCAATATCAGCTAATTGACATTTAATCATATAATAATGAACATAAAATATAGTCAAGTATTTTTTAAATTAATAAGTAAAAATTATCAGTTATTGGAATCATAAAATAGTTGCTTAAATATTTATTAATGAAATTCTCTTATAAACTTTAGTTATTCTAGTTTATTCTAGACTTTAACAAAACGGTAGTAATGATTAATGAGGCTCGGGTCTGAGGACGGAAGTTTTAACGCTAATGTTGTGGAAAATATACCTACTACATATTTTAAATTTATTTTCTACATAAAATATTTGCATTTTCTATGAAAATTATTTATGTAAAATAAATACTTCAGTATATCAGTTTTATCATTTGTAATATATTTTTCGATTTATATTGCTTAAGTATGGTTTAAATTGGAATTTCATATTCTTAAAAATGTTAATCCATTTCAAATTATTAAAGTCTTAAATTTAATCACATTTCATATTTTTAGTTACTTAGATAGGTAATATTTGTTCTTTTTGTATGTAAGAATTTTTAATATAAATACCATTGAATTTATATTTTTTGGTTTTTATGGCATTCAAATGCTTTTTCTATTCTTTATAAATTTATATAAATACCATTGTTATTATAAAACAATTAAACACATAAATACCGTCACATATACAAAGAAAACTAATAAGCGATTCTCTAATAAATATAAATAATTAATATAAATGCCTGAGCATTTCAGGAGAATGTTCTTATAATTATTTCCTTGGTATTTGGGTCAAGCGCGACAGGAAATATCAACAAAATTATACGTAATTATTTGTGTTGGAGATGTTGTTCTTAATATTGCTTTCAATTTATCGGATGAATTAAGATTTGGTATTTAATATGTTTGGATATTCGATGGAAAAAAAGTTTTGTTTAATATAAATATTTGGAGATAATATCAAAGACTCAATTTGCTTAGAATTTAAAAAATCAAAGCAAAACGTAGCTTCATAAGAAGTACCAATATTTAATTAAAACTCTGTAATTTGTGCGTTAAAATGGTATACTTATATTTTGATTTCAAAAATAAGCTTTTATTTCTCCATGATGATCAATAATACTAAAATATATTCAATTAAAACGACCTCTAACCTTATCAAGCTGTATTGACAATGCAATCTAACTTTTCACATTAATTGATCAACATAATTAAAATACATTAACAAGAAACTTTATTACAGATCTCGCATTCAAGATCCTCACATGGCTCGGCTACTCAAACTCAGCGTTCAACCCGATAATATACTCAATATTCAACACGGAATTCCGGGAAGCGTTCAAAAAGATCCTAACCTCAAAATATCCTCCTTGCTGTGGTTACCAAACTGTACGAGCGAATACTCCAACTAGGAATGACAATTTCGTCACAGACTATGGGACAAAGACGCTCGTGGTTAGGAGAAGTGGGTCTTTAGGATTATCAGGAGTGGACCCTACGCCTCGTTCGTCTGCGGAGTCGGTTAGGCCGCTACGGGACTATCACATTTGACAAGAAGACGGGGGTAGCAACAATGGGCTACTCGATAAGAGCGATGTGGTTTAATCGTAAGAATTGTTGAGAGTGCGCTCATATTTTGTATAGATTTCAGTTATTAGTATTGTCACAGTTTACTAAATAGTTGGTACGTATGATATTGGCGTCTCTACTTACTAAACTCACTCTGCATATAATAATGTTCCGTTAATGATCTGTGTAAGGCATCATACAGTGTATTTGGTCTGAAAAATTTTAGCTTTTAGAGGATACTAAAAAGTTTATACATTTGCGGTTTTAAGCATACTATAATATGAATACTCTATGTACATTAAATTGTGTCGTCACCGCTAAAACTGTAAACGGCTATTAACTTTACAACCGTGAATTTCTTAAGAAATGTCATGTCGTAATAATATGTGATTTTTTTAAAAATACTTTCCGCGTAGTACTAGTCATAATTCATCTTACGATAGCGAAGACAATCGTAGAAATTAATACTACTATGAAATGTAAAAAAGACATACGAAATAATTGATTATTATTTATAAGGAAGAAGTTACAGGATTCCAAAAGAGATCATCTAAAATCTCGATGAGACAGGTTAAGACTTCATTTGACTGAAGAAAATCAATCAGAAACCTATGTATAATATTTATGCCCTTTGATCTTAGGAAATAGCGTTTTAAAATTGTGTCGTTATAAAATATAGGAACCGTTTACTGGATATTTTTATTACCAACTTTAGTACCAAGTCTTTGAAATTTACTGTCCTATATTTATAGAATAGGAAATTAAACTACAGCATTTTACTATATTATGTATGTACATACACGCTGGATTTTTGCATAACTATATACAGTCGACTCTCGTTATTTCGAAACTCGAGGGACTCTCAAAATATTACGAATTATCAAGAGTTTGAAATATCAAATGGTTCGAAATTTGTGAGAGGAAATAAATAAAACTTCGAATTATTAAATATTAATTGTAAATCAATTATTTTATTTATTAAATGCTATTCTACAGTAACCGAATGATAACTAAACATACCAATTCGTTAGAACTTAGAAGTGTAAAGTCAAACTAATCATAACAAAAACAACGGCTCATTGAACAAGTTTGAACTTGTCACAAAATGTACCTACCTGACTACCTGCTTACAATTTTTCCGCCTCTTTCTCTCTGCAACTTTGAATTGTAGAGTGTTGGACGCCGATGAGTTCGAATTAACGCGTCGTTTTGTTATAATAGCAATGACATTTTCATTCGAATTACCAAGTGCACAAAAATGTATGGATTTAGTTCGAAATATAAAGAGATTTTGTAGGGACCTCGTGATAACTTTGAATTATAGAGAGGTTCGAATTATCGCAGGTTTGAATTAACGAGACTCGACTGTATTCCAATATAGCTATACAGAACATAACCTTCAACTGTGAAAACATTATGTATAATTAAAAGAAGCTTGTATAACGTATCTGTGAATAATTCGTTTAATTTAAATTATTTTATCAAAATATGGGCGCGCTTTCATAAAATGACATGTTCTTATAGATATTAATTACGTCTCTTGTATTAATTAAAATATATAAATGTAAAATTGAAAAGGCATAAAGGTTCGCGCATATTCGGGGTAACCTTTTAGATTTGACTTGTATGTTAAAATGTTATCAAGTTGAAATTTTGTTGCATAAATATCTGATCTTGTCCTTTATTTATCCACATTACATTTAATAATATAATTATTGTCCTTTCTTTATATAAAGTGACTCTTTGCTTTGTATAAATTATTAAGTATTAAACACTTTTTTCTAAAGCACGTAACAACTCACCTAATATGCGCAAACCTTTAACCGTAAGTTTAAAAAAATATAATTAAGAGATTATAATATTAGGTATCAGTATTATTAGACAAGAAAATAATATAACCTCATTTACTTCGTATAACGTAGAATAAACGAACTCTATAATGAATATAAAATACCTATAATTTGTAAGAAAAATAAAATATTTATAAAAAATCTACCAAAGCTAAATTTAGTTTAATTTTAAGAGAACAAAAAATTCCATTCATTGTATTAGCGTATAAAATTTCCTGTGATACTTTTGTAAATAAATCTTAGTCGAGCTTTTAAATATTTAGTTGATAAAATTTAATCAACGGAAGTTCTGAGGATTTAATTTGATTTCGCTCAATTTGATAAAAGATTTATCTTATAATATTATTCTCCCCTTTTGTAAAGGTTACTTTAAATTATTCATACGCGATTTAATGAACCTTCATTGTTTAAATATGACTTCCACTATTTTATAAAACACTAGCCGTCCGCCCCGGCTTCACCCGTGGTACTTACGTTTTCTCTACATAAGAACCATCCTCGCACTTCAAGGAATATAATAAAAAAAGAATTATCGAAATCGGTCCACCCGTTCACGCGTGATGAGCAAGGAAAACGGGTTTCTTTTTTATATAATATATAGATTATTTATAGCCTATATAAAAGTGTTGAAAACGTTATAACAAAAGAGAAGTACTTTTATTATAACTTGAAAATTTATTAAACTCCGTGATCCCAATACGTAGAATTCTCGCCAACTTTCAAAAAATGAAATGTCGAATATTTCTGTGTTTCATCCCCTGATACATTCTACACGTGTGATTTTATTTCGATTTTCGTATTTATTATTTGAAATAAAAAAAAAACACGTGTAGAGCACACGTGTCAGAAGTGAAACTTCTTTGGCAAGATTAAACGATACCAAAATTCGTCTTACCTCCTCAATGACGCGACAGTATTGCCATGACGCGACCTTGAAATTTTACTCTCAACGCGCTTATAGAAGTTTCACTTCAAAAACTACATTACTTATAATAATTATTGTAGTATGAAAGAAGTTGAATAAGTTAATTAGTAGTGTATTATTATGTTATTGTTAAAAAGAATTATTCTATGTAAAAAAATGTTGTAAAGTTATATTTAAATTTTATTTTACAGATCTTTAACTATATAAAAACTTTAAAATATACTCATTCTCAATGATTCTTTTGTCTGTGATATCCATTCCCTATTGAATAAAATTTAATAAATGTTGAATCTATAGAATCGAAGATATATTTAAAATTAATAAATATATTTTATGTAGTGTAGGCGTTAGCGCAATAAATTTTTAATATAATTTATTCATACATAAATGGGGAAAAGCGCTAAGAACATTATTAGAGTTAGATGTATAAAATGTATATTACTTGTGTTAGTCGTACATATCGCTGTCATTTAGAATATATCTTTAGTTATAAGGAATGTGTTATGTTTATAATTATTTGGGTAATAAACAATGTATCTGCAACCTTTAAAATTATCGCTATCAATAAAAAAACGTAGAAAAATGTTATTATTTCTTTATCATGTTACATTATTTTTTATCACAAGTGCACACATGCGAAAGTTGAATAGAACACTCATATATTTTAAACAACAACCAATGAACAAAAAAAAACAATTGTTGAGTAAGTATTTGACTTGAAGATTTCTATACTTTTAAAACAATTAACAATTTAAACAATCTATTTTTACCTTTTAATATAACATTTTCTGTCCTTATTTTGACGTATGTTTGTTTTCACAGCCGAAAGTATACACATTTTAAAAATCAAACTTCACACAATAAGAAATATAAGTCAAATAATATTGTACCTTATTACGATCATCAGAAAGTAACATTTACAAAAAACCAAACAATTACATGTAATGAATGAAACAGCATGTAACCTCGTTATTTCTAAACTCAACTCAATTTTAAAGTTTTGCGCTTTCATTGGACTATGAGAGTTTAAGCTCTGCGTTTAACTTTTAAACTTTATTAGTTTTGCAACCGACCTCTGAATTAAATTGTGGAGTATTTTTACTATATTTTTCCACATGTGGAATGTTTTTGTACTTTATATTATGTAGCCTTCCTCGATAAATGGTTTATCGAACACCGAAATAATTTTTCTAATCGGACCAGTAGTTCCTGATGAGCGCGTTCAAACAAACAAACAAACTCTTCAGCTTTATAATAACTAACTTTATATTAAGTATAGATAGGTCTATTATCACGAAATACCCACATAATTTAAGGACATGTACCTAAATAAAATAGAATTAAAATATAAAGATCTATAAAACTAACATATAGTAATATTTTGATGATATCCAAATAAAGTTTGTGAATTTGTTTATACCGCTTTTCCTTTGATGAGGTGCTTTTCTTAATTTTTGCTATTTTACGATACAGATACTATTTATATGAGCTAAAACATTAAAATCGATTTGCTTTAATACTTACGTTGACATTTTTTACATATAAATTTTGGTTTTACCAAAAAAACTATGAACGCACTAATCCTGCTGTGGTATCTTAGACTAATACCAATAGAAGCGAATATACCTACACGGATTAAAATGTATACTGAAAGTGTGCTAAAAGTGAGTAAAATTCGATAAAAACAGCATTTCTCGATGCATTCATTTCAGATTCAAATAAGATTGATGGTAGAAGCAATACATCAAAAAATACATTACGCAATTTACAGGTTTTACATTATATAGGAAATATGGTCCCATTTTATGATTGATGACTTCGGGAACACCTTTTTATCATTTGAATGTAATGACTTTCCTTGTCACCAATTTGTAAAAGTGTACTTATAATATTGAACGGCCCCATTAGTTTTATTACGTGATTATAGTACCATTTGGAAAAATTATAAGAACTAAAAGTCGCTCTTACTTCGTTTAATTAAATTATTTTTATTGAATAAAATTATTAAAAGTCTGAAACAAAATTAGGCTAAACTTCAACTATAGAAATAATTGTAATTATTTCACGATCATATTTTTTTTTACGATTAAATAATCGTGCAGAAAGAAGAAAGATTTACTTTAAACCAAACTAACGAAAGCAGTCTCTATTTAAACTAATGTAATCTGTATTTAGTATAAATATTTTATTTTTATTTTATTTTATCTACAAGTAGGGTTTTCTCCTAAATCAACAAAAGCATTCTAGTCTTGTTGCAGTTTAAAATTACAGAAGTTAGGAACTATGCAAATTAGACAGACTATCCCTGGTATGTTTGCACGGGTTAAAGAGATTATCCAGTACACTATAGGTAGCAGTAAATTTTTGTAGAAATAGAATAATGTATTCAGTATTGCTAAGTTCGCTTTTTGAATCTGAACTTTTTTGGGTAACTAGGTACCTATTTACCTATCTACAAAATTATGTTCTTATTGTCTCTTGCTTTATTAAAAAAAATATGTACTTTGATATTATATTAAACTAGAGAGGATAAAACAAATGCGTATATATAGCTGCATCTACTAAATATAATATAAATAATATTATATTTAGTAGATGTAGATAAATAATATTATATTTAGTAGATCTACTAAATATAATATAAATAATATTATATTTAGTAGATGCTTGAATTGTAATATAATATAATATAATATTATTTATATTATATTACAATTCAAGACATTCGTAAACCTAATTGCACCATCTATATAAATCTGACCTCATATCTATACACTTTACATTAATTGATCGTTATTATAATGTATTAATTTCCCTTTGATATTTGAAACTCCAAATGGCTAAAGCCCGCATCATCTTATCGGACACATTTTCAAAGCATTTGCAGATTCATTGTTTACACGAGTTGGAATGTTGCAAGGTAATTATTGTGAAAGATTAACGTTTCAACAATATAAGCAATATTATTTTCAATATAATGTAATTTATTTTATGTATAAATAAAAATATGTTTGTAGTTCTATGAATTCTTATAATGTATATAATTTATAATTACTTATTACATGTATTAGATTAAGGAGCAATTGCAGTTAATAAAAAATAGGTATTGTAAATAATTTTCTATGCTCTTTCAATCGCGAGCTTTTGAACTTTGAAGGAAAATACTTGTACTTATAAATTTCTAGTCAAAAATAAATTATAACGAATATTATGTTTTTTATTTGTTTTCCTTTATGTATAATATACCTAGTTCTATGGCTAAAGATGTAAGCGGCAATTAGTACAGTAAAATTTATACTATATAGGTTATTTTGTATGATTAATAAAATCAAAATTAGTAAAAATATTTAATTTGTCGATTTACATACAAGTAGATGAACCTTGCAATGCTTGCTATAGGTATGTACTTTTTAACTATATCATAGATCAATGGAATAATAGGAACACTTCAATTAATGTTACCTTAATCTCTATGAGATAAAAGAAAAATTAGATTTTTTAACGTAACAGCGCTTCAAGAAAAGAACCTATAAAGTAAGTATTGGTGAGTATATTATGTCACATTACACCAAAATTTTGCACTAAAGTGTAACTAGAATTAGACAAACAAAATACAGTTTTTCATGTTTTTCACGTAGGTATCTATGTTATAATAATATAAGCTCGCTTTGCCTGCGTGCATTACATATCTCGCGAGAAGCTTTCCTCATACTAATTTTAACCTCTTATTTCATTTAATTCATGCTGTGTCGTGACAATCATACCTACATTCCTACTAATATTATAATTGCGAAAGTTACTTTGCCTGTCTGTATTCACGTCTCAACCACTGAACCGAATTGAATTAAATTAAGCAATTGGAAGACATACAAACCTTCAAACTAGTACAGTATTTTGGAATTAACATTAGATTTCCACCCGCGGCTTCGTCCGTGTTTTCAAAGGAAAACCCGCATAGTTCCCATTCCCGTGGGATTTCCGGAATAAAACCTATTTTATGTGTTAATCAAAGTTACCCACTATATGTGTGCTAAATTTCATTGTAATCGGTTCAGTATAATTTGCGTGAAAGTGTAACAAACACACACACACACCCTCACAAACTTTCGCATTTATAATATACAGTCAACTTTACAATGATCTATTTAGCTCACAGTTTAGCTTATATGCCAGTTAAAAGTATTCAATAGGTATTTTAAACCAGATTGTGTAACTAGACCAAAGTATAATACCTACAATTTTACCTTGCTACATAATCGTATAAAATACAAGAAAACTTTTAAAACGAGGGAAGATTAAAGTTAAATGAAAAGAAAACTTATAAATTAACCTCAAAATATGAGGGGTGAGATAACGCGGGAAATCATTTTTCAATGTCGCTTCTATTTCATAGAGTCGTTGTATTATGTTGTATTACTTGGAAATAATTAAACCATTTCACTAGAATTATTAAGAACTTCAAAGTGATAGTCTTGATGTAATTGTTTTTCATTGGATATTAAAGTGATTTTAATTTGTTATATAATACTAGCTTTCCGCCCTCGGCTTCGGCCGCGTTTTTAAAGAAAAACCCGTTCCCGTAGGATTTTCGGGATAAAACCTATCCTATGTCCTTTCTCGGGTATAAAAATATCTCCGTACCAAATTTCATGAAAATTGGTTCAGTAGTTTAGGCGTGATTGAGTAACAGACAGAGTTACTTTCACTTTCAAGGTTTTTATGTATGTATGGCTTTCACGCATAAACTACTGAACCGATTACAATGAAATTTAGCACACATAAGTATAGAGGATAACTTGGATTAACACATAGGATAGGTTTTATCCCGGAAATCCCACTGGAACGGGAACTATGCGGGTTTTCCTCTGAAAACGCGGGCGAAGACGCGGGCGAAAAGCTAGTATAAGATAATTTAAATAGTGAAAAGTCATGTTCTTAGCTTACGTAAAGTTTATCAAAACGTTTCTTTTTAGTTACCCAAACTAATTAATTATTAACAAATAATCTATCTGAGTCATTTCTACACATATTATTATTCTAATTTCTAATAATACGTTATCGTGTACGAGTCTGAAATCTGAATTAATCATATTAATCTGGGGGCACGGTAGTGCCCCCGCCAAGACGAACCAAGCGAAAGCGAAGCGCACGGGCACTACCTACCTTTTCTCGAAGCGCTTCGACGTTTTTTTGAACCCTCATATCTTGGGTTTGGGTTATGCTAGATCAACAAAATTTTCGGGATATATAGTCAATAGCGGACTTATTGAATATATTAAGTTTTAATTACATTAGCTTTTATAGTTCAGATTTTATTTATATCTAAAAAACGCTAATTTCGTCACTGACTCACTGATGATCATCAAAATTCTTAAGGTATTTCCTAATGTCCTAGAAAGCTGAAATTTTGTATGTAAGCTAGTATTAGCACACAAACAACAAAAAAATTATAAAACTTGTAACTTTCATCCCCCAACCCCTTAAACTAGGGGATGGGAGTTTGTATGAGACCTGTAATTTTAAATTAAATTTTGATGACGCTAGAGGTCTAATCTAATAATCTAAAACTTGGTTCCCCTAGATATATGTATAGGTACTCCTTGTTAAAAAAAAATTAAAAATTTAATCGACATATATTGAGACATATACTTCAGATCAGATCATATAAATATGAATGAATAGAAGTGTTGCGAACGTCTCCTGCCTCTTACGTCCACACAGTAGCTAAAAATAAAAAAAATTGTCCTTGACAAGAGAGTGGGCTGTAAAAAAAGGCGTCTCTGATGTGCAAGAAATACACCCCAAAAAATGAAGAAAAAAATAAAAAAAATTTTTGTTACAAACAACTTACAAAAAGAAATGAAATCCCACCAAAAACATTTTCATGTAAAATGTTGCCAAGACGAGCCCATATGACTCGCACTGTCAAAAAGTTATCAGATCTCATGTAGAGCCAAGCTTCTAACACTACACGCCCTAACTCTACAAGGCCTAACTTCACAAACTCTACACCTTAGTCATAATATGTGGCTTGGCCGTTCGTTACTACAAGAACTATTGTATAACACAAAAGTAATGAACAGTGAATTAATTTTTCACCTTACGCCGATGTGAATGTAGCGAAATGGCCAAGCCACATATTTTGACTAAGGTGTAGAGTTTGTGAAATTAGGCCTTGTAGAGTTAGGGCGTGTAGTGTTAGAAGCGTCGCGTACGTAAGTCGCGTACGCGCCGTCAGTCGCGTACGCGCCGTCACGCTGACCGGTTCTGCTGTGCAATACATCTCGTGCTACAACTACAATGTCAAAGTGCGATAACTGTAACAAGGGCCTAACGAAAAGAACACCAGGATTGGAATGCAGCAAATGCGGAAAGGTTGTTCATGCAACCCAATCATGTACCGGATTGTCCTCCAAACAGCTCTCCGCCTTGCGTGGCGCCGGGAGCCTTGAATGGACCTGTGAGGAGTGTCAAATTAACTCGCCTCACAAAAAATCATCTTTTATAATACCTTTAGAGGAGGAAGAAGATGATAACATCTCAGAAGGGAACCAAGGTACAAGTTGTATAGACACTAACAAATTCCTAAAAGATATTACTTTAGAAATGAAAAGAATACTTAAGAAGGAGCTTCAGCCCATCGAAACATCCTTAACCTTCTGCTGTGACAAAATCGACGAACTAACGAGAACTGTTGAAGCCCAAAATAAACAAATAAAAGAACTAGAGAAAAAATATACTAACCTCAAAAACGAAAAATCACACCTCGATCTAGAAATAAATGCATTAAAACAACACGTGCGTTATATGGAACAGCAGCGTCTGGATACCGTCATAGAAGTTGCCAACATTCCGTCTCGTCCTAATGAAGACCTTCATGACTTATGTAACAAGTTAGCTGATAACCTAAATCTAACCAAAGAAGGAATCTCCAACATGAAGCGCCTGGAAGGAAAAAACGGACAGGATGGATGTATCCAACTGGAGTTCAAACAGGAGGAATTATGTAATTTGTGGATACGTGCTTCCAGACGCAGAGAGGTACTCGTGGGACAGGTAGTATGTGATGCAGCAGTACCAGCAGCTAAAACCAAAGTGATAGTACGCAAAGCCCTAACTAAAACAAATAAAACCCTGCTGTGGCAAGCTAAGCAAAAATTAACACCAAATTATAAATATGTGTGGTTCCAGAATGGGAATATATTAATCCGTAAATCAGAGAATGATAAACCTATTGTGATCAGAAGCGAAACAGACATTGAAAATCTCCTCAACCAGGCAGGACCAGCACATCATCGGCGGTAATAGATATAGTATTTTAAGTAGGTCACTATAGTTCAGCCGAATATCCCAAGCAATAATTTAGAACTTTTTAATTGTAGTACATATAACTCATTTTGTAAAAAGGTTCCATCGTTAGCGAAATCTCAATTTAAGTTAAATTTAGTCCATATAAATGTAAGATCACTAATTAAAAATTTTTGCTATGTTTTAGAATTAATAAACAGTTCATGTTCACCAATAGATATTCTCATATTAACTGAAGTAAACATTACAGATAATATCGCAAATATGTTCAATGTAAATGGCTATATAATGCACAAAAAGTTACGTAAGAATAAAAAAGGTGGAGGTATTATAATATACATACGGAACGTTCACGTATTTACATCCAAACATCACACTTTAAACCACTGTGAATCAATCATAGGTCATTTAACGACTAATCACAAATACGCTGCAACAATTTGTGCAATATATAGGCCACCCAACGAAAGTAAATACTTGTTCATAAGGGAGATAAAGGATCTTTTATCTAGTAAGCCTTTTAAACACTTAGATATTTTTGTTATAGGAGACATGAACATAGATATAAAAATAAAGGGTAACATTCAAGATTTTTACATAAATAGCATGGCCGAGTGCGGTCTAACAAGTGTTATAACCGATTATACAAGAATTGAAATAAGAAACCAAATGATAACGCGTAGCGTAATCGATCACATTTTTGTAAGGACGCAACTGTTAGACGTGTACTCGGGCGCGCTCGGCACTGCAATGGCTGATCACCGCATGATCGTATTGTCGTGCATTGGACAATCATTAACACATGTACAGGATGACTTTAAAGTCATTCGAAAAATAGATAACATTAAACTTAATAATTTGCTTGATCATGTTAGCTGGGATGACTTTACGAATACAGAGTGTCCAGATAAATTATATAATAACTTAAAAAATACCATCCAAAATTGTTATAATCAATCACAATTTGAACAAATAATTTCAACATCAAGTAAAAGAAACAAAGACCCCTGGATTACTAACACCATAAAAACTATGTGTGAAAAAAAAGATTTATCTTTTATAGACTGGAAAAATGACCCGACTAATAAAATACTTCGATTAAAATACAATAAATTACGTAATAAAACGCGTAAATTCATAGAAAAATCAAGAAATAATTACTATCACAATCAAATTAATCAAAACTACAACAACAGTCACGCTTTATGGCAAATTTTGAATTCACTAACAGGTCGCTGCAAAAATTCAATAGACAACGGTATCTTAAAAGCATTTCATAAAAATAACATAGACATTAAAACAATTGCTAATAATTTTGCACAAGAATTTTATTATAGTATCAAAAAAATTATTCCTAAATGCAATAAGCGTCTATTATGTGAAAATGATTATTATTATCCACAAAATAAATCAATGCTACTTAAAAAAGCTACCAGAGAAAAAGTATGTAGTATAATTAAAAAACTTAATACCAATAAAGCTCCCGGATTCGACAACATTCGATGTATTGACATAAAAAATATATGCACTAAAATCGTAGACATAATAGTTAAATTTATTAATGCATCTATTGTTAATGCTAAATATCCTGTCGAGTTGAAAACTGGAATAATCCGACCTATTCACAAAAAGGGTACGCGAAGTGAGTATGAAAATTATCGCCCGATAACCATTCTTCCGGTATTAGACAAAATCGTGGAAAAATTTATAGCCGAACAAATGCAGAATTTCTATGCCGAAAATAAAATTTTATCTGTCTCCCAATTTGGATTTCAACCGTGTAAGTCAACTTCACAACTTTTGTCAAAATTTACAGATGAAGTAAACTCATGTCTCGATAACAAAAAACATGTACTGCTACTATTTATCGATTATAGTAGGGCATTCGATACACTCAGGCATGACACTCTTATACATAAACTAGACAACTCTGGTATTCGTGGACCTCTTCTGGGATGGTTTAAAGATTATCTTGCTAATAGAAAATTCCGTGTAAAAGTAGGCGATGAAATGAGCAATGAAATGACCGTCACCGAGGGTACAGCACAAGGCTCTGTGTTAGGACCTTTATTGTACTTGGCGTATGTAAATGATATGGAACATGTGATCAACCACTGTTCTATCTATCAATATGCTGATGACACCTGTCTAATAGCCTCAGACAAAAATATTAATACTGCAGCTCAACAGTTACAGGAAGATTTTACGCGTATCCTAATGTGGTCGCACGACGCGGGTCTTGTCATAAATGTTAATAAAACAAAAATAGTACATGTACACTCGAGTCATTTGAAAAACTTTAACAATTTTAAAATCACGGCACACAATCACGTATGTCTTCACAAAGCTACATATTACAACCCAGACTGCTCGTGTGAATGTGTGGACCAAGTGCCTTATTATACTTACTTAGGACTAATTGTTGATAATAGATTTAATTGGAACCATCATATAAACTATGTGTGTGATAAACTTAGAGCCATACTCTCAAAATTTTATATTATCAGAAATAAAATACCATACAAAATTCTTCTTTCTATCTATAGATCATTGGCAGAATCAATAATACAGTACGGTATCACAAGTTATGGACGCACATTCAATACTTACATCGATAGAATCACAAATTTACAACTAAGACTAATCAAAAAAATTGTACCTATTAATATTAAAAACAAGTTTAAAGATAAACCTCTCGAACTATTTAGCTATTGTAATGTACTGCCAATAAGACAAATGTTTCAAAAGTTTTTTCTCATAGAACAATTTCATAACATAAACTTTCAAAATCCCATTTCGCATCAGTTTGCTACCAGACAAATAACTAATAATAAATTAATTATTCCTAAAGTACACAATTTTTATGGGAAGCGTACGGCAAATTTCCTATTACCCACTATACTTAATTCTATGCCACAAAAAGTCAAGAAGGATGTTAATATTAAAAACTACAAAATAGTATACAAAAGATATTTTCACGAATTAATTAAAACAATAAAATAAACATAAAACAACATTGTAATTTGTAATGAACACCCTGTAATAGGTAAGGAACCGGTTTATGTACCTAGTTACTTCTGAGAGCGACTGTGAGCGTTGCCACAAACCTCGTAAGGTTTCGCATCGCAAAATTGTATTTGAAAGAAATGTGAAATTTTGTTTTATTAATAAATAATAAATAATAAAGCTTGGCTCTACATGAGATCTGATAACTTTTTGACAGTGCGAGTCATATGGGCTCGTCTTGGCAACATTTTACATGAAAATGTTTTTGGTGGGATGTAATTTTACTATTACCTGTTAGTTTGATTATCTAAATCCTAATAAACCCACAAAGCAAATTGTCATTGGGATATAATACCGCCAATTTAATCAAATATATCACCGTTGCACTACAGATAATTTAGAATATTAACAGCTTCCTAGAATCAAATGGACTATAATGCATAATCTGTGCAGTTTCATCAGCTGTTGAACATAAATTAAACGGAAGATTCTAGATTGATAAATTGCTGACTGTTATACCTTAAAGACTTGAGTTGTAAAAGAATTGCCTTTGAAAAGAACTATTTTAGACTTGCGCTACAAAAAGATTCTTTGTGTATTATGAAGTTTGTTGTTTCTTTTAATATACGAATATAATGAAGAATATCACTATCACTTCATAGTGTAAAACAAAGTCGTTACATCTGTCCCTATGTCCATAAGTATGCTTAATCTTTAATGCTGTGCAACGGATTTTGAAGCGTTTTTTTTAATAGATATAATGATCCACGAGGAAGGTTTTAGTATATTAGTAATAATTAGGTTTTAGACAAAGCGGGCGAAGCCTCGGGTGGAAAGCTAGTAACATATTAAAATGGCTGTATAATGTATTTGATTCGATGTAACTATAGATGAACATTGACATGACATTCATCTATGATTGTGATTTTTATAATATTAACTGAATAAGGATCTTATTAAATTTACAATACTATTTTACATTGATTTGTAGTTTATTAAAGTATTTATAATATTAATACACACTTCATAAAAATCTTCGTTCATCTGAAAGCAATAAACACTTCATAATTGTTTGAAACAGGTTTTTATCATGTTTACAGAGTTAACGAAATAAAAGCAGACATTTTTAATGTTGGCATATTTTCTGAATTGGAACTAATGAAGATGATTGTTGGTTCGGAACTCTTAAATTAGGTCGGATTGTAATATTTGACTTTTTAAATTCCCTTGAGAAATTGCTTTGTGAATGTTTTCGTGATTCCGCTTGTACAGGTTTAATTCTATTATTGTTAGGCAATATTGTTTATTCTGATTATGAAGCGTAATATGGGTTTGAAGTATTAAATATTATTTAATATTTACTGTGAATAAAAAGTTAACAGTGAAGTAGAGTTCACATTATTTTAATACATATTGAGATAATAGCTGTTAGAGACAATTTTGTGTTGCTTCTTCCACTTTATAGAATTTTATCATATTATAATTTTGACTCATTTAAGTTTCGCTACTGCAGTCTGCAACGAATATATTATATTTTTTTATTAGATAATGTTTATAATATATAAAAGTGTTTTTCTGGTTAACTATGCGGAGCCGATTATTTGCATGGCAATGTAATTGGCGAATTTATATACGTTAGACCTGTACATTTGTACAACCAACAACATTTACGCAAATAAAGATATTTAGTTTTAAAGTGAAACTTTTATTACATTGTCTCAAACTTTTTGGTCTGTGTAGCGCATGTCGCGTGACGCACGATACGTACGATAATTATCGTACAAATACGATAATAATTTTTAGTTAAATGTCTATAGTGAGAAAAAAAGTTTCACTTTTACCGTGGTTTCATAAAACCACACAACATTTTTTTTGTTTTTACAAATATATTAAAAGTCAATTACTTACTATAAAGAATTTCAAGCCTAAATACATGAATAAATGTAAACAGAACCATATCCTTGTAGCTATTTAGCATAAAATTGCAACTTTGTATGGAAAATTGCTGAGAAATAAGAATGCTTTATAAACTTTACTACGTGTATTACTGTTTTATAACGTTACATTTATGAACCTAGGTATATGGGTTATATATTGCTCTTTAAAAAGTACGTAAAATGTTACAGGAAAACAACGCCACAAAGGAAACAAGTTTAAATAATAAAAGTTTCACGTACAAGCATGCTATTTTTGAAATTAATTTGGAATAATTAATCTTATGAATTAAACTTATGGTATTATTATAAATTTTTCTTCTTTTTACTGTAGTGTAGCATAAAATAATAATTTATTCATCTGAAAAAAAAACTTTATTTAATTTCAATATTAAAGAATTGATATTATTTAACTACTAGCTTTCCGCCCGCGGCTTCGCCCGCGTTGTCAGAGAAAAACCCGCATAGTTCCCGTTCCCGTGGGATTTCCGGGATTGCGTCATTTTCCCGGGATAAAAAGTAGCCTATGTCCTTTCTCAGGTATCAAAATATCTCCATACCAAATTTCATGTAAATTGGTTCAGTAGTTTAGGCGTGATTGAGTAACAGACAGACAGACAGACAGAGTTACTTTCGCCTTTATAATATTAGTATGGATTGGTTTCATTTCTAATTCTTAAAAACCTATTCAATACACTCGGCTTACAAAGAAGGCTTCGGACACTAAAAGACTAACAAAATAAAATTAAAAAACAGTTATTTATTTCCTATATAACTATACTATATAACATAACAGTATATTTAAAAATCAAAACTTAAAACAGTAACGCAACATCGCAAATTGAAAGGCTAGCCTAAGCCTTACAAAGTAGGAGTTGAAATATATTAAAAATCTATTGTTCAACGATGTTTCACAAATCCTCGGATTTACAACTTCTCAACAAAGCTCTTACGTGAAGAACAAAATAGCTTTTATATCTTCCTTGCGACTTACAAATTCTCTCTGATAGTGTTAAGACTACCTTAAATTTTGTATAACTTCACGTTTAAAGAACTGTTTTGAACAGCTTTGTGACTCTTTTCTATGAAATGTATTGTGTTTATTTATTTACTCAATCATTATCTCACTCTTTCCAAAAGAATACTTTTATTTATATGCATTTAATTGCACTTATTATGTTGACTCATATAAAGATAACGATTTTCTTACATATTATGGCAAAATATTTTTTTTTTCAATATCTATAAGAAACTACGTCAAAATTCAACGAGCTTTAAAGCTACACTTTACGCAATATAAATAAGAGTCCTAATACAAACACATGTCGTAAATAATCGTAGTATTATCGGTATCACAAGATATTATTGCTATCAATAATTTAGTTCCACTTATCTGCTCTATCATTACAAGTAATTGTCATTAAAATTAATTATAACCCACATACAAATTCACTAAGGGTATCGATAGTAACATTTAGCTATAACGTTCAAATTGCCAATAGAGAGTCTCTTTTCATATTCCCTGAAGGATTTTGAGCATCTGGTTACTAGAAATGCATCTAAAATGAACGCAGAACTTCCTAGAATCTTGAGTAATTAGTTTTCTTAAAATATGCTATATAAATGACATAATTTCATTAAAAATGGCGCTAAAAATATCAAAAAATATATCTAAAGACGAAGTCAGTCACTTGACGAAAGATATATTAATTTGATTAATTTGTAATATTATTTGTTTGTTTGTACAAGTTAATCTTTGTTTTGATGGGACACTGACAGATAGCCGATGATTATTACATCAGCTAGATAGCCGGGTCTGACAGATGTCAGTGTGGGTAGGAGTAGGAGTTCGGTAGGAGGCTACATTTTACACTTTATACTCCCACAGAAAGACTAAAAGGAAAAACTCAATTACACGAGTGAAACCACGACACGCAGCTCGCAGCATCAATAAGATCGATTGCTCTCTGTATTGGAAACAAAATATACTTATCTATAGCTAAATTATATTATGTTATTCAACGTCGTGTTAAATTCAAGGAATTGTTCAGTCTGTGGAAACATTGTGAGCGAAAGATTTCTCGGAAATGTGTAACTATTTTCAGTTACTTTAAAATGTAGAATTTGAGATTTGTTACCAAAAGTGCTGCGTAAGGAAGCGGTATTTTAAAGTTTTGACTTTTATGGCTATTTCTGGAGCATTCTTCATAATTTTCATATTAAAAAAAATTAAAAGATATCATATTATTATGGAATCTTTATTAAATTACGACTGCATAGTACATTTGACTCAGTAATTCAAAACAAGTCAATAGTCAAATCAAGGTAAAATATTACCAAACGCTTAATTACGCATATATGCTTACAGGAAATTTAAACAAAATTATGTTAATTTATATATATATATATATTTAAACCTATATTAATATTATAAATGCGTATGTTTGTTAATATTTCACGCAAATACTACTGAACCTATTGCAATGAAATTTAGCACACATATAGAGAGTAACTTGGATTAACACATAGTATGGGTTTTATCCCGGAAATCCCGCGGAAACGGGAACTATGCGGCTTTTTCTTTGAAAACGCGGGCGAAGCTGCGGGCGTGGGCTAGTTTATGAATAAAACCGTAATAAAATTTCGACAGTTCATGACTGACCGTTCATGTTTCTCATTTTGGACCGGATATTATAGAGCTTAATGATTTCAGAATATAATAAAATTTTCTATCAAACGAGAATCGAATTTGCAACACCGAAGGAAATTCAGTTGAATTATTGATCCGGGATAAAAATGAAATGCTCTTAAAATTCCTTACACGACTTATTTTCGCCTCGAGGTCGTAACGATAATTTCTTCTTTTATTTTTCAGGAGGTATGACATATCTATAGCTGCGCCCCGCGGTTTTACCCGTATTGCTCCGCTCCTATTACCTAGCATGTTGATGGCATATGGTCTTTCTTAATAAATCGACCACCCATCTATGATTTTCTTTTTCTAAACGAAACAGCTGATGTGTAAAACTCTTCAGATATGTGACAAGCGTTATCAAGTTTTTTTTTTCCCATAGAGCTCAAAGACACAATTTTGAAACATTTATTTCGAAGTTTACTATAGAAAGTATGCAGGAGATTTAAACTTTTTCTTTTGATTATATTTTAATAAGTCCCCTCATTATTTTGTGCATTGTGAATGCATACAATAACTTTGTGAGATAGACAAAAGAGCAGTTATATGGAGATTACCGTTAACATAGTATTTTTCTTTGCATTAAAATATATCTCTTTATAACATGACTATACCTGGCACATTTAATATTATTAATCTAAACAACTTTAGTTATAGGTTTTGTAAAACATTTAATACACGACTTAAAAATTAAAATTATTGAGTTGTCACCGATCGTGTGCAAAGTTTGAATTAAATCTGTCCATTGAAAGCTTGTCAAAATCGAGTCAAGGGGTCGGTTACATACAAACATACATGTGAAGCTAATAACAGCGTTCTCGAAATAAAAGAGGAAAGGTAAACAAATGATTTGAGGGGCGAGTACGAGTAGTCGGCCACAAACTCAAATACTGGTTCTGTAAACACATCTAGGTAACTACTTTTGTGAAGGCTTTCTGCAACATTAACAAAATAATATACACCTGCTAATATTATCTATATATGCGACAGTTTTTTTGTTTCTCTTTCGCGAACTACTGGACAGATTTGGATGAGACTTTACGAAGACAGAATAACGCATAAGCCTAGACACTTTTCTGCAGGCACAGCTAGTAGGCAATTGATGAAACGAGCGCTCTAAAAAAGGAAATTATTAAGACATACATGTACCTGAAACCGAATAATCAGTTAATATATTAATATGTTATTTCGTTGATTCTGTTCTGTTAATATTATTATATTTAGTTATGAAAGGAAACTCAAAGAAATTTTATGATAAGGCTAGTTATCATTTTGGAGAATGAAAGATGCAAATCTTACGGGCTATTAAATCAATGCTCTTTGTTTGCTTTTAAAAGCGCAGATAACTTAAGAATTTACAACAATGGTGATGTATAACTCTGTACATCATTCTTTGTTCTTCTCTTCCCATCTTTAAAGTTCATGCAATAATCTATGAAATATATTATTTCTACAAAAGGTTACCAAAAACCACTCTAATGTGTAAAAATGGGACGAAATGACAACAAATTGAAAACAGACTAGCTAAGCAGATAAAACTCACTTGAATTTAAACTTCTTTGGGAACATTAATTTAATATCGTTGTATATTAGATACTTTCGTCACTGAATATAATGGCGTTTATAACCTTATGTTAGGCAATAATTCTTGATATAGCATATTCGCTTCCTGCATTATCGATCATATGAACATGTAGACTAAGAGCAAGATTTGTTTTATCGAGAAATTTATGTGTCATAAAGGAAAAAAAGTATCTATGTAATTTAACTTCTTTTATTATAATTGCGAACTGGTGATGATGTATGGATAGATGTTTGTTACTCATTCACGCAAATATTACTGAACCGATTACAATGAAACTAAATTTGGTATGTAGGTAGCTGAAGTCTCCGAAGACGTAAGGTAGTTTTTATACTGTAAATCTGACAGGAACGGGAACTATACGGGTTTTTCTTTGAAAACACGGGCGAAGCCGCGGGTGGAAATTTAGTATTCCTTAGGTATACTGATACCTTTATTCTTCAATAATATTTTTAAAATAAGAAGTCCTTTATTTATAAGCATTGTACACAATTTTCGTAAAGTTTGTTATCTTTGTGTTTAATTAATTAAATTCAAGACAGTTCAAGACTAGCTTTTAAGAAAATCTTTGGATTCTTAGTTACTTATAAAAGCTAATAATTAGAAACTGAACACTTTGTAGAGCTATTAAATATCACTGAAAGTGGAACGTGATTTGATTATTATTTGTCCTATTTATTGTACACTAATAAGTTATTTCTTATCTAATTATTTCATACACAAATTCAATTATTATTCGAGCAACACAATAATTGATATTCAATCTAATCGCTTTTAAAATATATTAAAACCTTATATTATCAGTTTTCTCAATCACCAAGTTTATGATTGTTGTATATTAAAATGATTGCAAATAATTCCCTACGATAAACATGATTCACAAAACATTAACCGACTCTTAACCTATAGCTGACATGTCACATTTTCCCTAACACGTTTATACGATGGACGTTTTAGGCAAATTTCATTAATATCGATTCACGCTTTCTTGACGTGGTGTCACTACGTCTTAAATCTTGGAAATTTCGTTACAACGCGAAATTTCAAAGCCTCTGTAATAATGAACAACTGTTTTTACATATTCATGAACGTTAAAGTCATTTTCATTTGGATTCATTAATGTTTTACTGGTGTTCAAATATTTCTATTTACGTTCTATCGTATAGTATTATATTGTCTGTGGTTCTCTTTATGTTTTCAAATAGAGTTATTTATCTTAGTCTGCTATTAAATAATAATACCTAGTTAATTTTCTTTCATTATAATTCATCAAACACTTATCATTTAATTGTTATAACTAATATTGGTTTCATTTGTTTTCATATTATTACGTATAACACGAATATAATAAATTCTTAATTTCCAAGTACCAATTATTCATCTACCTACTATGATAGTATTTATCATAGTTAAACTATACCAATTACAATAAATAGTTTTGAAAACATAATATAAAAACATGAAAACCCAATACTCTTTGCAAATAAAAACTGCAATTCCATTTGATTAATTCGTATTGAACTAGTATTTGAAAAACGGCAGTAATCCTAAAGATTTAAGCCTAAAAACGTGTATTTTATGAAACGTTACACCGAGCTCTATAATAATTGGAAATTGACTATTCATATAGAGTTCATCAATACTGGCTTTAGTATCAACTTGTGTGTACTTTTTTTTTTGGTAATCATCAACAACTCACTTTTGGGGGAAAAAGAAAGCATGCAAACCTCCTTGACGGCCAAACCCAAAGCATGGTAGCGGGGACTCCGGGATCTCTTGTATAACGCACCAGAGCTCCCGCAGCTATATGCCAGACTTCCCTGCCTCATTATCGACTACCCAAAGTAGGGTAGTAACCTAGGGTAGAACAGTCACAGGACCGGGAAGAGGTTATAGGCGGCTCAATACCCCCTTGAACCGCCCTCGATCCTGAAACTTGTGCGTACTAACTAGCGCTTTCTTAAGTTCTTTATTCATTCAACTAAACCTATGAGCATAACAATATAGGGTGATAATATACGAGCGGTTTTCCCGCCGCGGGAATCCACTCGCCAAAGCTGCCTCAGACCATTAAACTATACACGCACGTTTATCGCTGATTTCTGTTCATTTGAATATATATATTATAATAACAAAATTTACGCCCATTCAATATGTCAGTATACACAGATCTTATAATGTCTATTTTTCCACAAATAAATTAGGCAACATACAACACTAAACTCATAGAAAAAAGCGTAAAAGACAATAATATTTCACCTAAAGCTATAGTGAAGAAGCAAAAGGTTGAAATACACGACCTACAAGATCATCCAATATAAAATTTAGCTAAGTACTCCCCACAGAACAACTTAGTACATAAAAAGAGAAAACACACTTTTTCTTTATTTCGCGAAAAAATATTTACGAACAATTGTTTACAGACTTATAAGCTTGCTAAAACCTTGAGATCTGAAAGTGACAGTTATAACTTATGAAGTTAGAAGTTCTTTGAAATTTCTTAATATAATGAAAATGTTACACTGGTTTTGGCAGTTATTGTATTTAAATCTTGAAAGAAAGTTAATAAAGAAAAGTTAATTTAGTAATTTTGATTAATTATAGCGGTAAGCAATGTATGTATTTTAGTACTAATAGTCATCATAATCATCAATCAAATAAAAAACAGTAAAGCGTATTAGCATCACTTAATAAATACAGAAAATGAGAAGTTTCATTTATCTTAAAAAGTACATTGTCAATATTAATCGATTTCATACCAATATTTTCATGGAAACATACCTACTTTTAATTTCAACTTATTCCAAATGGATTTTTTCTATATTTTACTACTTTAAATAATAATGAACACCTATGCCCCGAGGTTTTACCCGCAATGCTCCGCTTCTGTTGGTCTTAGCGTGATGATAATAAGCCTTGCCTTTCTCGATAAAAAGGCTATCTAACGCCGAAAGAATTTTTCAAATCGGACCAATAGTTCCTGAGATTAGCGCGTTCAAACAAACAAACTCTTCAGTTTTATAATATTAGTTTAATAAGAAGTGGGCACAGGTCAGCCAGTAATTAATATCAATACTTGACTAACATAATCTACTAGTATTCCTCTCACGTAGACTTGAGCAATCAATAGCCACATGTGAATGGGGCCTTAATTATTGAGAGTGTGTATGTGATAAACCAAACACGATCGGACAAACCAACTAATTGTTAGCAAGGAGTGATAATCTTGTAATCAGAGTGTATTTGGTCTCTGTTTATTTAGTAAATAGTGACATAATAAGTTTACTGTTGGGAGTATGATGATATTAATTTTATAACAAGTATTATTTATTATTTGATATCTCTACGTGATTTAAGCTGGAAAGAAATGAAAGAATAAATACAAATATTACAAAGCTGAAGAGTTTGTTTAAACGCGCTAATCTCAGGAACTACTGGTTCGATTTGAAAAATTATTTTAGTGTTAGATAGCCCATTAATCTAAGAAGGCTATCATTACGCTAAGACCAACAGGAACGTTGCACTGCGGGTAAAACCGCGGGGCACAGATAGTTTATAGGTGTCAAGGTCTAGATGTTTTCAGACTGCAATAAATAGAATTTGAATACTTTAAACACTTGAAAGCATTGAAAGCAATTCAAATAAAATTTATATCAATATTTGAAAGTAAAATAAATGATTTTAAATCAAGCACTTCAAGAATCTTCAACGTCTTACCACAAGGTTTTGGGCAAATTCAATTTACGCTGTCAGAAATTTGTGTCTCGGAAAATTGATAAGATCTTAATTATTTGTTACTTGATTGTTAAATAGCTTAACGTTTTAGATTGACATGTTTCATAATACATTTTAATAGCTTAACTTTAGGGTACAAAGGTTTGTTTAAGATGGGTAAACGTATCTAATGGAAATCATTTGGCTATTCGAGATCTCGTGTGCATATAATTGGTATTAATGGCTTTTATATAAATTTGGGACAAGATTCCAAGTTTGCGATTATATCTTCTGGTGTACAGACGTTATTAAATAAAATATAAGCATAAGTCCTAATAGGAAATACTTAGAATGCTTAGGTAACAAGGCAATTCAGTGTTTAGTGTTTACATATTCTGTGTCTTACATTTTTTTAAGTAATATCTTTTGATATAGATATACAATTTCGGTAGACAAAAATGAATGAGTTTATTAATTGAAAATATACACGTATTGCAAAATATTGTTAATTTCTTATACCAAACGTGAAAAGTATTAACAACAGTCACAAAAAGCACACGTCTCAATATTTCCAAGCCGTATCGTTTATACGAAATTTGTATAACAATACCATCGCATAGGTACATTAAAATTCATTGTTTTGGCAGCTCTTTTACAGTCAACAATACGTCAATTAACAACTACCGTTTGCATAACAATAGTGTTGGATAAAAGGGACTTCAATAAACTGGCTTTCATTATCACGGTCCCAACTTTTCAATTTAACTTCGAACGTCAAGCCTGTTTTCTTTGAGGCAATTCACAATTATTTTAGTTATTTTGGTGATGCTGAAATTAAAGTGGGTTGTTAAGGATTTGGTATTCTCTATAGCTTGTATTACTAATGAGTTCACAGATTAAGTGAATGTCATTGTGGTATTTTGATACAGAGAATGCTTAGTAATTCGAATACATTTTGTTAGTGGTTTGATTTAAATCACAATTTTAACACATTGGTTGTGTTTAAAGTCCTGTTTTTGTGAAAATAAAAGTATATAAACTGTAGAATATTATATTATATCACAAATGTAGATGTTTTAACTTAAATGATTTTGCTTTTTTATACACATGTTATTAAATAGGTTTTAACTTTTAAATAGTTTTTATTTATTTATTAGTAGATGATAAAGCTTAGCACTGTTAAGTGCTCGGATTAATACATAGGTGTGTTAACACGTATTAACTTGAGAGCTATCTAGTTTCAATATACCTAGGTTAGGTGATAACATAGTAGATAGTATAATCGATAGCAATGCATTAATACTAGATATTGTTAAATTTGATTACATATAAATTGGATTTATAATGAACCTGTCTAGTGTATGTCATCAGAATATTAATAATATTGTTGTGATATTGAATCGTTATTGGTATATATCCTTTTTATTTAGATATATATGCATCAAAAATTTATGGGGAGAGTCACTTTGTACTTTATTTATTTATTTATTTGTTACACTATTCTATGCTAGTTAATAATACAAATGACTTAAAACTAAAACTTATAGCTAGACTAGCACAGAGGGAGGCCTTATCACTAAAAAGTGATCTCTTCCAGACAACCCACTGTGCGAAGTAATAAAGGAGGAGGTAAGTTAGAAGTACATAACTACATAAATAATAAATGACACCCGCACATTATTTATTAAAAATATATTCAAATATTCCATATTACTTCCTTCATATCTATGACCCACATCTCCTAGACAGGTATAACCTATGTACCTTTACATAAAATCCAAGCATCTAAACCCAAGTTTCTGAATCCGAAAATTGACACATAACCTTAATAACATCATTAACCTCTGATATTGTTGCGCCTGTAGCTGGTCCTCTTGATGCGGGATCCTCACCCTTTCTCCCTTGGCATAAAAGCCTTTTTTCTCCGAATATTTTGCACGTCAATGAACACAATACTCTTTTGTTCGTATATCTTCATCCCGCAGGCATTTGACACTATGTTATAATGCGGGGAATTTGGTAGCGATAAATATATGAGTGAAATTGATACCTTTGAAGTTTTCATGGAATGTTCTAGACGCCATTGCTTTGTGCGGATACAAATTATTTGAATGTATTTGTTTTCTGGAAACGGATTTGCGGCGTTCTCTCTTAATCGAGATATAATTTAAACGTATAATGATTTTATTATAACATTAGGATATCATTTACATTTTTAATAATCTAAAAAATGTGTTTTACTAATTCTAATTAACAGAAAATAGATACAATGTAATCATTCTCTATTATTCGTCATTTCGTGGTAGTTTCCGTTATGCTGCTTCAAAGTGCTGGAATAATTTACCTCCCCCTTTACGAAATCTTTCTTCAGTGCCATGTTTTAAAAAACGTCTGAGGTTTTTGTTGCTCCAGCATCAGAAGCAATTACCGATAGGAGTTCGGCCCGTCGCCACATATTTGAGCCATTGATCATTTTAAGGTATTTTATTGTGTATTTAAGTATATAATATCTAACACTCTCCCACTGTTCGCAAAATAAAATTAAGGTGCACATTATATTTTTTCTCTACCTATGCTACTTAAACACACTTTCATAATTATATGTATCATTTAATACTGAATCATTGCATCTGTACAGTCACGTGGTCTCCTCTGAAAATCAGTGCAGTAACACATTTTAAATAATGTTTGCTGCTTTGCTGACGGGGAGTCCTTTTTGCCTCTATTACTATCTTTTTTTTCTGTTTTGTGTATTAATTACTAAGAGTTACATGGTGGCAAATAAAACGATTTCTATTTCTATTTCTATTTCTAATATTATAAATGCGAAAGTTTGTAAGGATGTGTGTGTGTGTGTGTTTGTTACTCTTTTACGCAAATACTACTGAATCGATTACAATGAAAATTAGCACCCATATAGAAGGCAACTCGAATTAATACATAATAATCATAAATTATCCCACGGGAACGGGAACTATGCGGATTTTTCTTTGAAAACGCGGGCGAAGCCGCGGGCGTAAATCTAGTAGGTAAATATTTTTGGAATGTCTTATCATATGACTTACATAGGACAAAAATATTATGTTATAGAGTAAATAGTAGAGTTAAGTAATGTTACAGAGCTTTAAAATAAGATCTTCATTCAAATACTTTAGAAGCCAGAGCACTAAAATATGATTAAAATTTAGGATTCCTTTTTTGAGAACTAATATTTTTAGCAACTTCTTGTTCAATATAGAGCTTAGAAAATAATTACATGTAACTTATAATGTATCAGAAAATTGTGTGATAATGAGGCAAGATTATGTTTCCAAAAAGTACATTACAATTACGTAATACATAAATTTTTCAATTTTTTTTTATCTAGTAAATAAGACATTATTTCTACAATACAAATATGTTCCATTCTTCAAATACATACTTGAAAACAATTAACCAAAAATATTTTTTATGTCTAGCAAAACTTCATCATTTTAAAGATTTTATTTTATTTAACAAAACCCTTTACAAATTACATTATGTACAAACGTATCTCAATAATCAATTTATTCACTCATAATTTAATTATTTATTTCGACGGAACCCTCAAAACTGGAAATCTACTCGCTTTTATCTTCTTATTAAATAGAAACGGCCGCTAATCAGTTTCCATCTAACGAAGTTTATATTTTACGCTTATAAAAACATCGTGGACAGAAGAATGTTAACCAAAGAGACTTCAAATGTTTAATCCAAATCAGTGGTTTGGTTAATTAATTTAAAAAAGTTTTTACGTAGCCTATCTATTAAGCCTTATCTTGGTGGATTGTGAATACTAAAGGACAATAATTAGTAGTAGTATTCAAGCATTTATAAATGTTTTAAATTATTTTTAAATCTGGATTACAATATTAGTTTAGGTGTTTGTTACAACTCTACTCAAACATTGCGCAAACGATTTCATAAATGTATTTCCTTGAAAGCTATTTTTACCCAATAATATAGTTTATGAATGAATAAATAAATCAATTTCTACATAGTCTATAATCTATATACAGTGGTGGTCATATAATTAAGAACGCTGATACAAAGGGAAGATTTTTTCAGACTAAGATGCATAACTAATTTCATGTAATTATTTTTATTTTTCTCGATATAGAAATACATTTCCAACAAATCACTGTGTTCATTAATGCATGTAATTAGCCTAAAATTTAATAGACAAACTTTTTACACTACTTCTAAACATAGTATTCCTATTTACTGGCTGGTCACGTAATTAAGAACGCTAAACAGTTTATACTTTTATTCATATTTGAATAGAGTTGTAGGTTACTGTTTGTATAATTTTGGTGCCATTAAGTGTTGCAAAAGATTAAAAGTGATTGCTTCTTATTAAAAAAAATGGGAAAAAATAAAAGTTGTCATAAATCTACTAGGGAAGTTATTATAAAACTTCGCGGGAAGAATTGGTCTTATAAATAGATAGCCGACCATTTGCAATGTTCAAAAACTATGGTTTTCCACGCCATAAGGCATTTTGATACGTATCAAACAACTTCGGATGTCCCACGTATGCCAAGACAGAGAAAAATAACTCATCGGGATGACCGAAACATCGTCCGTATGGCGAAACAAAATACTTTTAAAGGATCCAATGAGCTGAGAAAAGAATATTTCGGGGAAAATAACCCTTCAGCAATCTCAGCACGCACTATTCGAAGACGTTTGGTAGAAGAAATATTGTATGGTTGGATAGCAAGAAAAGTACCCATGTTGAAACTTTGCCACAGACAAGCCCGGCCTAGGTTTGCAAGAAAATATGATAACTGGACTGTGAGACAGTGGAAAAATGTACTTTTCTCTGACGAAACGAAAATAAACAGAGTATTTTCCGATGGAAACCGTTATGTTCGACGTCCTCCGAATACAGATTTCGACCATAAGTACACGAAAGTTACATTAAAGCATGGTGGTGGAAATGTAAAAATTTGGGGGTGCTTTCCTGGACATGGTGTTGGACTTGTAAAGTTGATAGAAGGTAACATGGATCAATTCCAATACAAAAATATACTGGTAGAAACAATGTTACCTTATGCTGAAGAAGTTCTAACGGTTATTTGAACATTCCAGCATGACAATGATCCAAAGCACACTGCACACACTGTAAAGGAAATTCTAACAGCGCAGTCATTTTCTGTTTTGGACTGGCCAGCTAACAGCCCTGACCTAAGCCCAGTAGACAATTTGTGGTTTGAAGTAAAGAAAAAGGTTTCAAATACACAGTGTCGAAATTTAAGGGAGCTGTACGACGTTTTCTTAGAAGAATGGAACTCTATTTCTCTAGCAAAATGTCAAAAATTAATAGAGTCAATGCCTCGCCGGTGTAAAGTAGAAATTAAAAGACGTGGACATTCTATTAAATATTAATTTTAGTTAAAAATGTATTTACTTGCTTTATAAATTTTTCGCGCAACGTATTATTGTATTTTTTTAAATTAAACTGTCATACAAAACAATTTCCGAGCAAATAAATAAATCGTTCTTAATTATTTGTCCAGCTTCACTATTATTTGAATTTGCTGCTTTGGTAAAATAAATTAGTTTTGAAAAAAAATGGTTGGCGATTTTATTATTTATTCTTAAACTTAGTTGCTCTATTAATGTGGCTATTTTATGACATAACTAGTTACTTTTCAGAAGGTGCACATCTCTGTGTATGACATTATTTAAATAAAAATTTCTAGTACTTCAAATCGTTCTTAATTATATGACCACAACTATATTTTTACTAGCTTACCGACCGTGGCTTCGCCCGCTTTCTCTAAAACGATTTGAGATTTAAACTATCCTATCTCTCAAGTTGGATCGAACTGCACATGGTGTGCGAATTTTATTATAATCGGTTAAGTGGTTTAGGAGTCCATTGAGGACAAACATTGTGACACGAGATTTATATATATTAAGATGACGAGGCAACCCAGGTACGTTTATTACACTGTGTTTGTATTTTAATGTGTTTTACTTTAGATGTTGAATGAGTTTATATATAATAATTATACCTAATCAAATTTATAAAATAATGTTTTTGTATAAAGTGAAATAATGAAACTATTCCTTATTTATAATAAGTGAAATATAATAAACATACGTAACTTCTTATTATGATTAATTTAATTACAAATACAAAACTAATTTATTGATTTAGTATCTAAATAGTAATTTTTTTTTTAAATTTGTTTTAGAGTGTTAAACATTAGCTTGATTCTAGAAAGATTTAAAACCAAAACTTCTCTCAAATTGACTAGAATTCGGACAATTAAACGTCTATTAAACTAATTGCGTTGTATCTCAAAGGAGAGTCGTTAAAACAGTAATAGTGAGTACCTAATAAAATTATTTTCTGAGCAAATAAACTAAACGAAATGCTTCTTAAATAAACAAGGTTATATTGGCCGTACCTAATAGACAATTTTATCATTTCATTCAAATAAACACTTTTGATTTATTTATTACTCTTTAATGAAACTATACACGGGATACGTATTACTATTGTGTACAAAGCAAAATGCAATATAGTTTATTAGACGGCCTTATCACTTGGAAGTGATCTCTTCCAGGCAACCGAAGCAAAGGTAACGAACTTAATAAAAATAAATTGTTAGGTCAAAAACGGCAAAAAACAGAAAAACATTATAGAAATTGATTTCGAGAATTTGAACAAAATCAGAATCACACGTTAACAACACACAAATAAGTTTATTCTACAATATTTCCAACTGAAGAGATCCAATCATAAACTATTAATTGTGGATTCAGTCTGTCAAACAACACTCCAATTAAAAACTGGGTAACTTTTAATATTGCGAACAATTATCGAGATATGAATATTTTTCAGACCGATTTAATAACATTGTTTCGTTTTATAATGGCTACAAATCTCACAGCTGTAACAAACTTGAATTATAGGACGAAAACAAAAGATTTTCGACGTAAATAACAATGTAAATGTTTTGAGTAAGCGCTTTCTAAATAAAAAAGTAGTATAAGTTGTGTTAGCTAGCATTCCGCCCGCTCTTGCTCGCGTTGCATCTTCCGCTATCCATTGGTGAAAACAGAATGAAAATTGGTGCTTTAGTTTTTGAGCTATTGACAAGCAGACGCAGCTGGGGACTTTGTTTATACTATAAATGTAATGTAAAGTAATGAAATGTTATATTAAATATTGCATTATTGGAATGTTACACTGAAACAATGCTTATTATTTCATTAGGCTTTATAATATTATTTAATTTAAAATACTAGGGTTGGAACACACTACTATAGTTTTTTTGAGCTTTTAGTACCTTACCTTATAAGGAAAAGCCTTACTCTCTTACTAATAAAACCGTGAAATCAAGGCCTAATACGAAAAGGTCCAAGTCTTGAATTTCTTGTTTCGTATCGGATTATTCGTCTTACTCTAGTGTAGTGCCATTATTCGACAACAGATTGAATCCCCCTAATCATGGAGATTTGTTTTGTTTCTAGGAATGAGATGGATACTTATTAATGTTGTAACACACAAGCATTCGATGCACGCAACTACTAACTAGAATTATTATTGTAATTAATCGTTAAAGAGCAAACACGTGGGTAATAATCAAGAAAGAAAAAGATGTTATGATATCTACGTTGTTTGTTTATATTTTAGAACTCATTATTTCCTGTCATATTTTACAAAGCTATGTTGTGTGAATAATATACATGTAAGCCCCAAAAAATATTCATTCAAACACAATGAACTATAAAAGTTATATACAATAAACTGATAGTTCGAGTAGGAATTCACGACGCGACGAGAAAGGTGCGTGGCATTATCATCCAGAAGTTTGCTGATACGTAGGTATATACTTATAAACAATTTTATTGAAATTTTGCACGCAAACCACGTTTTCTATGAAAACTGTACTCAATATATTAGTGCGGTTGTTCACAACACATATTCATTTATATAATACAGAGCAAGCCACTCACGCCAATCCGAGTCCCCGAATAAACGCTGATCGTCTGAAAGGGCATTACAACGATAATTAAATTAGACCCTTATTAGTTGAGTCCCGTACAGCCAAGAGTGATTCGGGTTCACACAATGGAACCTAATAGATGTTTTATGTTTATTCTCCATAGTTCTGTCTATGAATACCCTTTGAAATGGAAGGCTTTAATTCTAAATTGGAAGACAAATTTATAGGAAACAAAGCTTGTTTAGATTTGTTTAATTGTAAGGCCAAGCAAAGAATTTAGCCCATTCTAAAGATGATAATAAGAGGTAGGTAATTTGTTTAAAGCTTCCAAGATTTCAGTTTATTCTTTGTAATTAAATGTGCGATTTCTAAAATGATACCCAAATATTTTTCTCATTAAAAAATTCGTAAATATACCTACTAGAAAACTCGGTTAATTGTCTCTTCATTTTGAACAAAAGTATTGCGGATAGACTTAAAGATGATAAGACGGTATTTCTAGAAGCGAAAGAAAATCTAATTATTATTAAGATAGCTATAGTAGTTAAAGAATACGTTTAGAATATTTTACTATAATTAAAACAACCTTTTCTATTTAAATATGAATGCGTATAAATATACTATAGGCGTTTGTGGCTTTAGGCTCAAAAACAAATAAAAATAATGTTTTAACTTTTTAACTAATAAAAGTTACAAACATTTTTCTTTGTTGTTGAATACAGATAAAAAAAAACAAATTCACAGATGCTCAAAATTAAAGTCGGCACCTGTCTCAACTTTGATTCGAACTTTCCACGACCGAGCTTTTCCAGTTTAAAATTGGAGACACATGCTTTGAGTGAAATAAAAGAAACAGTTCAACGTTGCCATTAAATAAATGCTGTCAAGTTTTTGTTTATGTTTTCTTTTTATGTTTGAATTTGGAAATATTTTGTTAATGTTTTTTATCGTAGCAATTAGGTATCTATACGTATATTTTGATGTAGCGAATATTATAAAAAAACGACGTGTGGCACTCGGGGACTGCCGCGGTAAAGCTATTGCATGCTATGCCTTCAAGCAACACTTCCGCTCGTCGGAGTGGGGAGCGTGAGGTTTTTTTCGTTACGAAATTTCTTTATACGGTCCCCGCGCTCAAGGCCCGCGCTATGCAATAGCTTAAAAAATCTATTTTATTCTTACATATGAATATCGAGAGGAGAAACACATACAGTATAAAATTAATATTTTATATAATTACATCAATTTAATAATAAGCGTATTAAAAATAAATTTCATACGAATTATGAATATTATTACATTACAATCTCAGTCTGTAAATAATTTACAAAACTTAGCTGAAAATCCGAACAAGAGCTTCTAAATTCTTAACTAAATTATACAATACTTAATTACCCAATTTTGTTAAATTAAGATTTTATACAAAATACATTTCGCAATTCTTTTGAATACGAAACTCATAGGTAGCCGTGTGTTAATAATTAAAAGATAATTACTTACTGAATTCGTCATATCAATACGATGAATTCGTTATACACTGCTTGGTACGTAATTTAAATTTAAATTTGATCATGAAAGCACGTTTCTTATACACGAATGAACATTATATTCGAACGTACTCTTACATACCTATATTATTATTTTCTTGGCAATATATTTATTATAAACAGAATAATAAAGATGACTTGCTGTTGCCTGCAGCTTAGAAGCGAGATAGCGTATTATGACCCCTTATTTCCAGACACTTTACGCCGTGAATTGAACTGACTGGCAAATTAAAATTGTAATCGTAATAACCAGCAATAGTTAATTATGGTATAATATGAATTTGCCAGTCAGTCTGGAAATAAGAGGTCATAATACGGCCCCTCCCAATTTCATATTATTAAATCAATAACGTTATAAAATAGATAATCTGCATCAGACCTCAGAAATATACCACAAGAGACATTGAGATATCACTACAAAGTATAAAATAAAATTGCTTCCCGATGTCTGTCTGTTCATATCTATGTTTAAATCTTCAAAAATATACGGGTTGTTCCGGTTTTTTTTTTAAATATAATGGTTCTGAAGGAAGGTTTTAGTATGGTGAGGTGTTAGACAAAGCGGGTGAAGTCAAGGCGGAAAGCCAATTAATGGAATCCAACTTAATAGCATTCACCTACAATCCCCTTGTTCGCCCAGGTTTAATCTATAATCTAATGGAGAGCTTAATTTACGTAATTGTCACATCCATTTCGGATATTGAATAAATAACATTTAGGGCCGATTTTTCAATCCTTGGTTAAAATTTATCCATCCAATAAAGTATTACACGAACATATTAAAATGTCCCCTGTAAACTGTCAAATACGGGCAAGTAGAATACATTTTTGAAATGGTAGTTTAATACGTTATTCGACGAATAAGTTTTAACCAAGCATTGAAAAATCGGCCCTTATTCATTTGATTTATTATTCAATAGATAAACAGCTATGCTGAAAGCTCCTTACTTTTTACAATACCTTTTATAATTAAAGAATGCATTGTAATGAATAATTAACTACATTTTTGTTTAGATTTTCAGTTACCACTCCTATTTTCCTACTGTGTTGTAAAGTCCAAAAAAAATTTTAACATGCTATGTAACGAATTACTTACCTATCATTCGTTAATGTTAAAATATTTTATGTACACAAAAAATGCTTTTGGAGTAAATAAATAACTCTTTTAAATAAGGCGTTTCTTAATATAACAATTTATCCTATACCTTTAAGCCAAAATACAGTCTCTTGAGTCCTAACTCAAAAAGCACATGAACGCAGTATTACCAGGCGACCCACATGCCCAGTGAAGCCTTCATCCCCTGTGGATATATTTAGCTACCCGCAAACGGCTATTTTAAACTGTTACGTCAATACAGATAAGTATTTTGTAATGTTATATTATGGTAAATTATGTAAGCACAGATAATATAAATATGTGTAACACTCAAAATCGGTTCAAGGTCACGGCATCACGCGTGAACGGGTTTCGTTTATATATATAGATAAGTAGAAAAATATAATATGTAGGTAAGCAATGTAATAGAGTATCAGTTTTAAAATATTATCTGTGGCAAAGCTATTTGTTGCTATAACGAGTAATAGAAGAAATAAACGTTTTAATCCTTTAAAAGGTCTTTTATTTGTACATAACAATTCATCTATTTAATTTTAACACAAAATATGTCTAGTAATTAGGTAAATTGTGATATTTTAAAATCGTATATTATCAAATTTTCCCAAGTAAGGGGATTTTTCGGGAATTTTCATTTATTTAGACACGATTATTTTCCTTATTTCACTTATTCATTTGGGGCTTAAGAAAAAGTGCAGCTGTTACAATAACATGACTTCACTTCCTTGAATTCGGAATTTCCGACCGAATAAATGGGAGTCCTAATGGACTTCCTCGGACTTGGGACTTTCCATTCATACAGTTACAAACCGTTATATTTATCCCTTTTATTACGTATTCAAGTATCGTTTTACGTCAATACATCTTCAAACTTTTGGGTTGTTATTTGTTATTTTTATTGAGGACTTCGTACTTTTCAATAAGTATATATTAGGTTGTTTAATCACGAAATTTATATATAATTTTAAGGTTGATAAAGGTGCTATAAGGGCCTCTTTATTACTGTTCTTCTCTTCTTACCTATATTGTTTAAAGATAAATGTTTTTTTAGACTTCCAACAATCCTTTTGTAAGTCGACTATACATATGTAGATTACTTCTGATACAAAGTATAATATCCTCTTTAACCGTAGGTGCTCCCGGTTATAAAATAATATGTGAGTATGTATTGAATGAATTTTTATTTTATCCCTGACTGAATAATATTTTTACTGTATACAGTAACAATCAGTGAAACAGTGAGGGTGTCCTGAAACGACTTAAAGCTTTTACGGTTTAATAATAATAATTAATAATATAATATGTTCTGTTTATCGACGTATTAATGCAATTCTTACCTGTGTTCTACAGTAGATATGCTTAAAATTATCTCTCTAATACTGAAAACTATGTAACTGTTACTAATATTATTACGCCTTTCCTTATTATATTGACTCTCATGTTTCTAATTGAACAAAACTGAGTTAAACTTTGAGAGTAGAGTTAGTATGAAATATTATCTTTTATTCAATAACTAACCCGTAACTTTGTCTGAGCTATTTTTGTACGCCAAGTAATATTAATCATAATAAATAAGCTAGTAAATATATAGATATTAACGTAGCTGCTTATTATTTGAGTATTAAATATATAATAAAATAAATGGAACTACAACGCCTATTAGTCGTAATTAATGAACAGCTAAAATATCTTCTAATATAAAAAATGGCTTTAAATTACTTTGTTAAACATCGCTTTAATAAAAGATACCTACACCGTTAAACTTATCACTATACTTTTGAAATGAAACAAAACTTTTATAATCAATCCTTAGTTTATACTCCAATCTTCGAAAAGACCCTTCTTAGACTCATCCATCGTTACTTTCCTATCCAAAAAACCCTTGTTTAACTTACTTATAGCACTATATACTCAACATCCATTGAAGAACTAAATAGATTGCGGCGTTCGATCACCAAGTCACATCATGTTTGCGATTCAATCTGGGAACAAAGGCCGTACTGCACCTGATTGACACATTGTCTTTGAACTAAGTTAGTTAGCGACGTGAAACTAGATACCGTTTTTATAGTTAACGTGTAAATATTGCAAAATAGGACAGGTTTTGCAACATAGAACAGGTTTTGTGGAGTGATTTTTGAAAATTTATAAATAATTTGTTTTATGATTAAATATTTTAATAAATGCAGTGAAATTTCTAGACGGCAAAGGAAAAGTAGACGATGAAATAAAAAGTTAAATAAATAAGTAACCAAAAAATACAAAGGTATTTCATTCTTTAGATTTTAATAATACAATGAATTGTTTCGTCTTTTGATTGAAAATAGAGAGTAAACAAATAAAACAAAGTTTTGTAGGCCAACATTAGATATACCAGTCTGAAGGTTTTCATTATTTTTGCTCCACTAAGCATAAAACATATTAGTATGAGCATGATATATCGATAGCATGGCGTAGTACTCGAAAACCACTCATCAATTCATCAAATACCGACACCACAGCAATATCGTCTAATTTCTACAAACATTGTATATGGTCCATTGACAATGCTATTGTTGGGTAGGGTTGTCACTTTGTGAATAATTACACAAGTACAGAACACGGAGTTATAACTTAAAAGATTTCTTACAAAGAAAACTAAGAAAGCTGCAATGAATATCGTGATTTTTAATTAGTCATTAACTATGGACACAAATAAAAATGCTGAATTATCAAAATAGCAAGAAATGTCAGAACCATGCACCATAGAACTTAAAACTGATATTTTACGAATTTAAATTATTATGCGGAAAGACTATCACTTACATCTAGAATTTTAAAAGACGGTCAATTCTATTATTCCATACATTACGTCATAGGTATTACATACATTTCCATCATACCTTGCCATAGCTCTTTCCGCCTCAACCTTAGAGCATTTAAGTTGGTTTAATACTCTAAGGCCTCAACAGTAAAAACCTGCTAATAAAATAATAATATTTGAAGTGAAACTTCTTTATCGGGGTTGGAAAAAATTTAGTGTAACATTTTTAGCACGCGTGACATTTTTCCGTTAGGCGCCATCTTTTTCTTATCCCTACCACGCGTGATTCGACGTATTTCTGTAAAGTTGCATTTAGTTAATTATTTTTTGAAAAATAAGGTCATAAAGAAGTTTCACTTCTTACGTGTGTACACTAGTACACGCACACATTTTTTTTTCATTTGTGACAGCCCTAGCAACCTATCTAGGTTCGATCTGGATCGACCGCCATGTTGCTAAGATGCAAACGAAGCGACCAAGTCAACAGGGTTAAGAGCTTATGTTTGGATTTGTTTGTCAATTACACATCACTAGAGTGTTTGTATGATTCCACCAACAATCAGTATAGTCGTAGTATTTATGCAGAGCCCAACTTGCTAGTAGTATCACTACATAGTATAGAACAAAGTCGCTTTCTCTGTCCCTATGTCAAAGTTGCCATTAAATAAATGCTGTGAAGTTTTTGTTTATGTTTTATTTATGTTTGAATTTGCAAATATTTTGTTAACGTTCTGCATCGTAGCAATTATGTATACCTACGTAATACGTATATTTCGATGTAGCGAATATTATACTTAAAAAAAACGACGTGTGGCACTCGGGGACTGCCGCGGTAAAGCTATTGCATGCTATGCCTTCAAGCCACACCTCCGCCCGTCGGAGTGGGGAGCGTGAGGTTTTTTCGTTACGGAATTTCTCGATTCGGTCCCCGCGCTCAAGGCCTGCGATAGAAGCTATGCAATAGCTTAAAAAATCTATTTTATTCTTACATATGAATATCGAGAGGAGAAACACATACAGTATAAAATATTATACATCAATTTAATAATAGGCGTATTAAAAATAAATTTCATACGAATTATGAATATTATTATATTACAATCTCAGTCTGTAAATAATTTACAAAACTTAGCTGAAAATCCGAACAAGAGCTTCTAAATTCTTAACTAAATTATACAATACTTAATTAAGTACCTAATTTTGTTAAATTAAGATTTTATACAAAATACATTTCGCAATTCTTTTTAATACGAAACTCATAGGTAGCCGTGTGTTAATAATTAAAAGATAATTACTTACTGAATTCGTCATATCAATACGATGAATTCGTTATACACTGCTTGGTACGTAATTTAAATTTAAATTTGATCATGAAAGCACGTTTCTTATACACGAATGAACATTATATTCGAACGTACTCTTACATACCTATATTATTATTTTCTTGGCAATATATTTATTATAAACAGAATAATAAAGATGACTTGCTGTTGCCTGCAGCTTAGAAGCGAGATAGCGTATTATGACCCCTTATTTCCAGACACTTTACGCCGTGAATTGAACTGACTGGCAAATTAAAATTGTAATCGTAATAACCAGCAATAGTTAATTATGGTATAATATGAATTTGCCAGTCAGTCTGGAAATAAGAGGTCATAATACGGCCCCTCCCAATTTCATATTATTAAATCAATAACGTTATAAAATAGATTATCTGCATCAGACCTCAGAAATATACCACAAGAGACATTGAGATATCACTACAAAGTATAAAATAAAATTGCTTCCCGATGTCTGTCTGTTCATATCTATGTTTAAATCTTCAAAAATATACGGGTTGTTCCGGTTTTTTTTTTAATATAATGGTTCTGAAGGAAGGTTTTGTGTTGTGTTAGACAAAGCGGGTGAAGTCAAACCGGAAAGCTAGTCAATAATATATTAATGGGATCCAACTTAATAGCATTCACCTACAATCCCATTGTTCTCCCAGGTTTAATCTATCATCTAATGGAGAGCTTAATTTACGTAATTATTGTCACATCCATTTCGGATATTGAATAAATAACATTTATAAGTACATTTGGTTTATTATTCAATAGATAAACTATGCTGAGAGCTTTTTACAATACCTTTTATAATTAAAGAATGCATTGTAATAAATAATTAACTACATTTGTGTTTAGATTTTACCACCACTCCTGTTTTCCTGCTGTGTTGCAAAGTCCAAAAAAAATGTCTTGGCATGGAATTTTAACATGCTATGTAACGAATTACTTACCTATCATTCGTTAATGTTAAAATATTTTATGTACACAAAAAATGCTTTTGGAGTAAATTAATAACTCTTTTAAATAAGGCGTTTCTTAATATAACAATTTATCCTATATCTTTAAGCCAAAATACAGTCTCTTGAGTCCTAACTCAAAAAGCACATGAACGCAGTATAACCAGGCGACCCATATGCCCAGTGAAGCCTTCATCCCCTGTGGATATATTTAGCTACCCGTAAACGGCTATTTTAAACTGTTACGTCAATACAGATAAGTATTTTGTAATGTTATATTATGGTAAATTATGTAAGCACAGATAATATAAATATGTGTAACACTCAAAATCGGTCCAAGGTCACGGCATCACGCGTGAACGGGTTTCGTTTATATATATAGATTAGTAGAAAAATATAATATGTAGGTAAGCAATGTAATAGAGTATCAGTTTTAAAATATTATCTGTGGCAAAGCTATTTGTTGCTATAACGAGTAATAGAAGAAATAAACGTTTTAATCCTTTAAAAGGTCTTTTATTTGTACATAACAATTCATCTATTTAATTTTAACACAAAATATGTCTAGTAATTAGGTAAATTGTGATATTTTAAAATCGTATAGAGGTATTATCAAATTTTCCCAAGTAAGGGGATTTTTCGGGAATTTTCATTTATTTAAACACGATTATTTTCCTTATTTCACTTATTCATTTGGGGCTTAAGAAAAAGTGCAGCTGTTACAATAACATGACTTCACTTTAGTGTTGCCCAAATTCAGTCTTGGTCTTGCAGTCTTGCGTCTTGCGTTTTTGCAAGACCAAGACCAAGAACAAGACCGCGTATTTTTAGCAAGACCAAGACCAAGACTGACCGTGCAAGACTTGAGCAAGAACAAGACTTAGCCTGCAAGACTCTTGCGTCTTGCAGCTAGGACTTAGCGCTATTTCACTGAGTAGTTAGGTGTAACAGTTCGGTGTATAACTAGGTAGGTACGCTTAGGAATTCTATGAGACGCAAAAAACTGTATCAAAGAATATGAAAAACTGGACCTATGCGCATTACTACCATAAACATAGCGAATAAAAAAAATATCTATTAAAATCAAACTGAGTGCATGCATAGTTATGTTTTAACCATCGCATCGGCACTTTGATAATGCGACATCAAAGGTTTTGTACTTACTTCTCAAAGAAATTTGCCGCTTTTCGGAAGTACATGGTTATGATACATGTACTTCCGAAAAACTTGGCGGCTTCTTTTGAAATCTAAAACAATCGTGGCCGCCACGCCGAAATCATAACATTTGACACTATTTGATTGCCGCCATAGGGCGTATAGGTATACTCATGCAAAATAATTTCGAATTTTTTTAAAGTACCTACAGGTGTTCCATAGAATAAATAAGTTTCAGAGTGCTTAGAATGAAAATGAATACATTATACTGATCACGCAAGTAGTATTATGATTAGGATAAAAGGGTAAGGATAGGTAGTAGATGTCATATTAATTCATTATAGTAAGTATATATTATAATATTGATTATTACATGTTTTTTTTTATTCAAATAAATGATAAATCGTAAAACTCTTTTATTAAATTTCTTATAAGTTGAGGGTTCAATCTCTTTCTAAACAGATAAGTATTGTTCTTTAAAATACAGTCAAGTTATTGTAATTAATTTGTTTTTTACATGTTTTAGCAAATGTAAGCTTAAATGAAAAAAAATCAAATGTTTAAATCATAAATGTTTATTAAGAAACAGTTAATTCCATGGAAAACGACATAATATAGGTCAGTTAATTTTTCGAATTTCTTATCAAATCTTCAGTTATTTATTAATCTGCTTGATCTTTACTATGGCTATGTTAATTCAAGCTCACAATGTTCCAATTCTAATACGTTTTTCTAAGATTTAAAGTAAACTTTAATAAATAGTAATAGACTAATAGGTAATTGCAAGACTTGCAAGACTCTTGCTGCAAGATCAAGACCAAGACCAAGACTGGGAGCGCAAGACCAAGACCAAGACCAAGACCAGATGTATTGGCGCAAGACCAAGACCAAGACTGGCTAAGTCTCGTCTTGTTCTTGCATTTGGGCAACACTACTTCACTTCCTTAAATTCGGAATTTCCGACCGAATAAATGGGAGTCCTAATGGACTTCCTCGGACTTGGGACTTTCCATTCATACAGTTACAAACCGTTATATTTATCCCTTTTATTACGTATTCAAGTATCGTTTTACGTCAATACATCTTCAAACTTTTGGGTTGTTATTTGTTATTTTTATTGAGGACTTCGTACTTTTCAATAAGTATATAATATGTTGTTTAATCACGAAATTTATATATAATTTTAAGGTTGATAAAGGTGCTATAAGGGCCTCTTTATTACTGTTCTTCTCTTCTTACCTATATTGTTTAAAGATAAATGTTTTTTTAGACTTCCAACAATCCTTTTGTAAGTCGACTATACATATGTAGATTACTTCTGATACAAAGTATAATATCCTCTTTAACCGTAGGTGCTCCCGGTTATAAAATAATATGTGAGTATGTATTGAATGAATTTTTATTTTATCCCTGACTGAATAATATTTTTACTGTATACAGTAACAATCAGTGAAACAGTGAGGGTGTCCTGAAACGACTTAAAGCATTTACGGTTTAATAATAATAATTAATAATATAATATTATGTTCTGTTTATCGACGTATTAATGCAATTCTTACCTGTGTTCTACAGTAGATATGCTTAAAATTATCTCTCTAATACTGAAATATGATCGCAGTACTCAGAAAACTATGTAACTGTTACTAATATTATTACGCCTTTCCTTATTATATTGACTCTCATGTTTCTAATTGAACAAAACTGAGTTAAACTTTGAGAGTAGAGTTAGTATGAAATATTATCTTTTATTCAATAACTAACCCGTAACTTTGTCTGAGCTATTTTTGTACGCCAAGTAATATTAATCATAATAAATAAGCTAGTAAATATATAGATATTAACGTAGCTGCTTATTATTTGAGTATTAAATATATAATAAAATAAATGGAACTACAACGCCTATTAGTCGTAATTAATGAACAGCTAAAATATCTTCTAACATAAAAAATGGCTTTAAATTACTTTGTTAAACATCGCTTTAATAAAAGATACCTACACCGTTAAACTTATCACTATACTTTTGAAATGAAACAAAACTTTTATAATCAATCCTTAGTTTATACTCCAATCTTCGAAAAGACCCTTCTTAGACTCATCCATCGTTACTTTCCTATCCAAAAAACCCTTGTTTAACTTACTTATAGCACTATATACTCAACATCCATTGAAGAACTAAATAGATTGCGGCGTTCGATCACCAAGTCACATCATGTTTGCGATTCAATCTGGGAACAAAGGCCGTACTGCACCTGATTGACACATTGTCTTTGAACTAAGTTAGTTAGCGACGTGAAACTAGATACCGTTTTTATAGTTAACGTGTAAATAGTGCAAAATAGGACAGGTTTTGCAACATAGAACAGGTTTTGTGGAGTGATTTTTGAAAATTTATAAATAATTTGTTTTATGATTAAATTTTATTTTAATAAATGCAGTGAAATTTCTAGACGGCAAAGGAAAAGTAGACGATGAAATAAAAAGTCAAATAAATAAGTAACCAAAAAATACATAGGTATTTCATTCTTTAGATTTTAATAATACAATGAATTGTTTCGTCTTTTGATTGAAAATAGAGAGTAAACAAATAAAACAAAGTTTTGTAGGCCAACATTAGATATACCAGTCTGAAGGTTTTCATTATTTTTGCTCCACTAAGCATAAAACATATTAGTATGAGCATGATATATCGATAGCATGGCGTAGTACTCGAAAACCACTCATCAATTCATCAAATACCGACACCACAGCAATATCGTCTAATTTCTACAAACATTGTATATGGTCCATTGACAATGCTATTGTTGGGTAGGGTTGTCACTTTGTGAATAATTACACAAGTACAGAACACGGAGTTATAACTTAAAAGATTTCTTACAAAGAAAACTAAGAAAGCTGCAATGAATATCGTGATTTTTAATTAGTCATTAACTATGGACACAAATAAAAATGCTGAATTATCAAAATAGCAAGAAATGTCAGAACCATGCACCATAGAACTTAAAACTGATATTTTACGAATTTAAATTATTATGCGGAAAGACTATCACTTACATCTAGAATTTTAAAAGACGGTCAATTCTATTATTCCATACATTACGTCATAGGTATTACATACATTTCCATCATACCTTGCCATAGCTCTTTCCGCCTCAACCTTAGAGCATTTAAGTTGGTTTAATACTCTAAGGCCTCAACAGTAAAAACCTGCTAATAAAATAATAATATTTGAAGTGAAACTTCTTTATCGGGGTTGGAAAAAATTTAGTGTTACATTTTTAGCACGCGTGACATTTTTCCGTTAGGCGCCATCTTTTTCTTATCCCTACCACGCGTGATTCGACGTATTTCTGTAAAGTTGCATTTAGTTAATTATTTTTTTGAAAAATAAGGTCATAAAGAAGTTTCACTTCTTACGTGTGTACACTAGTACACGCACACATTTTTTTTTTCATTTGTGACAGCCCTAGCAACCTATCTAGGTTCGATCTGGATCGACCGCCATGTTGCTAAGATGCAAACGAAGCGACCAAGTCAACAGGGTTAAGAGCTTATGTTTGGATTTGTTTGTCAATTACACATCACTAGAGTGTTTGTATGATTCCACTAACAATCAGTATAGTCGTAGTATTTATGCAGAGCCCAACTTGCTAGTAGTATCACTACATAGTATAGAACAAAGTCGCTTTCTCTGTCCCTATGTCCGTTTGTATGCTTTAATCTTTAAAACTACGCAACGGATTTTGATGCAGTTTTTTTTAATAGATAGAGTAATTCAAGAGGAAGGTTTTAGTATATAATTTATTAGGTTTTAGACAAAGCGGGCGAAGCCGCGGGCGGTAAGCTAGTCTATGATATAATATTATGTTACATAGTGGTGTAAAAAATCGAGATAAATTAAGAATCCGTTTTCTAAGGTTTTACGCGTTGTTTCAAAGTAAAAGAATCGGTCTTATACACATTACGATATAGAAGCCTTAAATATTATAAATGTGAAATTCTACCTGTTTGTTACGCTTTCACAGATAAACCATAATACCGATTTGGAAGACATTTGGAATAAAAATAATTTTAGAATATAATAATTTTAAGTCAATAAAGTTTGGAAAGCGTGGTTTTGCCCTCAGGGGAAAATACAGGATAGTCGTTAAATAAACGATTGCAAAACAACGGAAATGGCCGTTTTAATTTACGCAAACCCTCTGTGAATATATTCCAACAATGGTTCAAAACATATCTCGGTTACCAACTATTCATATTTACTGATTGCAAATAGGACAAAGGTTGAAGGATCAAAACCCATACAGAAACACAGTAATTGAAACTGTTTTTAGCTGCAAATGGAAAACTCAAATATATGAAGGCCCAAGGGGTAAACCGCCGATCTTGCGAAGCCCTATTCGGGAGACCGTGGAAGATAAATTGTTAATTAAAATAAAATGAGTGAAGGATTTATTCCTTGAACGGGGTGTATTTTTCGTAATCTTATACATGTATTCTATGAAATTATACTGATATTTAAGTATTAGATACAATTTTAGCATAAATACTTTCATTTTGGCAACTCCAAGGTAATGCATAATCCAGTCGACTGTACATAACGATGACCAGTTACAAAAAAATTGTGTAATTACATAAGAGAAAATAATACTTAAATATTTTTTTCCATAATTATGTTACACTCAAAACTAAAATCGCATTTATAATCACAAGATAGAACACCTAATAGGAGTTGGTTATTGCAAAAGATTTTCATACATAAAAATCTTGCTTACTAATTTAACAGATCTTGATAAAATTTTGCATTCTGGGCTAAAATGTACTTCGATACGATGAAGAGAAATTATTACGAGAAAGTTTTCTCAAGCGATAAGAAATTTACCGGGTCAGGTGGCAAATAAATATTTTTATCAGGAGTACTAATATATTAGCTTTAGATTACGTATTCTAAACCTGTTTCTCTAATCTATTTCCTTTACTACCTAATAAGTTATTTGAACGCTACACGATAAAACTTTAACCATCTTTTTACAAAGCGAGGTAAAAACTGAGTTCTAATGTAATAAAACGTGATGTTTAAGCATTAAACCATGGATAATATACGAACTATAGTATAGACTAAAGTTAAATGATGATTACGACGTTTCCCGACGAGTGAGGTCTTCAAGCGTAGAACAGGTACCTTCTAGAGAAGCGCGTTCCATCTTAGACCACATCTCAGCATAACATCAGACGAGATTGTGGTCAAGCGCTTCCCTATTCGCAATAAAAATAAAGACTTTATAATCTGGGTATCTAGGCATAAAAGTATAAATATTACGGTATAACTCTAAGAAATATTTTTGTATATTCGTAAAAAACTAATTATATTAACCGACCCGCGAAGGCGCAAAAAAACTTAAACGAAATTTACTTAATAATAATTTATTGAAATAAAAAAAATTACATTTTAAATTATATCTAACTTAAACTAGGTACGTCCCTCCGGTTCAATGTTGGAACCAAGAGTGTCCATCGTCTTCGGCGGGCAGCGCAGCGTCGCGGTGGTGGTGATTGCGCAATCGTTACTGTGTACAAGTCCTTACTGGGTGGCCTTATGCATCTTCTTATAATTAATGCGTGTTATATGTACTTAACAAACTCCTGGCTTAAAATAAAATCCTGGCTTATAAATATAAGTATATTTAAATAACAGTTCCCATTTCTAGGTTTCCAAGTTAATATGCAACTTTTGCCATAACATTGTGCGATTACAAGCAAGCACTGAAGCTAAATGGTTAAACTCTTATCATTCCGATATGCTAATAACCTTCTATTCGTATGTTTAAGCAATTCTAATTATTCTAGTTCCTACTAAAATAAATGAATACTGAATGGAATATAAAACGTAAAGAGTAAGTATTATTACATCGCTAGTAGCAATTTAACTGACCGTACCCTAATAATACTTTTGTCTTCGCATTCTTTAAAAATAAATTGACAAAATTGTCATACAGATAACAAATATTAACGTAAAAATATTTTTATAATATAGTTAAAAAACCTATATTCAGCATTTTTGTTTGTTTTAACGTTATATATTTATTGCAAATGTTTCTTCATTTGCAGTAATAAGGCTTTAGTTACCAGATAAAAGCTTACGAGGCAAAATCCATAAACAAGATACAGAAAGTTCAAATAGAAAAAGTTGAAAAAGTCGAATGTCGAATGAAAGTTAGTTTGCGGTTCTCTCTGGAACTTTTATTGAATATTCCGATGAGAGTTTATAATTTTTGCCTCGTTCTGGTTTAATGCTTGGTATGAATTTAGTTCTTGTTTGTTTGTATTTTTTATGTAATTGAATATATATTATATTATACCTTTCAAATACTTGAAAGGTATAATAATTTACATAAAAATGTTGCATAAAAAACATGTCAATGTTGATACCAACATTGACATGTTTTTTGTTTTATTTTATACTATCTTACCGGCTGTGGCTTCCATTGCCGTCTTTACCATAGGGGCACAGGGGGCCAGTGCCCAAGGCCCCCCATCGTCTGGGGGCCCCCCTGGAGGAGATTTTTGGAGACAATTTTTCTCACATATATCTCAAAATATTTTATTAAAAGCAATACACTTTTCTCGTTGCCAGAACGTCAGATCATTTTCAGATTTATTCGAATCAAAACATCTATGTATAGGAATAATTCGAGTGATTCGAACACCATTATAATTAACTTATCAGACATTTACTTGAATTATTTTCGGAATTATGAAAATTAATAACAAGTCTAAGTTTACAGAATAGCTTTTAATATGGGCGTTGTGACAAAACTTTAATCTCTGGGCCTCTAGACAAGTGGCAGAAACGCTAGAGAATAGAATCCGCTATTACCAAAAACATAAATGTAAAAATTGGAGCCGAGTTCAGTTTTTACCCGACTACGGCAAAGCAAAAGGAGGGTTATGATTTTGACAGGCTATGTATGTATGTATGTATGTATGTATGTATGTTCATCTGTTCCCTCGTAACGTCTAAACTACTTATCAGAATTTGACAAATGACATATCATTAGAAGCGTCTTAATTGTCCGCTGGTTATAGGCTATATAGGGTTTCACAAAATCTAATGTGGCGTCCTCTATCGGACAAAACATACAAAGTAAAAAAATAAAGTTAAGATAAATATCCCGTGTTTGGTATCATTTGAAAGCGCTTTCCTTGTACATTTTGAATATATATATATATATATATATATATATATATATATATATATATATATATATATATATTACTAGCATTTGCTCGTGACTTTACCTGTATTCATGGGCTGATTGCATATAATTCACATCTTTTCGTCCATAGCTTCTTTATTAGTTCATCAGTTTAACTTTTGTTAATGTTATGCCCTCAAATACACTTTAACACCAAAATAGTATAAATAATATAAAGTGAAAAAACTAAAACCCAACTACGACAATAACCGGCGCTGAAAAAGTATAAAACAAGATTTCAGAATACTGAACTGAACAAAGTTGCTAATGTAGTTGCAAGTAAATGGACACAGTAGACTCTACCAAGATGCCTTCGTTGTAAATTGACAATAATGTCATACAATACTATTCTGAAGTATGCAATATTCCACTATGTAAAGATAAATTTTCATGTTTGGAAAGGCGTAGTCACACGTTACATAATATACCTATCTACCGTAGCACTTCAACAACGTGTGACTACGCCTTTAAACGGCTCCGAAAGAATAATGTGTGCGTGTACTTGTGTACACACGTAAGAAGTGAAACTTCTTTATAATCTTATTTTTCCAAAAATTATATACCTATATGCAACTTTACAGAAACGTCGTCGAAGACATCGAATCACGCGTGGTAGGGATAAGAAAAAAATGGCGCGTAACGAAAAAATGTTACACTAAATTTTTTTCCAACCCTGATAAAGAAGTTTCACTTCAAAAAATCCAGATGATAAATTTGAAAAAGAGAAAGGTAATTTGAAAAAGTAATTCTTAAAATATTTCTTAATTAAATTTAATTTAAGTCAACTTTGGAGCGCCATTACAGCAGCAGCAAAAAATAAGGAAAAAAGTTTCATCTTTTGACCATATACCTAATACAAAATTGGTCAGAAGTAACTTTTTTGTAAAATGTATAAAAAAATGGAGCAAAAATTTTACATAGAAATTTTCTCATTTCTTATTAGTTACTTCTATAAGTTTCAATTTAGGGCAAAAACACATATATTTATGGGAAAAAAGGAGAATGGCGAAACTGGGCCTAACTGTTACAGAAATCATAATATATTTAAAATTCACTATGTTATTTTTAGTAATTCTTGGTAAAATATTTACTTCTGATTCTATGGGAAAACAAATCTTTGAAAAAAAAGATAATGACGTGTTCACTACCGGCATTGTTATTTAGATTTCTATGACTACCGGTCTTATCGAGCAGAGATTGTCAGTGTTGTCAGGAGTAAAAAAGTCGAATATATCGATTAATACGAATGAATGTCTATATTTTATTTTTAATTTTATTGAATTCAAATGCTTTATAAATCAGAAGCAAAATTTAACTTATTTTTAACACATATCTTAATTTATTTAGATCATTCTATAAAATAAAAACATGTTTTACTTAATCAATAATAATTATAACATTTTTATTTAGGTAGCTGGCCATTAATAAAATGTCAAATTATTAATCATAATTGTGTCAGTGATGAGTGATTTGTTTATGTTTGTTGTTTGACATTTGAGTGAAGTTTTAGGCCCTTCTCCCATTACGATACGCATAGGCGTTCAAGTATCCTGCAAGTCTCGCAGACTAGTCGCCGCGGAGTATCTCACATACATTTTTATGTAGGCTCGCACACTACGCTACTGGTATCCTACACGTCCGCGACTAGTATAGCACTACTCACCGTGTCGGTCGCTTTTGCATCGCGTCTCGACTCTCGCGTGTATCTCTTCGTTAGAAAGATAAAAATATCTAATCATCATGTTGTAGGTAGTTCTCGTTCGGCTACAAAAACTCTACAATTTATGTTTCTTTCAATATATGGATGAATCCAGTACTTCTTACTCTTACGTTGGCGTCTTCTATTTCTATAAAAAATAAAAACTGCAAGAGCTTCTTCGTCACTGGAATTGCTGATTGCTCGACATAAAGCCGTAACTGTCGTTGCAATAAATAAATGAATTATTATTATTATAACGTCGGTCCACAAAAACGAGGCACAATAATGATGAATTTAGTCATTTTTCAGTCGCATAATATGCGAGCATCGGGTAGCCAGCAAATATCTAAGTAGTATTCTACGCGAGTATCGTATTCTAGAAGTATCGTACCTAATGGCAGATGGGCCTTAGTAACGTTATATTCAAAATTGATCTTAATCAATATCCCAATATCTCTGCTATCCCATAGAAAAGATCTATAATTATTATATTCATAGAGTCTGTATATTTTTATCTATTTAATCACCCATAAATCATCAGTGTAACGATCAGGCCCAGAGTCCTATGGGAGTTTGCCATTCTCCTTTGTATAACTAGTTTGGTTTCAAAGGGCCCCCAATTCTTGTGTGCCCAAAGGCCCCGGCATAGTCTAAGACGGCCCTGGTGGCTTCGCCTGCTTTGTCTAAAAGCTAATAAATTATATATGTACTAAAACCTTCACACATCCATCCTCACAAACTTTGGCATTTATAATATTAGTAGGAGGGATGTATATTATATTGTTGTAGTAGATACAGAAGAATGCGCAAAAACATAAATTCACTCACTATGATATTACAGTGGGACAGAAGACTAACAAAGCTAGAGAAATATTAATCCAAATTGATATAATAGAAGTTTCATGTCCTAAAATTATACCACATTTGTAAATTACTATTGCCTAATACCTTATCGTTAATATTTGTATGCAAGAAGAGATACAGAGTAATATTACCGTTTTAGGACTTCTATAGAGCTTGAACAAAGTTAAACCCTCATAATTGGCTCAGATTTGTATAGCTAGTTGTAAAGTTAGGTAACCAGGATCGCCTTAATTATGTTTAGTTGTTACAATGTGTTATGAAGTTGAAAGTCTATATAGGAACTGAGCTTTTTGTATGTGAATTCATTGCTACATTTTGGAAGATTGCAACTTTATTAATGTAATAAATAGTTCGTTGTATTCATCATAAACTAGCGGTCCGCCCGTGGTACATAATATTTCGCAAAAAAAGGTAGCCTATGTTCTTTCTCAGGGTCTAAAGATTGTCTGTGCTAAATTTCATCAAAATCAGTCCAGTAGTTTATGCGTGAAAACTATACGTAAATACAAACCTTCTTTATAATATTAGTATAGAAGCATAGAAAACTTATTTACAAAAATATACGTATATTATCGTTGACCGTTGGTGCGACCTTTAAATAAAAAAAGAATACATAACTTATGTTAGCGATAAGTCGAAGCTGCTCCTTGATATAAATGTTTTTTTTTTTTTTATAAAAAATCATACGAATCGAGAAACGACACAAATAACTACAATAACTATAGCAAAGCCATGAAAATATTTTGTTTCATAAACAGAAAATATAGCGCCTAACTATCTACTATAAGTATTATAAATTTGATTGATAAATTTAATCTCAAAAGCTACATTCACATCTAAACCTTACATAAACGTTCCAACCGTTTCTAAACAGTCGTAATACTTTCGTTAACTAAACATTCGACTTTATTAAACGACGTCAGATAAGGAGATGTTCGAACTTCTCCAACTTTACAAGAGGAAAAATACGGTTTAAAATCCCAAACCGAACAAATAAACGGATAGTCAAAGGGGAGTTTTTGAGCTGTATAAATGGCGTTGAATTTTATTGAAACCTACAGCGAGCGTGTAAACATAGCGGCGACTAAAATTGTTTGTTTTTGGTATATTCACAGCGGAATTCCGACTTATTAAAATAGCTTAGCGCATTCGAATAAATGTATTGTTCCGAACTTTGAATTTTCTCAGGCGCCAAACAATATACTAAAGACAAACAATAGCCTTATAATTATTAATCTTCAGTTAAACACAAGCAACCTGTAATAACATGTGTAGTAAATAATTATTGTTTAATCATAACATCGTATACATGAAAGCCACAAGCTGACAAATACCCATTTGGTCAAATTTTATGTATTCAAATAGTATAAAATAATATAACGTTTTACTGAAATAAATTAGTGAAGTATCCTGGTATTTTATTTTATTTATTACACTTTATTGTAATACAATCAATAAATAATAAGAAACAATAAAAAGAAAATATGGTAGTAGAAAGATGTAGTACAATTGGCGGCCTTATCACTAAGCACATAAGCAGCGTTTGCTATTTCTTTTTTTGTTAAACAAAAGTTGTCATCAATGAAGTTACAATGCTCTGTATACAATTTATATAACAACATTTCGGTCATTAACTTTCACATAACAGTCCAGAATTAAAGGTTGAAAGTTCACAAAAAATATTCGCGGAAAATCGGATTATTTTCAACCATGATTGCCGTCATAACTACGCCGAAACTTCCCAGTATTTTAATATATTTATAAAATAATTCCACAAAGCCTTTGTACATATACGTTTTGCCAGTAAATAAACATTACCCTCCAATTTTAGTCACTTGGTTAAATATGATACAAATTGGGTTTGGAAAATGGCTGTGAACACCTTTGATTCGTCTCGAATATGTTAATTGGGTAAAATTTAAAATTATTAGTAACATATTTTTGTATTTGATTAAAAACAGAATTAGATATAATTTAATATAACATTTGATTATCAAATTATGATTAATTTCATAGAATATTGTGTCCTAAGGAAGCAATTATAATAAAATAATCTATTTTTAATGTTACATGTGCAAAGAAATTTGCAATCATTAAGTTAAAAAAAAAACCTCTTTTACACAACACTTTTAAGTACTTATCAACAAGAAGACAACCTTTTATATTGCTAAAAAACAACATATAAAACCATAATAAAACTTTTAAAATTAACGTCTAACTTTAAAATGGACGTAATACGATCCTGAATAACCGATAGTTACAAAGAAAGCTAGGTGTCAAAGGAGTATTGTTCACTAATGGGCCCTGGCACAAAGCTTTTGATGGGCAAAGCTTATATTCTGATATTAGTATAAAGTAATGACGTATTTCCTTCCGTTCTAGACAGTTGTTAAAAAAAACGTCGCCGGTGTAAAGCCAATTTCGGACTTTGTATTTTTTATATAGCCATTCACATTAAAGGTAAGGAAGACTTTGAGGTTCCTTTTTTTTAAGTACATACATTCTTCCTAAGTAATAGAGCGTTATTTTTTTAAGTATTTTTTGTTTTTTTCACGTTGCAACGACAATTAATGAATGTTATATTCTCGGATATTTATACGGTCTACAGATCAAAGTCAAACTCTCTGGGTTGTCATTCCCTTATAATTTCAAAATATGCGGCACAATATACAGATACATACAGTAAGGAAACTTCATACAAAATTTTCGAAATGGCTCCCCCCCCCCCCATAAAGCGTGTTTACGAGGGTATTGAGGGGGATCGATAGTAGCGGGTGACACATCCACAGATTTTGAATATAGTATGGAAAAAAGTTTAAAGTGATGTCAATTCACATTAAATAAATATCGATTGTTTCAGTTTGTAGCCCTTTTAATAAATATATTTGTAAATACCGTATCTGACTACAAGTTAAAATGAGACTATTTTTTAATTTCTATAGATATGCATGAGTTTTAATTTTAGGTTTTTATTTTCTATTAAAATGATAGCTACAAATAGTCAATATTAGGAGTCCATTCTGTTTAAAGATCGCATCTATTTTTACGCAATCTAGAAGAGCACAAAAATCTAAAAAAATTGAAACCTTAAAAAATCTTGTTTAAATTTATGTGTATAATTACGTAAATATTAGGGAAGAAAAAGATAGATATTATAATTATTGTATTTTTATCGATACGTGGCGTCTCTCTTTGTCAAGCACTAAGCCTGTCAAACTATTTTCTTTTTCTTCCTAAAACAAGAAGGTAGAGGTTCTATGCTCGTATAAATATGTAATTTTAATTTATTTTTGCATATTTTGTGTTTTTTAGTTTAATTTAATTTATCGTTTTAAAAATAATTTCGTAGGTATACCTACATACAAGTATTGTAAATTCTGGTTTAAAATAATTATTGAATATATGTATAATACAAATATCAAGCATTATAAATAATTTAGGTACATTAAATAGCCTTCGGCGTCCATAACAAAACAAGATTTCGAAATATAGCACTGATAAAAACGTATTTATTTACTTTTACAAGCTGTATTAATTCGGATTGTTTCTTCTTGTAAATTCAGTATTTTGACGGGTTTTAATCTCAAAATTACCACAAAATCAACTGTGAAAAAAAGCAAACAGAAATATACAGGCCGAATTGATAACCTCCTCCATTTTTGAAGTCGGTTAAATATCAAAAAGGTAACAGCCCTATAGCTATACGTCATAATTTCATCGCAGGGGCTTAGTTTCCTAACTGTATGTACGTAGTAGGTAAGAGGTACAATGATTGGCACCTAGAGCAATTTACTGACTTTTAACGCTTGTGTAAAATCAACTGTTTATACTAGCGACCTACACTTTATGGCATTTGATTGTAAAATATATTAGGAACCATTTCGAATCAAAATTTAGCTGTATTAATAAGACTTTACATGATAAAATTAAACAAATATTGAAAAAGTCCCCAGGGCACTATTATTGGCACTCGGTGGTATAGTGATTAACATAGTGAAAGGTACAATGACTGGCACTGCCAATAATTATACACGTGGTATGCCAATCAATACGACGGAGAACAAATAGTGTTGGGAATAGGCTTGCAATAATAAAATGCTGCAACAAATAGTAGCTAGGTATCTATTAACTGTTATAAGCCATGCAGATTAAAGAATCGAATTGAAAATGGGCGTCCGCTCGCTTCGTGATTGGTCCGCCTCTCATACGTTCTCGCTCTTCCTAATAGAGATTGAAAAAAATGCAAGATGTAAAATGATTTATCTTGAATATCTTTGTTGAATTGAATAATAATAAAAAAAATCTGGCTTAATTCACACAGCACCATCCAACATTGTGTTTACTACCTAAATTAAATACCTTTTTTTAATTACATATTATTATACCTACATGTTATAGCACCTTAGACACAACATGATTTTGTTATGAAGAAATCAAATCCAGGACCTTCTGCGTAGGAGGCAATGTTACTTTCTATCAGGCCTGTTATTGTTATTATAATTATTTACGAACGTTAGCACATCACTACTACTCCTCATTAAAAGTAGGTATAATTATTGGCACCATACGAGTACAATGATTGGCCCTGCCAATCACCTTAAAAGTACAATAATTGACCCTGCCAAAATTTGGATGCAGACTCACTATCACCATAATATGGCTTTTTATGAATAGAACTTTTAATGCACGTCATAAAAAGTCCAAAATCTAACATGGATAATTGTTAAACCGTTATCTATTCATTGGCCCCCGTGCCAAAAAACTGTACTCTCTTACAAAACATGGCTCATAGTCATTGGCACCCCAAGAACTCAATAATCAACAGATTTTTATGACAAATTTTGCTTTAAAACTGTAATATAATAACTCATTAACAAGTACAAACAACACACCAATCATTTATTAATCTAGTAACAAAGAAAAACAACTTACAAACTTACCCAGTATTAGCAAAATTTGTTAAAAAATCACGATAAAGTTGTTGCGCTCAGAACCATGACAGAAAAGATTTTTTTTCTCCGTGTTACGAGTTATTAAAATTCATAACTACCATTTAGTGTTGCCCATAAATAATGGGGGCATTATTTGGTAAATTTTATTTTTGGTAATTAGTCAACGAACCATAATAATTGCATGTTAAACCTCAAAGTGCCAATCACTGGGGGGGTGCCAAGGTTAGTACCCGTTACCCTATATATCTGTCAACTGTGTATGCGGGAAGGACGATCGAATATTTTATTGCATTGACTTAAGTAAGAGTATATATACCGATATGATTCTATAAAAAGGGAAGACTGATAGTTACGTAACAATAAAACAATCGCCGTAAGAGGATTCCTTTTTCGTTTGTGATCACAAACGAGTGATCCAATCCCCTGAGATTATCGTTTGGAATAAAAAGGTAATATAAATTATGGTACTGAGATTTATGTATTAAAAAGATTACGATATAATATCATACATCTTTCTCAAACAATACATTCAACTACAATAAATCAAGCTACTAGTCCAAAATATACCAACTAAATAGTTCAAACAAGCATAGTTTGTAGATAGTGCTACACCAAAAACTTGTATGTAGCACGTAGCACCTCGTAGCTATCGCGTAGCAGATTTTCGTAGACTAAGATTCCGAAGCTTATAGTCAAATACTGCAGATGTTTCGTGTTGAACTTACACTGTTCATACTATATTGAATAATTTCAAGTTAATTTTCTAGATATGGAATAGACGATAAGTAATAAAAATAATAATTTTACTTAATAACAGCGTTGACCGAGTTAGTATAGACCTACAAAAGTATTAAAGCTGAAAAGATTTTTATTAAACACCAAAAGCTCAGAAACTACTGTTTCGAATTAAATTATTATTTTAGAATTCGATAGCCCGTTTGTCGTAGAAGACAGTATTCTATATAATATGTATTACACAATGCCTACGAAGAAATTTATGTGGTAACGACATCGCGCCATCAACTTTCTAATTTTCACATTTTCAACACATCAAATATATGGAACGAATAAAAGGTTTATAGTTCTATAAAAATCACTTAGAACAATGAATATTCAAAGGGATTTCCACCTGCGCGACCTCGTTGTTTCATCAATGTAGATTTTCAACTACCCTCTTATTTAAATTGAATACATAATTCAGTGTTTATATAATTAGTTTGACTAGACATATTTTTTGAAGTCAACTTTCAAAATCTATACTAATATTACCTATAAAGCTGAAGAGTCTGTTCTTTGGACGTGCTAATCTCAGAAACCATAGGTCCGATTTGAAAATTGCTTCACTGTTAGATAGTCCACATATAGAGGAAGGCTATATGCTAAATATCATGACGCTAAGATCAATAGAAGCGGAATAATGCGGGTAAAACCGACTGCGGCTTTTTGATTTATCAATATGGTCATAATTATGGGTTATAATGAATTAATTATGTTCTTTATTAATAAGTTCTATAGTTATAAAGTATAATAAAATAATAAGAATAAATGCCGTCAAACAGAAGCGTCCAATCAACCCAAAAATATTAACATGGGCCAAACTCTCGTTTCTCTGTTTAATTCAACGTCCTGTTTAACAAATATATGCAATTCAGACAATTTATAAATGCCATGTGGCTTTTTGGTTCATTACTTTGGCATGATTTAAATTCCTATTTAGTTATATGTGAACTTTTGTATTTAAATAAACATATTCTCATTTCAATACATCAAGATCACTTTTGATGGTCTTTATAAAACAACAGTACATTTTGACACAAGCTATTGCGAAAATAAAACTTAATGTGAGTGTTATTGAACTTGTTAAAGTTACATATGCACTGTAAAATATCTCTTACACTTATACAGTATTATGGAAAGAATATGTATAAAACGAATACAGCTAACATCTTTGCTACTAGCATCAAAATAAACCAATTTGAAACAATGAATAAAAACAGTACAAAGCCCAGACCATAAAATAAATAATCATTAATACTAAGGAAATAATATTTCATGCTTATTTTCAAGATACTTACCAGACTGAACGCTCATAATTTCATCGAAGCGTATAAATTATCACATTTATTTAGTCTCAAAAGTTAACCTGAGTATCCGAGTGAGTGCGCAATTTGCTTAAAACTTTACAAGCCAGGAACTTTCTAACTTCTTGAATATTTAGCGGCAATTAACGCCGTCTAAAGTAGGGTCAAACATTTAGAATAAATTATGAAAAATATGCTGACGCTATGCATATTAATATACACCTATATGTGTGATTGACATTTATACATGTTTGGTAAAAAGAAATAACTCTTCTCGAATATAATATTATGGTCATAAGATTATCTAATACGTTTTAAACGTAGCTATTAGTTTCACAAAGGCAAATCTTCATCAAAATCCATATTTATCATTAGATAGATAATAAATCAAACATAAAACCGTTTATATGGAATCACGATCTCATCACGATTTCATCGGATCCAGAAAAGCCAAATGTTGTATTCACAGTTCACACAGCACATCTTGAATTGTCTTATCCGTAATCCGACGGCCTCGTATGTAAAAAACAACACCCGGTTCTTATTTAGCAAGAACGCGCATGTGTGTTAAATATATCCTCAGTTATTATTTCCCTTCTAGTTGATTCGATCAATATAAACTTTTTAAAGATAAGAGAAGTAAACTTTCTTCGAACATTCTAACTTCGTGAAAAGTAGATAAAATCTCACATCAAAGGTATAACTCACTTTGCTAGTCTTTTAACTTCCTAAAACTCGAACACCTTCATAACCCAAAGAATTAAGAAAACCAATTCGAATATATTAAAGTATTCTAAAGTATTGGATATGTTGATTTTATTTAAATTATTGATTTAAATAAACTACCTACATACATAGTTCGTACGTCATAACTTGGCCTGGCTAAAGCTTTCCCATAAAATATATACCTTCATATTAAACTAGGGTAATTAATAACGAAATTCTTTAATTTTGAATCTATTTTTTATAAATCGAATCGAATAGTTATAAATAAACTTTTTAAATGTTTCGTACCTAATGTCAGCCATCATATTTTTTAAACAATTACGCTTATGACTACCAAGTAAAAAACCCATCTAAAAACAAATTATTGTAAAAACGCAGTCTATTAAAATGTAACCTAAAACAGGATTAAAATTTGTCATGAGTTCACAGTAAAATTAAATTCTAGAAGATTAAATTCATATTCCATTTCCCTCTAAATTATTTCAAATAAGTTATACGGTTTCCTGAATTTTACGGGCCCTTGGGTCACATTAGGAAGAACTCTGATATTCTGATCTTTTTCCTTTGAAATTATATCCAATATCGGATGTGTGTATGAATTTATTATGTATTTAATCTTGACATTTATTCAATAGATTGGTAAATTCAATAGAATAATTTTTAAAGGGTCCTAAGGGGTCCATCTATTCATGTATTTCAAATACTTACCTTATAGAATATAGAGTAACCAATAATTTTTATAGGGATAGTCAACCTATACATACATAAAATTATTTCGTCACAGAGTAACCAAACTTTACCAAAACGGCTTGACCTTTTTATTTGTTATTTTTTATCAAAATAGTTGAATAGCCTTGCTAACGATTTGGGTAGAATCAAGGGTAGAATGTTCGGTTTGGGTTGCCAGTGTAATCACCTAACGTCAATAGATTCGTTAGGCTTACAAATACATAGTTCGATTTTGTTTGTATCTGTCTGCAGAAATATTTAAGCGTTATATTATGAAATTGACCACTATTTTATGTATAGATATTTCTTGGTCTTAATATTACGTACTATTTAATATTCATTTTACTACATTTCATGAATTTAATATACTTTTTTATACAGATATAAGTTGTTCGTAGTAAGTTCGGTAGTATGAAAATGGTTCGTTATCTTTTGAGTACCTATCTGTTTTATTGAACTGTTGTAAAAATGTGCATCTTTTATAAATTTTAAGCAACGCTATATTTATTACAAAGCATAAGAATACTTATCTATAAAATAGCGTAACTTCGATAAACATACCTAAGTACGAACATCAATAAATTTTAATTTTACTATTTTATTTATTTTTGTACGATTTGTCTAATTTTCAGTTCATTCACACTTAAATCCTATACCTATTTATTCTTTATTTTTTCTAATTTTCTTAAAATATGAATCACTGATTTCAGTTCGAAGGAATTTCTAATAAATGCAATAAAAATAAATGTATTCTTGTGTCGAAGTTGAAACCAGTAATATGACGTAGATAATTTCATGTGACATTTTCAATTTTTTCGTTACATTTGAATGAACAAAGTAATTCATTCTGTTCGAATAAGGGTGTATTTTCATTTTATTATCGATTGTTCTTATTATTTTTAATTTATTCACAATTATTCACTCTATTAATATCTAATAATCTGTGATAATACGCTTAACTTTAAAAATAAATCACGACTACCCTCAAGTTTCTAGGTACTTATCCATATTTATTCATAAACGTAACATAAACCAAAATTTCAGTGCTAAAATTTGTAGAATACATATTTTCTAAGATCTTATACTGGTATAAATTTTCTTTAAAACAAAAACATAGCCAAAAATAACAAAAATTGTAATGCATATAATTTATGAACCAACCAGAAGAACGTACGTCTAATGTTTTTATACGTATAATTTTTACATATTTTACGATTACAGAAGAACAGCATAGCCAGATCAATCCAGTGTCAATCAAGTCAAAGACAGTATAAATGTACATCCACCTTTACCCTTCACACCCGACTGATCACTCCAAATTGGAGGCATGCTGCTAGTACCTACAATTTATGTTTGACGTTCAAAAGGCCGTTCAATACACTTTTCAGTTTCTGAACGCAATTTGTAAAATATTTAAACTTTGCAACCAGTTTCATTAAAAAGGTATAAATGTTATTCAATGATTGATTTATTAATCATTATAATTATTATTATCACATTATCAAAAATTTATACAAAATATCATGTTTTTTCAACTAGGTTTTTTTTCTTTCAGAAACGTGTCTGATTAGCAATGATTAGGAAGGTACCTATACTTACAATAATTGTAATATAGTCTTCATCTCGAAGTTTTAATAATTTTAAAATTGTTTGCCATTGCATGATATGCTCCATACACAATCTTTTTTTTATTAAAAGTTCAAATTCAATTAGGAGAATAGTGCTTGAATGGTTCAAAAATTACAAAGCCTTGGCGACGGTAATAAAAGAATAGCGGGAAATATTACGACTCTGGACACCTGTCATTTTTTCAGCGCTCTAATCTAATGTCAGATGTCAAAGAGATTTGAAATCCAAAGTTTGAAATCCAAAGACTGAGCAGCGTTTAAAGTTTTTCAACGTGGATTTTCTTTGTATTTTTTTCCATTTGTTAAATTTTGAAAGATGTATGCTGTAAACTAAACGGTATTCTTGTTTTTTTTTTTCAAACAAAATTAAATATTATCAACTAAAATTACTTCCTTTCCTTTAGGTACATGCTATAAATGCGACTTGTGTGAACATTAGATAAAGAAACATTGTTATAAAATAGTTAGCAGTAGTAGGTATTATATGTTTACACACATCACATTATTAGATGAACAAATAATAAGGCACTGCATTATTATAGAGGTATTACCCAACATTACACCGGCCGTAATGCATCACTAGGATTACATTTGAATAATTAAATCTAAAGTACATAATATTTGCGCAAAAACAATTCCAAGCGAAACAACACGAAACAGTGTTTATTTGACATTATGCTGCTACGTGTCGTTTAATTTTAATAATACCTACTCTACGACTCAACGCTAAAATGGGCATATTATATTTTGAATGTTATAAGTTTCTAATAACTATTTTTTTTTATATTAAGTCTTATCCTAACATTCTGTTAATTAAGCATAGGTACCTAGGCTATTTTATAGAGAAAATTGAATGCAATCAATTAATATTCTCAATGAAAGCCAGAAGTTATGTATTAGTTCAGTATTAGTAAGTTCAGTGTAGTTCTGCTTTAGCAAAATCAGAAGTACCTACTTTGATAAGCACAGGCAATTTGATAAACGTCGGGTGGAACAAAGTTTTGACAGTTATTCATTAAACTTTGTTTAAACCTTTCGATAACTCTTCATGCCTTCCTCGCAATCAGAACGAGTGAATAAATAAGATTCGCGATTCGGTTAAGTTCGTTAATTTAAATAGCAAGAAATTGTTATTGAAGATAAATAAGATGTTCTGTAAACTTGTCTCTTTCTATATTTTATTACACATTGATTGTTGTACATGATAATAATATATCAATCGGACTTCAGAGTACTTAAAAGAGGCAATTTTATTTTGGTAATTTTTTTTTCTCCTTCGATAAAACATCTGTTTTCGTTCTGTTTGGTGGATATAGTGTTTCCGTGCCATGTTAAACTTTATTAAAACGAGCACAGAATTTTTCTTTCTTTCGTATAAAATTAAGCATCAAATACCTATCTACTAACAAGAAATAACCAAAACATTAACTTATCCGTAATTTCGGGCGAGTTCATTCACAGGCGCAAATGTAATGAGTTTGGTTATGTTAGTGCTGTTTAGAGTTTAATTTAGTGCATTTCAAACAGCGAAACGTTAGCTAATTAGTAAAATGGTTGAATATTATGTAAACTAGGCGTTGTTTGTTGTTTTAGTAAATAGCAAGTTTGGACAGGGGTTTAAAACGGACTAAATCACATTAAAAGCGATTTGATGTTAATGAAATTACGATACAATGAAATAGGGATTTATTACTGTATTAATTAGTTAGAGAACTTTCATATTATTTACACCTATATCTGCACCATTTTACAATTCAAGTCTACACTTAAACTAGAATCGCATTTATTTTTGAACATACTCTATAATAAAATTGCATAAGTGTGAGTACTGTGAAGATGCCAGCTTTCCTTAATCAACAATAAATCATAATATTTAGACCACAGATTTAGACTGACCAATTAATCGTTACTAATAAGTTATTTATTCATAACCCAATAAGTAGGTACAATACTTGTACAATATTACAATGTTATATTTTATCATCTCCGATTGTTAACAGCTGTTCCCCGTTTCCATTTTGTTTTTCTTTACATTAATTACCTTAGGTACATAATGATCTAAGCATGATCTAAGTAACTAATTACCCAATGAAATGTGAAGGAGACTACTGCACATGGGTAATGTGACACTCGTTATACAACTGCTGGTTGCCGGTTTTGACTAACGTTAATAAAATTGGCCGCTGTTTACAAAACGTTATATATTATACTATAAACGTCGGAGATAATATTATAATTTTTTAATTTTTGCTATGGCAGCCTATTTTTGTTATTATGACAGTTGACACAGTTGTCAACGTCATTCAGACAGCAAAATACTGACTTTGAAGTTTAATTTTGACATTATCAGGTTTCGAAGTTCATTTCATTGAATTAGGTACCTACCAGAGAATTCCATTTAACTTTTATTTTAATTTCTTAACATTGAAAAAATGTCCTTCTTTGTTAAGCAATGTATTCGACGAGTAAGTAATACAGCTGTTTATCATTATACTGTTAGTAACATAACTTGAACTTTATGTAACAATATTGTTTTCTTTTAGGTTCTCACACCGGCCGTATCCATAACAAAAAATAGTTTTTCCACAAGTAAGTAGATAGGTATTACATAATTCATACAATTTGGAATTCATAATTATTCGAATGACCTCCTGAACTTTAGCATAATTTAATTGATTGAATAAAATTTAACTTTCGTACATCTTGAGTCAGGCGAAAGAATCCAATGAATTATATACTTCCTGGAATACATGTAATTATAGAAAATTAGAAGTATGATCATGTTAAAAACTCAGTTAATTTAATATCAGACTTACTTTACATAACTTGAACTACCTACCAGTAGAAATTTTACTTGTTCTGTACTTCTTATTCTATCTGTATCTACAGCTTTTCTCTCTGTTCTTATTCTTATAATATTTCTCCATTTTACCACCTAAAGCATTTTCCATCGCTTCATCTTTCATATGCAAACTACATAATGCTCACAAAATTGTATTCCTGACTTCATATGGGCTAAAAACTAATTTTGACTAATAACCAACTTATTTACAATTTCAGCTAGTGCAGCATTCGTCCCAAGGGTACAGAAGCCTGCACCTGATTTTGCCGCCACAGCTGTAGTAAATGGAGAATTCAATCAATTGAAACTAGCAGATTTCTCTGGAAAATATGTTGTACTCGTCTTCTACCCATTAGATTTGTGAGTATATTCTTTCCACCAGTGACTTCACCAGCTTAGTCTAAAACAAATTGTATACCTACTAAAACTTCCACATGCTCTCTGTTTTGAAAGACTGCATTGAAATCCATGGCATAGTTTTCTAAGCTTTCATAAAAACAGAGAGCAGACCATTTACATCTATTTTTTTTATAAAACTGGAATAGTATATTGGCAAGTCCAGTTAATAATTATTATTTCTAAAATTTCAGCACCTTTGTCTGCCCTACAGAGCTTATTGCATACAGTGACAGATCAAAAGATTTTGCAAGCATTGACTGTCAAGTGATTGGTGTTTCAACAGACTCTGAATTCAGCCATCTTGCCTGGGTCAATACACCCAGGAAAGTATGTATATTTATTTTAATATTAATTTTTTGTTTGGAAGTTAGGATGAAAAGATGTAGGTAAATTCTATCATGACTAAACTGCAGAACCGATTTTGATACAACTTTGTTGCAGCATAATAATAGAATAACTGTTATTATATTTTTATATTAGCTATTTAAGAGAAAAACTTATTTGCAATAATCTTAATACTTATTAGTAAACTAGAGGTCCGCCCCGGCTTCGCCCGTGGTACATATTTCGCAATAAAAGGTAGCCTATGTCCTTTCTCGGGTATCAAAATATCTCCATACCAAATTTAATGCCAATTGGTTCTGTAGTTTAGGCGGGATTGAGTAACAGACAGACAGACAGACAGAGTTACTTTCGCATTTATAATATTAGTATGGATTCTTACATTCTTCATTCTAACATTTTAGTCTATTTATTATCATATATGCAAAGGAATGTAATGTTATTAACTATTTAATCTTATTTTCTTACTAGGATGGAGGTCTTGGCAAATTGGATATTCCTCTACTGGCCGATTACAAGAAGAAAATCTCACAGGACTATGATGTTTTATTGGAAGATGGATTTGCATTAAGAGGTAATAATCATTCCATATAGTTTCTTTTTCCAGATGTACTACTAACTACTATTAAAAAGAATATATTTTTAAGTTTGTCATGTAAATAAGAAGAAGGAGAATATATAATAGGTACATTGAAAATTATAATAAAACAAAACTATACATATAGTGTATGTGTGAAAAGTATTTAGTTCAACTTGCCTTAATTGCGACTCACTGATGTGAAAAAATATTTTTTTTCTCTCATTTTATCTGCAATCAGCGGTTTTCGCTATAAGCGGATGTGTTGTCAGGCAAGGTTTGGCATGTAGAGCGAGCCCTCCAGTGAGGACAACTTCTCTTCAAGTAATAAAGCTAGATTATATCTTTTCTTTTCAGACGATTGTGGTAGGACTTTTTTATCAGTTGGCTAGCTAGTTTGTTAGGATGTCTCTCCAGTCTGGCAACATAAGACTTTGTATGCGTATTAATTTCATCTTTTATGGAACATAATATGTTAGTGTGGCTATGAATTTCAGCATTAGTAGTAAACCAGGGGCATTGCTGACAGTTCGCAGTATAGTATTTTGCTGTCGTTGCAAAAATAAAGTCAAAATTAAATTGTTTTTATGCTATAAATCAACTCAAATTATGTCAACCAATAGTAAATTATAATTTATTATTATTTTAAATCATAATATAAAGATTTTATACTAAGCATTCAAATGCTTTATAAATGTTTTTTTTTTTTTGGAGAACAGAAAAAATTCGCTTAAGCAGTGGGATACGAAACAGCGTCTTTCTGCTATTGCGATGCCAAGCCTCGGTTACTCGTGATCTTGCCAGCAATTTTCTCTATTTAAAAAAAAATTAAAAACATTGAGGATTTGTAAATTTCAAGAACTTTCGATAGATGGCGCTAATAATATAATACTTTCTTTCCTGCCCCCCTAGCCAAGTGGCTTTCTGTTAGCGTAGCGTTCAATAGAATAGACTACGAATGTATGAGATTGACGTAAGCTGTAGATAAGTAATCTATTCTATTGAACGCTACGCTAACAGAAAGCCACTTGGCTAGGGGGGCTGATATTAGTAACGCAAAAGTGTCTGAAATATGTTTTTATCCTGTATAATAATTTAATTTTAATAGTGAACATGGAGGCTAGAGAGCCACATACGCTACTTTTTATTACACTGAAACATCTTGGGAATTTAGTTTGTCCCCATTTGCGAAGCTGTGGTTTAGTAGACTGTAGAAAAGTCATACCAGTGACTTTCATACAATTTTCGATAAGTAAAGCGTCTATAATTTGTTATGTATAACATATTTTCTCTATATTCCAGGCCTATTCATCATTGATAGGAATGGTATCTTGCGACACATGTCGGTCAATGACCTGCCAGTAGGACGTTCCGTTGAGGAAACATTGAGATTGGTGAAAGCTTTCCAGTTTGCTGATAAACATGGAGAAGGTAATTTTGTTGATTATACAGGGTGTCTCAAAAGAAAGTTTATATTTTGTGGATGAATAAAAAAAAAGTAAGTGGTGTATTGAAAAAATGTTTATTAATTATTAAAGTGCATAATATGGGAATTTATTTCTTAAAAATAATATCGTCCAAATGCAGTCCATTGCGTTCACGGCACTCATTTAATCGAACACTAAAATTATTTATGACAGCTCGGCAGGTAGACACAGTGATGGCTGCCATTTCGTGTCGGATATTTTCTTTTAAATGCACTAGAGAAGTTGGTTTTTTGGCATACACTTTAGATTTAAAATACCCCAATATCATAAATACTGTAATTTTAGTGTTCGATTAAATGAGTGCCGTGAACGCAATGGGCTGCATTTGGACGATATTATTTTTAAGAAATAAATTCCCATATTATGCACTTTAATAATTAATAAACATTTTTTCAATACACCGCTTACTTTTTTTTTTATTCATCCACAAAATATAAACTTTCTTTTGAGACACCCTGTATTATGGATTTTGTAAAATTATGATTAGAAAACATTGATTATACACAAACAGGTACATAAGCATTAAGCACCAATTTAGCAAAACAAAACTTAAACATTACAAAAACAAAACGGCAACGTCGCATTAGCCGCTCGCTTGTTATGTATAACGGCAACGTCGCGTCAACCTCGTGCGGTGCGGCAACGTCGCGTCAGCCGCTCATCATGCAAAACGTCAACGTCGCATTAGCCGCTCGCTCGTTATGTGTAACGGCAACGTCGCGTCAATCCCTCGTCATGCGTTCGTCGGGCGCCGCACGCGGCTACATTTTACTACTCGAATACTACTACTACCGAATGCTAGTTGATAGAAAACAAAAGATTTAGGAAATTAAGCTATTAGTGCTCCGAGAGAAATATCGAAGTATGAAAGACACAATTTGCTTCAATTGTCTCTGTTTCGCTCACGATAATTCGATTATCCCATCATACTTTGAAGTCTAATCGTGTGTGTGTTAGTGTGCCGTTTTGGAAGATAAAAATAAATAAAATTCAATTAAATAGAACGTTTTGTCTATTTCGGATAGGCTCAAAAATGCTCATCGCATTTTAATGCGGTTTTCGCTAAATAGAAGGATTTAAAGGTGGTTTAGTCATAATAAGGTCATCAAGGACACCTAGTATAAAACAATGACAATATAAATAAATGGTCTTAAAGTAATAAATCAATTATATTATAAATATATAATGAATTTAATGATAAGATTATATATAACTGCCATAAACAACCTACAGATTATTTCATTTGCCGATAACAATTATATAATTATCTTAAAGACTGAAAAGACAATCTTCCAAAGCTGTTAATTACTTATAAAGTCAAGAAACTAACTGAAAAATCTGAAAGATCCGTTAAAAATTGGAATTGAGAAGATTGTTTGAAAAAGTGATGATTTTTTATGAGTGTCGATATTTTGATGATTTGAAAGCTATGAAAGAAAATATACGGAAGACTTTGTAATCCCATTTAAATTTTATACAATTCTGGTATTTTGAAAACGATGCGGTTCTAGGCTAAGCAATTCTAGTAGTTCTAAAGTTATCCATTTCTAAAAGTAACGAACTTAAAATAGTAATTAATTTTTAAGATAAGCTGGTCGGAGTGTCTTCGTAAGTTTGAGTTAAAGTTGTCGGTGAATATTTTCTGCGTAGGTACCTACGTTTTCATATGAAATGCTTTTAAAAGACACGCTGCTGCTATAACCAGCTGCTTAGGCTTCGCCCGGGTTGTTGGCCACAAATCATTATTAATTGTGGCCAGTCCCATTGGAAATTATTTATATTAGTTAAAGAATTGCACGCCTCATAAGCGAAGCGTTGAGGTGGGTACTACTGTCACTTCGCGCAAAACATCTGATTTTTCAAACTTAAAATGTCTTTATGTATCATACATTGCACTTGTAAGATAATACATACACACACATATTAAGAAAAAACACTATTTTTAACATTCATGATATTTTTGATGTCATTTTTGTTATTTAAACTAGTTAAAAAACAGTTTAAAAAAGTTCTGTCTTGGACGTCCGTGTGTCTGTATGTGCGGAGGATTTTCTTGTTAACACGATAGCGACCGAAATACTTTACTAATCGAGTCTTTTTTTTTCTCTTACGCTTGAGTATGCTCAGGAATAGAACCCTTTCATTTTTCAGGGTCTGATTCGATGTGGTTTAATTGTTATTAAATAAACAAAAAAAAAATATCGACTGTTCTCCATAATTTTAGTATATCTATATAACTAATATATTCTTTATTTTTTTTTTATATTTATAGTGTACTCAAAATTCACCATTATAAACTCGATTCTTTATACTATAAGCCAAGGTTTAAAAAAATAAGTTGGTAGTCAGTCCCTTAAACCTGCGCAGTTTCACATCTAGATGGGGCCACAAGAAAAATAGCTCAATTATTACGGTACCACTTTCTTTACTTTTCCAACTGTTTTATTTTATTTCTTTTTTATTTTTATAGTGTACTCTTTATAAATAATCAATTTTATTGTAAAGGATGAGATTATGAGGCGTGCACTTTTGGATTTTCCAAACTATATTTTCTAAATCAGTTCATTAAATCTAGAGATTAACACAACCCAAACCTCTTTATAATAGTATAGATAAATAAATATAATTCCTTGGTCACTAAAAACATCAATAAATACTATACTGTTATTTACATCAAAATACAAAGCTATAAACAATTTTTATTATTAGATAAACATACTGTAAAGGCACGTGTTGTGTTTTATCAATAGTTTATCTTTAACTGATATTATTGATATTATAAATAACTAGCTTTCCGCCCGCGCGTTTTCAAAGAAAAACCCGCATAGTTGTCGTTCCTGTGGGATTTCCGGAGTAATAAGTAGCCTATGTCTTATTCTGGGTCTGCAGCTACATAATAATAGGTTCAGTTGTTTTTTAGTGAAAGAATAACAAATATACATCCATCCATTCATCTATCCTCACAAACTTTCGCATTAATAATATAGGTGAGAAGTAGGACTTTTGTTTCGTAATTATTTTAACCTATAAAGACAAGCTCTTTAAAGACTATCATAGTTGAGCCAATTTAATAAGCAAAATTTGACGTCTATCAATTTTATTTTCGTAAGGAGATACTGCCTAAAAACATCGATTAAAGTGAATTAATCGATTCTGACTTGAAACATATTATGGCAATTTTAAAATTCATGAGGCGAATCCCTGTGTAAATTCAAGGAGCAAAATAAAACAAATATCTACATAATTAAATAAATAATTAAAATAATTGTACATACGTTTATTCAGATTTACTTTATGGATAACTAGCTTACCGCCCGCGGCTGCGCTTGCTTTGTCTAAAACCTAATAAATTATATACTAAAACCTTCCTCTTGAATCACTATATCTATTAAAAAAAACACATCAAAATCCGTTGCTTAGTTTTAAAGATTTAAGCATACAAAGGGACATAGGGACAGAGAGAGCGACTTTGTTTTATACTACATACTAGCGGTCCGCCCCGGCTTCGCCCGTGGAACGCTTCGTCGTACTTCAAGGAATATAATAAAAAAAGAATTATCGAAATCGGTTCAGCCGTTCTCGAGTTATGCGCTTACGAACACATTTTGCGATTCATTTTTATATAAAAGATTATGTAGTTATTGAAAGAACAATAAATAAAATTCTGCTTTATTATAAACACAACGCATTTATGCATTAATTTGTGGTTTATTCACAAGTAAGTAATCAATGTATTCGATTCTAGATATCAGATTTAGATTTTTTGAGTAACGTCTCTGCTATTTTAAAAGAAAGAAGGTTTATTGACACAATATTGTAGCGACGTCAGTTCTTTAAATCAGAAATTGTTTATTATGTTAAAAATGTCTATTAGTAAAATTTTATTGTTTCTGCCAATCTTATTATAAATATGTAATCGTAATTGGAAAAAGTTAAGCAAATGTGCAGTTCTAATAAAAAGAAATAACATATTATTCTATGGCGTCGTTACTAGGTTATGTTGTTGAATTTTGTTGAACTGTCAAATGTTGCGTATTAAAATGACTACTATTTAGTAGAGTCATTTACGCAACATTGACTAGAGTCAGTACATCATTCATCTGTATGTACCTATGTCAAATATTCGTCGTTCATCTTAGACCCTGTCCAGAAGAATCCAATTCGTCGGGAAATGTTTTGTGAGAATTCATTCGCGCGCTAATAAATACTAGGCACCAATACATCGCGACGTAGGTAACACAAGTAACACGCGATTTCAAAATACGCGAGCACAACGCCAGACCCTCGACTCGTATCTATAATATAAAAATGAATCCCAAATTGTGTTGGTAAGCGCATAACTTGAGAACGGCTTAACCGATTTCGTTAATTCTTTTTTTATAATATTCCTTGAAGTTCGAGGATGGTTCTTATGTAGAGAAAACGTGAATATGTACCACGGGCGAAGCCGGGGCGGACCGCTAGTATTATAATAGAATTAATTTAATTAAGCACATTAAATTATTACGATTATTATTGCCTGCGTAATTTTGTTGCACGAACTACGAAGTAATGTTGTAAAAGTAAATATTTATATTTAGCATTAAAATTTAAAATATAACAAATACCTATTAGATTCAACTGCTGTGTGTTGTTATTTTGAAAACTAAACTCATAAAGCCATTTTTTTATATAATAACACACATAATTTTTTTTTGTATTGTCACCGATCCTTGATCATGGTACAAAGTTCTAAGTTAAATCTGTCCATTTAAAGTGGGTCAAAATCGAGTCTTAAGGTGTCGGCTACATACAAATGTACAGGTGAAGCTAATGAAAGCGTGTCAAAAATGTTAGGCCGGTTGCAGAACTTCACCGACAATCAGTGCGTACGTCAGTCGCGCTTGTCATATGTATGGAAATTCATAAAACCGTTCATAGATAGACCATACGCACGCGTATTTCCATACATATTATGACAAGCGCGACTGACGTACGCACTGATGGTCGGTGAAGCTCTGCAACCGGCCCTAATGTAATATTTTACCAATAAATAAATAAACGTTCAACGTCTTGACTGAACGTCACTAAGTATTGGATTGTATTTGGATAATAATCCTTGATAGCGTATTTGATTATTTGTAGGCGTTAATTTTCAGTTATTTCAACTAAGATTTATATATTAAGATAAAATAGATGAATCCTCCCCTGAGTTTCTTAAGTTCCATATATTTAATTTAAATAAACCTTCTTTTTCAGTGTGCCCCGCTAACTGGAACCCAGATAGCAACGCGGATACAATCAAACCTAATCCTAAGGAGAGCAAGGAATACTTCCAGAAAGCGAACTAGTTTAGTCAGGCAGTGAATCAGACAGTCAGTCTGTCAGTCTGTCAGTCTATCCGTCTCTCAGTGGATATAGTAGCCTTTAAAAATGCCTTATAACAGGCAACACTTCCAACTTTGACAGTCTAATAGGGTTGCCATTTAAAATGTTTAAGCTAATTAAGAAAAAATATATAAAATGTTATTGACAGGAAATGACGTCATTAATGACGTCACAGATAAGAAATAAACGACATTATACACATTTTTAATCAACTTTCAGAAGCAATTTGTAATTGTATCCATACGGGAATTAGACTGTCATTAGTAATCAAATTAAATATCGAATTATATAACACAATTGTAAACAATTGAATGTGTAGCAATAAAAACATATAGTGCATTTTAATTTGCATGTAAAACAAATGTAAGTAATGTAAGGTTATTTTATCAATAAATTTTGTCATTTATCTGAGTTTATCTTTATCAAATTGCGCTATAATAATTTACCGGGACCATTTTGAGCTTAAAAATAGAATTCTTCAAGATATATTATATCAGATAAAAAAAACGACGTGTGGCACTCGGGGACTGCCGCGGTAAAGCTATTGCATGCTATGCCTTCAAGCCACACCTCCGCCCGTCGGAGTGGGGAGCGTGAGGTTTTTTCGTTACGGAATTTCTTGATTCGGTCCCCGCGCTCAAGGCCCGCGATAGAAGCTATGCAATAGCTTAAAAACGATGAAATGATATTTAAGGGGCATTTTACGTGAAGCTGGCATAAAAGTTTTCAAACTTCAGTTGAATTTAAGTATGACATAAGTACCTATAGCTATAAATATCCTCTAAATCTACATGATAAAATGCAGTCTTAAGACAAAATTTTTACAATTTCAAACTCTGATTTTGCTGTTTGAAGATTTCAGTTAACATGAGGTATTCACGATTTCGCATGTCTACTTAAAAAACAGCAGTCTTTAAAATAAATAGACAACGGAATTATGAAATACTAGCGTCAGAGTGCAGCTTCTTCCACTAAGTAGAGAACTTTTAGAGAAAAACAATGTTTTAAAGAAAGCCATCAAAATAATTTGTTTAGTTTTAACTTTTAAAGATCTAAGGAATGTCATTTATTGAGGGGATAGAAAGCGTATATACTATGAAGTGATATTCAATTACCTATCTATCCTTATATATATTTTTTAATCCTTTATTAATTATTAACTACTAAAAAAATGATCGAAATCGGAAATTTGATTTTTGTTTCGATACCCGCTTCACTTAACATACATTATATATATGCATTATATATACATACATTGTACATAACTTGTCAACAAACACCGACCGCTCACAACAATGGCGCGGCCGTAGAGTCACGAGACAGGATCCAGAGTAGGAACCGAGTGGCGTTGTGTGCGTGCGTGCGTACGTACATGAGCGGTGGGCGTGGCCAAGCGCTCTGCGTATACATGCAAACGGCGATGTACCTTTGCTCGAAAATAACATCTCTCTTTGCTAGTAGGGTATGAAACATTTGTTTTGTTTCATTATATAATTTTAGATAATATAATCCTTGAGGGTTTTTTACTAATCACCTTAATAGATGATTGGTTTTCCTGTCTGCCAAGCGGAGACTTTAGTCTCCCTGTAAGAAAAAAAATAGGTCTTAAAATCTCTTTGTATGAGTACCAATTAATTATACTAGATGTAAACATAGGTAATTTGTTTATTGATTTAAGAATTTTCAACAAATAATAGTTACATAACAATTTATATAATTTAAATACTCGTCCACGTTACCTTTAATTTTTTAGGAGATTTCAGCATTACATAAAGTTTTGTCAAATTGGTTAGAATTATAACTGTAATGTAGTAACACTTATTTACGTGATGTAGCAGTTGTGCGTACTTACATAAAAAGAATCCTAATATATTTCTTATTTTCTTATTGAATCATTTACATTTGATTTTTTAGCACAGAAAATTTAGCATAAAATACTTGCGCTCAAAGAAGTAAGGGTATCAAAATATCTCTATACAAAATTTCATTCAAATTGGTTCAGTAGTTAAGGCGTGATTGAGTAACAGACAGACAGACAGAGTTACTTTCGCATTTATAATATTAGTATGGATTAATTTTGCATTATATTTTCAGTGAATTTGATAGACGATAATAATTGATCCATATTTTAGTTATTCAAAAATACATTGAACTCAAGTCTCAACTGTGATATTTATCTCGTTCATTATTAAATACTAGCTGCTCCGCGCGGTTTCACCCCCGTGGCTCCACTCTTGTTGGTGGTAGCGTGATGATATATAGCTAACCTTCCTCGATAAATGGGCCCGAGATTAGCGCGTTCAAACAAACAAACTCTTCAGCTTTATAATATTAGTATAGATTTTTTCGACGGCACTAGTGCGAACCAAGGGCCCTCCGAATCTTATCTCCGGCCATTCACGCAAGAACAAATCAACTAAGTATATTAACAGAAACTGCTGATTTGCTTGCGTTGAACCATTATACGAGTAAATTTGTGTTTATGAATGATTCTCAATTTCTCATAAGAGAACCTTCCAAGTTCCTTCCCATCGATTCCTATGATGCTCACGTTGGCACGTATCCTGACCCGTTTTGGATGAAACGAGACACCTGGCTTTTTGTAAGTGAATATTTTGCGTGTTATTTTGTCTTATAGCACGGAATGCAATTAATAATTTAAATTATGAGTCATGTTTTTTCGTGCGTGCAGGCGGCTCTATCGAATTAGACGTTGTCGCGTCAAAAACTGAGAGAATAGAAAAATATATCTATCGTGACATACAGCAATCGGATTTCTTCTACATATGGTAGGTCGAAGGAAGCGGTTTTGAATCCCGCCTTATGATCTTTTGGTTTCTATTTTTAATAAAGGTACAAATTTTAGTAGCATTTTTAAATGCAAAGTAAAAAATAGATAATAATAAAAATAATGTCTGCGTCGATTGTTTTGTAACTCGCAGCAAAACAAATGATAAACTATAATCGTATATTATCTATTATGACCAACTGCTTTTGAAACTTGTTTCTTTTTAATACTATCGTAGCAACGTTAATCGAGTGTTAGTCCAAACCGGTTCGATTATACAAAAATCGCATAATCTTGTAATACTGCTGAATTCAGATTAGATGTAATAACGATTAGAATTATGATAAGTTGTTCATTATTTTTACATATTATTAATTATTATATTGTTAACTAGCGGTCCGTCCCGGCTTCGCCCGTAGATATTTATATATTTTATTCTCTACATAAGAACCATCCTCGTACTTCAAGGAATATAATAAAAAAAGATTTATCGAAATCGGTCCATCCGTTCACGCGTTGAATTCAAATTATTTTTTTGCTGTATGATCGTGAAAAAAATTCCAAAAGTTCTGCAAACTTGGGAAAGTTTTCGATATAATATTTCATATTTCAAATTTGCATCCAATCTAAGTGTACGGAACATTGTTAAAATTGCAATTAAGAGTTTGCAGAGTTACTTTCGCATTTATAATATTAGTATGGATTCGTGGTCATTTTTTCGAGTAAGGTGGTCTCGGAATAATTACAAAAGTTTTGGAACTTGGTTGCAAACTTCGAAAACATATATTCTGATGCATTTACAAATTTGCAACCTCATTCAGTTTAATAAATAAAAAAAACATTAATATTCAATATCAAAAGATGTTCCGTACACTGAGATTGGTTGCAAATTTAATACGTGATATGAAATATTATATCGAAAACTTCCCCAAGTTTGCAGAACTTTTGGAATTTTTCTCACGACCATACAGCAAAAAATAATTTAATTGCAGTTCCGGACTGCGGACAAGGTTGCAAAATGAGATTTATTGTCGCCCCAATGTACCATTCACTTGACCGAAGTTTGAAAACTTTTGGAATTATTGTGAATTGATTGTCTTGACCGACTGGAGTATCTCGTTCGCTTCTTATTTACGTAATTTTTGGGATGCGCGTAGAGTTATTCAAACGGAAAATTAAATGAATATTTATTTTTGTATGAAAATAAAATCGTTACAAATTATCAAAAGTTACGACTTTTGTTTGACAAATGTTACGACTTTTGTTTGACAAATGTTACGATTTCTACAACAAAATGTTGTTACTTATGATATTAGTATATCTTGTCCATCGAGGTTGCTGGTGTTTTACAAGTAACCCTGTATATACAACCACATACAACTATTAATCCACAAAGATATTAAATCAAAAGTTACGTCTAACAATTTATATGTAGGTATTTTAAGCAAGTCATTTATTTGGTAGACACAGTTTATCGGTACGAGTAGGTATACTTGAGCAATAATTTATATAGAAGATTTTTATTTATTTTATTTATTTATAATTCTTTATTGTGCAAAATATGATCAAACAATAGTATACAAAAGGAAGTAGTAATACAAAAGCATAAATTGCCCAAAAGGCGGCCTTATTGCTAAACAGCAATCTCTACCAGGCAACCTGGCGGGAGAGGAAATGCAAGAAGATTATGGGATAGTGCAAAAATACAAACAAAGTATCAATGCAAAAAAAAAAAATATTATAATATGTCACTCGGAAAATAGATACTCCTTAGTCGGGATTTAGTCTTTAAACTATTTTTAATTAACTTGTTTTGGAGTTATGTCACAGAATACATAATAGTAGGTAGCTAAACGCTACAGAACGGACACTCTCCGCCTCCCGCCAAAATTAAACACTTACCTCACCCCGCACGATCAGCCTAAAAATGGTCCGTATTTTTCTGCAAGGACGATACCCAACGAAGATTGACAACATTAATCAAATTGACATAAAGTAATTTTATTATTTTGGATTTGTGATTATCGTTTTTCATAGAAAATGGTTAGATATTGTGCTGTTTACGGATGTATTTCATCAGAAAAACGTGAATTTTTTTTACGCTAGTCACAAATGTGCCAACCATAAAGCGTTAACACACACATTTGCAGTCTCTACAGTGTGACTGTCAAAACGATAATTTTGTATGGAGTGTCCGGGGTGTGGTTATGTGTTCAAGGTTTTTTACATATTTGAAACTTAATTTGAAATATGCTAAGGAAGCTCCACACGACGTTTTTTTTTTCTAGAGGGCGCTGCAGTCAATTTAACGTAACATCATGCAGATTTCATTTCATCAAAATTCATAAAAATCGGTCAAGCCGAGTTTGATAACAATACTTTGATAATACATATGATGATTGATGATAGACGTCATTTCCATATATAAATAGAAATTCATAGAATCTACTATCAATCGTAAATCTTTTCAAATAATCTGTATTTGAAAAGATTATTTATAATTAACAAGAAAAAGTATTAGTATTTTTCTTAATCAGCCAACCTATACGCATTATCTTAGGTAATAATTAAAATTCCCCAATGTTTTAAGCTCTAATCAGAATATATTTGTGTTATATTGTTTTCTTCATATAATCGATTGTTATGGCTATCTCAATTTGCCTCAATGAGAATTACCTACAGACCAATAAGTGAATGTGATTAAAAATACGTAGGTACATCTGTTTGGGTGTATTATACATTTCACATTTATGCTATTTAGATCAAATTACAAGAATACTTTTTTAATTTTTATAAATAAAATGAGAAATCAATATTCTCATTAGGTATAGTACTTTCAATATCAGTTTATAGTTTTTTGATATCTGTAATACATAGTTACGGAATAATCGCATATGTACACTTAACGACTGTATAAAAACATAGGTCGCTTTCAAGCTTTCGCTTTCGCGTGCCGAAACTCTTTTTTTTTTTTTATACAAAAAAAAGAGGATCATAAATTTATTGAAAACGCCCATGGACTTCGACAAGATCTAAGAATCAATACTTTTATAGATAATGTAGTCTCTAATCGTCGGAATAGAAGGGGTACTGTTATTAAATTTGACGATTAGTATTATTTTAACTGTGGTAGGGAAGCCCAAGAGGTAATTTTGGGATTTACTCGATTAATATACAGAACAGTAACCAGTTTGAGCATTTAATATTGGTGGGTGCGTTCAGGTGGCCGCCTAAAAACTTTAAAAAATCCCTTATTTCTAAAAGTTTTTGTTCAAGACATTGGGATCCCTTATATTGTAACTAGCTGCTCCGGTTTCCGTTTCTCCGGTTTCACCCCCGTGGCTCCACTCCTGTTGGTCGTAGCGTGATGATAGCCTTCCTCGGTAAATGAGCTATCTAACACCGAAAGAATTTTTCAAATCGGACCAGTAGTTCCCGAGATAAGCGCGTTCAAACCAACAAACAAACAAACTTCAGCTTTATAATATTAGTACATATAGATATATAGTATAGATTATTTCACATATCTACTAATTATAATTAATTGTGAAGAGTTATTTAAATTCTCCGACATGTACAGATAAGTTATCTAGTTTTCAAAAAGACTTACTAAAGATATAAATATACAGTATGTTCTTAAAGCATACGATGCGCCTTATATATTTTCATCACAACATACAATAAATGAAAGTCGCTTTCTCTGTCCCTATGTCCCTTTGTATGCTTAAATCTTTAAAAGTACGCAACGGATTTGGATGCGGTTTTTTTATTAGATAGAGTGATTCAAGAGGAAGGGTTTAGTATATAATTTATTAGGTTTTAGACTAGCGGGCGAAGCCGCAGACGGTAAGCTAGTATAGATATATGATGAAGTTTGGATGACGAATCCATCCATTACTGAGAATAAGTCTGTATCAAAATCATATGTAAAAGGTTTTGAAGCGCTCTTTGAACCACGTTATGCATTCAGTGTATTCTGTCACATGGACCAATATCTACCTAGACCACTGTTTAACTGTGTAGCTAAGTACTATATCAATGTTATTTTTTATTATTGTAGAACAATCAAAGTGTCTGGTGGTCATGATTTTAAGTCGTAGTTACTGTTTTCGTAGTGTTACAGGTAATTTGTCAGTAATTCCATTTTTTTTTTTCAAATATGAACGAAATATTCTTTCAATAATTGTCATTATAAAATATAAGTAAACACTTGTAGCCATCTAATCATCTAATCAATAAATATCGTAAAGAATTGCTGCTCCTTTAACCTCGCTTACTAACATTCACACATCAACCAAATGGATAGGTAGGGATTTACAAAGTAAAACAAATCCTTCTATCTATATTATTTTTATATTAAACTAGCTCACCGTCCGCAGCTTCGCCCGCTTTGTCTGACCCCTCATAAATTATATACTAAAACCTTCTTCTTGAATCACTATATCTATTATAAAAACCGCATCAAAATCCGTTGCTTAGTAAGGATACAAAGCGACAGAGAAAGCGACTTTGTTTTATACTGTGTTGTAGTATTACCACCAGGAAATAAATAAACACCCTGTAGATAAACATTTTTTCATCAAGATGTAAGTAATATAGATTATTTCTGATGATCGGATTTTACAAACGTTATACATACTTATAAATACGGCGAGAATTACTCACTGAGGCTAGTTGTGTTGCAATCATGTTCTCAATAAAGGAGATATTTATAATATTGAGGTATTGTTATTCTCGTATTATATTTTATGTGTGTTTTAATATTTAAGCTAGTGATCAAGTAAATATGTAACAATTGTGATATTATGTAATGAACAATATACAGGGTGTCCCACTGTTGGTATACTAAGCTCAAAGGAGGCTATTGTTTTGCATACGCTGAGTACGTAAAAAATACTTATAAAATTCTAGACGCAATTTTTTTTTCAAATAGATGTGTTCTTACAACTCTATGTGTAAAACCATAACAAGCAACCCGCCCAACTTTGGTACCAGCTCGTTTAAGATTATGTTTTCATTGACAAAATGCTGACATTAGCGAAGCGGTATATATACCGGCTACGTGAAACTAGAGAAAAATTTTTTTTTTGATGCAATTTTGATGTAGGTACCTTACCTATATGTATTTTTTCGTGATCAGTGTATGCAAGACTACAAGTCCCTTCGCGCTTAGTATACCAATAGAGGGACCATTGTGGGGACCATATACGAAACCATACCATATACGAAAGCACCCACATGCGAATATTTTTTACTACAATCTTTTAAGACATTTTTATTAAATTACATTGTTAACTAGAATGAAAACAGAAAATTTTTAAGTATGAAGTGGCGTAAAACTTGTTGAAAATTTTGATTGAAGTCAAATTTCCAATTCCAACGGCAATTAAATACTTAAAATTTTATAAATTAAAAAAATATATTCAACAGCTAAAAAAATTATACAATAATTACTTACCAGCTTTTTAGTTTTTTACGTCGTATGCGAAACCTAAAAATGTCACGCAGAGACTCATTTTCACAATATTAAAATAAAAGTAGAAATTTTCTGCGACAGGCCCGCTATGCGACAGGCCGCGCCTACTGCAACGCCGCCTGTTGTCGCGATCTGTACTGAGCATTCCCAAATCCCACGGCATGTGTGTCGGCCTGGTGTGGCCTGTTGACGGTCATTCCAACACTATTTAAACTCAAGAACGACTGAACCGATTTGGCTAAATATTTTGTGGGAATGTACTTAGTTTTGTAAATTATGTTCATACGAAGACGCGCCCATACAGGCCGCGACAGGCACAGTCGCGCCGCGCCTCTGAACTTACCGACTTCCAATGGATCCAACGGGCGTCATCACTATCATTGGTCTGGCCTGGCGCGGTCTAATCTGTGAGAAGTCAGGCCGTGGGAATCCGTCTTTAAACATATTATTAGCAGTGATGTTTAGAAAAATTATTACAATAAAACACCACAGGTGATGAATGCCCTAAAAATCTCTCAAAATTAAGAACGAAATTACAATGTGAAACTATCAAACTCTTTTCAGCCTTTTATCAGCGATACAGGCAGATATTTTGAAGAATGTTGCTAGAAATGTTACGCAGAAGTCCTTGAGGAAATTTCCAGATGATTTCCTCTTTGGAGCTGCTACTTCATCCTACCAAATTGAAGGAGCATGGAATGATGGAGGTAAATACTTAAACATGCATTCATATATAAAATACATACTAGCCGCGCTCCTGTTGGTCTTAGCGTAATGATAATGCCTTCCTCGATAATTGGGCTATCTAACACCGAAAGAATTGTTCAAATCGGACCAGTATAACTACTGAGATTAGCGCGTCCAAACATATAAACAAACAAACAAACAATTTCTTCAGCTTTATTAAGCTATTGCATAGCTTCTATCGCGGGCCTTGAGCGCGGGGATCGAATCGAGAAATTCCGTAACGAAAAAACCTCACGCTCCCCACTCCGACGGGCGGAGGTGTGGCTTGAAGGCATAGCATGCAATAGCCTTACCGCGGCAGTCCCCGAGCTCCACACGTAAAGATAAGTAATTATCTCACAGTGTTGTAGGTACAATTGTATAGCGAAAAAACCCTTTTAAAGGATATAATCTTGATATAATAAACTCAATCTTCAAATTAATTTAAAACACTTGAACCATCATGTATCTATTTGAAGCTATCTTATGAAGCATCAACATATTAATATCACCTACATTATCATTTACTTATTTGGGTCTCATAAACTTTCTTCACTATTTTAGGCAAAGGCTGGTCAATGTGGGATCACTTAGTACGCACCGACCCTGACCATATAATTGACGGAACAAACGGCGACGTTGCTGCCAATTCATACTATTTCTACGAAAAAGACATCGCCATCCTGAAAGAGTTAGGCGCCAATGTATACAGATTTTCCGTATCCTGGCCTAGAATACTGCCATTCGGTCGCGCAGACTACATCAACCCTGAAGGAATCGCTTATTACAACACCCTGATCGATCGCCTGCTTGCCAACAACATCACGCCATTTTTAACCATATACCATTGGGAATTGCCTCAAAATTTGAATGAACAGGGCGGTTGGTTGACTGAAGACATCGTGGACTGGTTTGGCGACTATGCGCGAGTCCTGTTCCAAAATTTCGGAGACAGAGTCAAACATTGGCTGACAATCAATGAGCCTTCTGTTCATTGCAATCTGGGTTACGCTATTGGCCTCCACGCTCCTAGGATCAAGTCTCCTGGTGTCAAATACTATGAATGCGGGCGTCATATACTGCTAGCTCATGCGAGAGCGTACCATATTTACAAAAATGAATTCGCTCATCAAGGTGGTAAGATAGGTCTTGCTTTGGACTCTGAAATGAGTATGCCGAGCAGCAATTCACCGGAAGATATACAAGCGACTGAAGACTGCATGATGTTTCATGTAAGTTCTTTGTCGAATTTTAATTATTAACCTATGACCTAACTATGTATATACTTTCTAAGCAGTAAAACTAGAGTTAACCTATTTTTTTTTGTATTTATCACTAGATAGAAGAAGGCATAGTTGCTTCCTGCGCCTTTTCTAATGTCTGTATCTATCTATCTTGAAAACGGATTTTGATACGGTTTTTTTTTTAGATTTATTGTGATTCTATAGAAAGGTTTTAATTTTAAATTTAGCGTGCGAAGCTGCGGGCGGAAAGCTAATAAAAGATAAAACAATTTCAATTAATAAGATAAAAAATGATAACTCTTATTTGTTGTTGAGATAAAAATTTACAATAATTACTTACCTTTTATGATAGTAAATTATCATATTATCAGTAGACGTAGTCTGGACATTTGTAGGTATTTATCGATAAACTAATTTATAGTCCCGTCTTCGGCAATGAAAATGATGTCGCTTAAGCCTCATATTAAATAAATATTAAATAAAAATAACTACGTTAAAAACAACCGACTTCAAAAACGCAAAAGTAAAAAATAAAATAGATTTGATATTATTAAGCTTATAATATAAAAATGTGTTGGTAAGCGCATAACTTGAGAACGGCTTAACCGATTTCGTTAATTCTTTTTTTATAATATTTCTTGAAGTTCGAGGATGGTTCTTATGTAGATAAAACGTGAATATGTACCACGGGCGAAGCCGGGGCGGACCGCTAGTTACTACATAATTATTATTTCGATGTGCTATTTGATGTCGGTGCACGGGCTTAATACTGAGTGCTTAGTGTTTGGCACCAACTTCAAACCTATCGAACATCGCATCGAACAAAAAAAGAATCACGTAAATCGGTTCAGAAACCTCGGAGTAATCGGTGTACATACATAAAAAAAACATACCGGCCGAATTGATAACCTCCTCCTTTTTTTTTGAAGTCGGTTAAAAAGTGTACTGTTGTCTGCATTTATTCAGCCTAAATTATTGCATTAATATTCGATTAATTTCTTTCTGAACTTCTAGGATAATAAAATTATACAATAAATGAGTACAAATAAAATAAATACGATCCAATAACGAAAAAAAATATTGGAATTTTTTTTAAATTTAACAGTTTAAAATAGCGTAACTAGTTGAAAATTTGGCTCAAAACCACAATCTCTCTCCAACACAATCTCGTAACTTTTTCATCTGTAAAATATAAAATTTATAGTTAAACATATTTATATTTTATACATATAATTAGTTAATTACTCTTGAACTGCTAAATCAATTGCATATGATCATCTTTTGCTTATTAACATACACACATAATATTAAAATATAACACAAACTAAGAATACAAGTGATACAAAATAATTATCCCTTCCGTCAAGGTTCCGTCCTGAGTTTTAGTTCCGTCCGTTTCTATGATGTCTTTAAGATTTCTCGGTTTCGGAGTTTCCATGTTATAACACAACATAAGGCTTCCAATTGGGCAGAATTATCTTGTAAAGCTTTTAGAGTCTTTTGATTAAAATTAATAACTATAACTATATAAAAATGTAACGCAGATTTTCTTCGGATATTTTATTTTGTCCAATTGTATGGGAGTAAACGAGAGCGTTACTGGAAACAAAATTGGGTCTTGTCAGCCTCTTAAACAGTATTTAATCTTGGTACGTAGGACGTATTTCGCTTTCAAAGCTTATTATTAAAATGTTTCACCATAAATTTTCCTTTCAGCTCGGCCAGTTCGCCCACCCTATTTACTCAGAAACCGGGAACTACCCACAGCGATTTATTGATCTTATTGCTGAAGCGAGCGCGAGGCAAGGTCTCCCAGAGTCTCGCCTACGCAGTTTCTCTCAAGAACAAATTGACTACATAAGGGGAACAGGAGATTTCCTATCAATCAACCACTATTCGAGTAATTATGTGTATAGAAACGCGTCAGTAGTTAACATGCACGAAGTGCCGTCTTTGCTGGATGACGCGCAACTAGCCTTTTATAAGGATCCCTCGTGGCCATCGAGTTTTTGGATTGCAGTAAGTAAAATTGTAGGATAGTGAATAAAATAATACCTACCTACAAAATATATGTATGTAGAACAACTATTGTTTTGAAATATAAATGTGTAGGTAATTATTATTCATCCATTCCACATAAACAAGAAAATACTAAAGTAGATAAATAGCTCCTCGAAACCGCTCTGTAGCAGGTAACGTAGCGCGTAGCCACGCCTAGCTCATTTTTTTAATCCTACTAATAATATTATAATTGCGAAAGTTTGTGAGATGTATACATTTGTATACATTTGTATGTCTGTATGTTACTTTTTCATGCAAATACTACATAACCGATTACAATGAAATTTAGCACACGTGTAAAGGGCTTGGATTAACACATAGGATAGGTTTTATTATGAAATCCTACAGGAACGGGGACTATGCCGGTTTTACAATTTATTTCTCATACAATTTATTTACATTTTCAGACATACGGTCCCGGCTTACACAAGCTCCTAGTGTACATTAAGAATAATTACAATAATCCAATCATTTACATAACAGAGAATGGTTTTGCATCAACCACAGGACTGAACGACGAAGGCAGAGTTAGTTATTTTAGAGAATATTTAACTGCAGTTCTAGATGCAATCGATGACGGGGTGAATGTTAAATTATATTGTGCGTGGAGTCTCATGGACAACTTCGAATGGACTTTTGGTTACAGGTAATGAATATGCTATAGATTAATTTCTTATTAAAGAGTTACAGATGACTTGAATAGGCATATAAAGGCATTTTAGTTTAATTTTATATTTTATAATATCATTCAAATGCTTGAAACTTTTTCCATGAGGATGCAGGAAATCGGCCCGTAACAGCAAAACCTAACTACTGAATAGAAAAACTATCTATACTAATATTAAAAAGAGGAAAGGTTTGTAGTTATGTATGTATGTATGGTTTTCACGCATAAACTACTGGACCGATTTCAAAAATTCTTTCACTATTAGAAAGCTGCATCTTCACTGAGCAACATAGCCATTTTCAAAAAAAAATTAGAGACCCTTACCAAAAATGCTATAATGTAACCCAAGGTGTAAAAAATTCCTTAATAAAAATTCTGTCATCGCGAGCGCTGCGGAATCTAATCCTTGAAGTACGGGGATGGTTCTTATGAAAAAAAACGTAAACATGTAGGTACTACGAAGCCGGGGCGGACCGCTTTTGTTATATACTGTTTCACAGTTCACTACACTAAGAGCTAGCGCGCAAGAGTAACTTTTGTCTCCGCGACTATTCATTTGTCTCTCCCATCAACTCTATGGGGAGTTGCGTCGCTACGTGCGCGCACTTTCTTACTAGCCCTAAGCGCACTAGCTCTGGATTAAACTTTTTCCATTTTTCTCTTAGAGCAAAAGTTTTCTGAAGACCCAAAAGCTTTTTGCTACACAAAATTATAATGCTTCTACATTGTATCCCTTTAAATGCGAAGGCGCTATAAAATTCATGAAGCATTTCGTTTGGTGAAATATATGAAGTTACCATTTCTTTACCGATCTATCTAAATAGTATACCCATACTATTATTAATTACATATCTGTTATGTTATGTTTTAACGCTTGCCTTTTTTATTTCAGTATCCGTTTCGGCCTCTACGAAATCGATGAAAATGACCCAGAGAAAACTAGAAGACCCCGTAAATCTGCACTTGTGTTCAAAGAAATAGTGCGAACGAGGACCATCGACATGGACTACAACCCAGATCCTTATGCTAGCTCAGCTATAAACAAGAAAACTTCCATTGTTCTTTTGGCGGCTATATCATTAATTAAAACAGTATTTTAATTTGCTACATGACTTATATTAAGTATTTATTTTATCTTATAACACCTAGTTATTAAACTTAAATGTTTATTGTGACATTTTGTAACATATTACCTACATTTATTATCTTATAAATAATCTTATCTACTACCTACTTAAGACCCGAGATGGAACAAGAAAATTGAATAAAAATTGTAAAGCATAAATGATACTCTATTTATTTCTCCTTTCGTATAATATAATTGAACCTTCCATACAATATTCTCGTGTACAACACTATTCATATGTCCATGAATGCTGTATCCAATGGCTTGACTCTCGCAGCGAAGAAATATCTATTTCAAAACTCTATTCACTAGGTTTTAGGTAATAAATACATGTATAGATTATATTATATCGATTTATTATTTATTACGCGTGGATTATTTTCTTCATAACGATCATACATTTTTATTATATTTATTATTTATATATGTGTAGCTAAGTAACACAATTTTTCATTACACGTGCGTACATAATATGACTGAAAGACTCCTGTTGAATGTATTTTTATGATATACTTGTGCTATGAAAAGAACTTATAGATGGGAATAAGACGGCCATTTTCAATCACATTTAATTTGGTCTACTTCTGACAATAGGAAGGCGATTTTATTAAAAATAATTGTTATTTGCCAACTTATATTTTATTTCTTCTATCGATCGTCGAGGCGCACAGATTCTAGGCATCGCCATATGGTGGACGTTCCATGTACCCGGACTAAGCGGTTCGATTCCACATTCTTCATCCGAACCGCAAGGGACTGGAACGCGCTTCCTGAATCTGTGTTCCCCGACGAGTACAATATGGGGGTCTTCAAGCGAAGAGTAAACCGGTACCTACTAGGGAAGCGCGTACCATCTTAGACCGCATCTTAGCTCTCCATTAGGCGAGATTGTGGTCAAGCGCTTCCCTATCCTGAATAAAAAAAAACTTATAGTAAATGCTATTTTTATAGGTAGAATGCGTTTCGGTCTCTACGAAGTTGACTTCGACGATATGAACCGGACCGCACACCCAGAAAATCAGCACTAGTGTTTAAGGAAATAATAAGACCTAGGGTTATTGACCCTACCTACAATCAGGACCCGTATTCCAGAGACGACTCAAATAGTGCTGTTGTAGTTAAAACATCTGCATTAATTATTATTTTATTATCTGTACGCTTTTTTAATCTGTGATTATAGATAGAGATAGGATACCTACTAAGATAGGATACTATACATATAAACGGTATTATATCTCCTATTTAAGATATTTAAAAGAATATGAGGAAATTATATTTTATTAATGTTCTCTTTGTAGCTCTGTATAAAATAGCTATAATATTTATAGAATTATGAAAGTCACATTATATTATAGCATAGTATAAAGAGAGAAGTAGGCCAACTCCCGGCGTTCCGCTCCGCGTACGCACAAACGTACGCAGCGTTGCGCGTACACGGCCGCGGCGCGGCGCCATGTACCTTTGTTCAAAGATAACTTACTTTTCTCTATATACTATGATTATAGAAGAAAAAAAAAGAAGAAGAAAAGTTTATTCAACATCACACACATAATAAAAGGAAAAAAAAAATAAACACAAAACAAAAGCAACAAATTAAAAAAGAAAAAAAAAATAGAACTTATTCCTAATCAGTGTGGTGCTAAAAAGGGTCGCTACTCAGCATGTGCTGCACTTGTTGTGAAGCGCTGATTTTCAGTAGCCCCTTGTTGGAGTGCCAGTCAATAGACTTGAATTATAAAATATACGTATTATTATTTCTCATGTATACTTAAATATAGGTAATATACAAATATATAATAATTAGTAGAATACACAACACAAGTACATATTAATAATAATAGTAATATAATATAAACAAGACATAATAACATAATTTTACATATAGGTAATATAGATATGAAATACAATATAACACAATAAACAATAAACACAATCGTACCCTGTAATATCCTATGCGACTAAGGCTGGTTACGAAACTCGGTAAGAATTAATTCGGTACTTAAGAAGAAATTATAGTGTTTATTATAAAGATATCATTATTTATTTTGTGTCGATATTATTAACCCTTGTTTATAAAATATTAATCAAGTCAGTAATAAGTTATTTAAAATTTGTTTATAGCGTAGACATAATATTATTATTAAGTTCCAATGATTTAATTAAAAATTAAAACGAAAATGGGCCATTAGCGGAAACAATTCGTTTAGTTTTGAAAATTGGGAGTCAAAGGACCCTTTTTTTAGATTTTACTTCTACTGATCAGCTTGATCTTAACAGACATCGATACCCAGTTTTTATTAAATCCATCACCAAATCCAAATTAGATCTTTGCTGTCTCCCGCCTACAAAAGTTTAACCAAAATTTAACTTTGGCATAAGTTAAATTTTTAATGTTTCAAGCACAAGAAAGAAGTCACATTGCATCATAATATAACACATACAAAATCAATTAGGTACATACAAAATTAATATTGAAGAATAAAATCTCTTCGTCGTCAGTATTACCTCCAAAGGTGCGGAATTAAATATTTTATATTTAGCCTTTTTTTATGGTCACTCGATAACAATTCCAGTAATCTTTATTGTAATGGATCAAAGATAAAGAACCCTAATATATTACTTATTTTCCGATTCTAAGATACATTTGATTTTTGAGCGCAGAAAATTTAGCACAAAATGCTTGCGCTCAAAAAAGTCGTGGTGCTATTAAGGTAAGTACGTGATTTTTATTATTAATTTATTATTTAGGAACATCTAAAGAACAGTTTTGCATATTTTCAGTGAAATTTGAGTTTAAATTAACAATTAACATTATGTATTTCTTCAATCATAAACTGCATCACTTACAATGGACCCTTTAATAGTTAAAAAAATATATTTAAAAGTTAACACACTGTGATAAAAATCTCTTTAATGTTTACATTCATAAATATTTTTCCAACCGCAGTAGTGTTAAATAGTGTTTAGGCAATTTCTTAACTTATTACATCATATGCAACCGGAGATATAACAATGTAGCCTTTCATACTTAAACACTTTTATAATTTGTTATTAACCGACTTCAAAAAAAGGAGGAGGTTATATATTTTTATGTATGTACACCGATTACTCCGAGGTTTCTGAACCGATTTACGTCATTCTTTTTTTGTTCGATGCGGGATGGTGTCGAATTGGTCCCATAAAAATTTTATTCGGATAGGCCCGGTAGTTTTTATTTTATGAGCATTTTTGTCTGTATTTGTAAAAGTTTGAAGTCGGTTGTTTTTAACGCAGTTATTGACTTGTTTGTGTATCTAATTTCAGTATAATATATGGCATAACAGCGGTCAGATTGAATAATGTGGAAGCCCGGAATAATACGCAAAGAAACTTGCGAAGGTTTCCCGCCAACTTCATGTTTGGAGCTGCTACATCTTCATATCAAATAGAAGGTGGTTGGAATGAAGGAGGTAATAATTATTGTTTCAATTCATAATTTTCAATACGACTTATAACTGCTTGCTTAATATACATATTTTTCTCAAGTTTTTTTAAATATAAAACACTTTAATTCCTCTCATTTAAACTTTAAAGTGTCAATTAATAAGCCGTGTCTTCTTCAAGCTATGAAGTGTAAACGTATACCTTAAGGGGATGAAATATTTTTTACTGAACCAACTGAAGTCCTAAACAGACCAACTGTTAAATACTTTAGAAGTTAGGTAAACTTAAGTACTAGTTACTTCGCTTACATAATTTGTTACAGTCTCTCAACAAATTGTTAAAATGTTAATAAGTACTGAACTGAAAAGCGCATTTTTTTCAGACTTTTCATAAATAAGAGCCCATAGACCATTATTAACATGTATATACCAAAAATTATAGGTAAAGGATGGTCCATGTGGGACCACCTCGTCAGAACAGACCCTGACCATATTGCAGACAGATCAACTGGCGATATAGCTGCCAACTCGTACCACCTTTATAAACGAGACGTAGAAATGCTCAAAGAACTTGGCGTGTCTATCTACAGATTCTCCATTTCTTGGCCCCGAATTCTGCCCTTCGGTCGACATGACTACGTAAACCCAGAAGGAGTGGCATATTACAACAATTTAATCAATGAACTCCTTGCAAATGGTATCACCCCATTTGTTACCATTTACCACTGGGAACTGCCACAAAATTTGAACGAACTAGGCGGTTGGTTGACTGAAGATATCGTCGATTGGTTTGGAGATTATGCTCGAGTGTTGTACCGTAATTTCGGAGACAGAGTGAAGCATTGGTTGACGATAAATGAACCGTATATTCATTGCAATCACGGATACAGTCGAGGAAACCATGCGCCAAGGATACGGTCACCAGGCATCGCGTTTTATGAATGTGGTCGTCATATTCTCTTGGCTCATGCAAGAGCGTACCATATTTATAAGAACGAGTTTGCATTTCAAGGTGGTCAAGTTGCTATAGTTATCAGTTCGGATATGTCCATGCCAAGTGATGATTCTCAATCTAGTTATGAGGCTATGGAAGATTACAGAGCTTTCTATGTAAGTATAATAAATCACAATTTTACTGCAACAATATTTTATAGATGATCAAAATAAGAATGAATGTGAAATGACGTCACAACATCCAAGTCGAACGTATCCCTAAGGATTTGATTGACATGATATTTATACTATGGGCCCTCTTCACAATGAACAGGTTTGGCCCACCAAATCGTCTGAATCTGAATGTTTACCGCACTCTACACTATCATGATTGCCTCTGCTCAGTGCTCACCAGCAAATGGTTACTAACCGTTAAGAGAGCTCATTAAGTAATATTTGTCTGGACTTAAAATCTAAACATCCTTTCAGGTGGGCCAATACATGGATCCAATTTTCTCCGCAACTGGCAACTATCCTCAACGACTGATTGATAGAGTGGCTAGGGCTAGTGCGAACCAAGGGCTTTCAGAATCTCGTCTCCGCCCATTCACACAAGAACAAATCAACTATATTAGGGGCACTTCTGATTTCCTTGCATTAAACCATTATACGAGTAAATTCGTCTACAGGAATGATTCTCTTAATGGAACTTTCGAAGTTCCTTCACATCAAGATGATGCTTATCTTGGCACGTATCCTGACCCCTCTTGGATGCAAGGAGGCACTTGGCTTTTTGTAAGTAAAGTTTTAACTGGTTATTTTGTTAGCAGAATTAGTGTTTGTTTTTGAATTCTGTAAATTCAAATTGAAATTCAAATTTCATTTATTTACAAGAATGTAGTTACAAAAAAAGGTAATGTAAGATTTTTCAGATATTTATAAATTGTATATCCAGAATAGAAAAGAACATCTATCCGTGATCCCACCCCAGATACCCACACCATAGGTCGAAGACAGTGGCTTTGAATCTCGCCTCACTATCTTTGATAAGTATGAGTATTCATAAAATTCAAAAGTAAAAAAATATATAATTATAAGAATAATATCCGCGTCGACTTTTTTGTAATTTGCAGCACATAAAACCAATGATAAAGAAAAGTCGTATATTATCTTCAATTACCAATTGCTTTTGAAACTTGTTTCTTTTTAATACTATCGTAGCAACGTTAATCGATTGTTAGTCCAAACCGGTTCGATTATATAAAAATGTCATTATCTTGTAGATAATCCAGCTGAATTCTGATTAGATGTAGGTAATAACGATTTGAAATATGATAAGACTTTCACTGTCAGTTAGCTATTATAAAAAATATAAATACGATCTTTCATTTAATTTGTACATATTTGAGAAATCTCGTGAATTATGAACTTTCTTATAATGCTCATAAACAGATTTCAAACTAGCTGCTCATATAAACTCAAAATGAGACGTATAGCTACTCAATAATGTAGCTTTCTGCTGGTGAAAGGTAGTTATTGTGTTATATCAATACAAAAAAGTGTCAAATCTTTCCTGTATAAACGTCTTGTAGTTGTAAGTTGATTTAAAAAAAGCCTTTGTCACCCAGCACTGGGCAGCAATTGTTTAAAATCAGTAGTTTTTGAGTAGCATAATCTAATGTTTCCTCTTCATAATAATTGTAGACTATTTATACTCTTCTAGGCATACCCACCCGGACTATACAAACTACTAGTACACTTCAAAGAGAAATACAACAATTTGACAGTTTACGTTACAGAAAATGGTTTCGGTAACTACACTACTGGTCTCGATGATGAGAACAGAGTTACTTATCTAAGAGGATATATTAATTCCTTGTTAGATGCTATAGACGCGGGTGTGGATATCAGAGGCTACTGCGCTTGGAGTCTGATGGACAATTTTGAATGGGCTACTGGGTACACGTAAGTTGAAATCTTAAATAAGTATATAAAACTCAAAGGTGACTGACTGACTGACATAGTGGTGCAGGTCACCTCACGCCAAACACGCCTACACGCCAGGTAGATGTTAGAAAACCTGCAGCACGTCAAATTTCAGCCCGATCCGTTCTGTAGTTTGGGCTGTGTGTCTGTTTATTTTTTGTTAAAAATAGTTATTATCTGTCAAGTTATATAATTAAATGTTAAATAATTTGCTCTTATATCTGTGTTTATTTAAATTAAGTTACTATTGCATGTTGTGATTTCTTATCAGAGGTGTGAATTTGGTTCCTACATGCTTGTAATATGTACTTGATGTAATTTATTAAATGTAACTGTAAGTGAACCTTAAATGAAATAAATAAATTGTTTTATTCTTACAGGATGCGTTTCGGTCTCTACCAAGTTGACTTCGATGATGCGAACCGGACACGCACACCCAGAAAATCAGCACTAGTGTATAAGGAAATAATTAGATCTAGGGTTATTGACCCTACCTACAATCCGGACCCGCATGCCAGAGATGACTCAAATAGTGCTATAGTAGTTAAAACATCTGCATTGTTTATTTTATTATCTGCTTTTGTTAATACGCTTTTTTAATCTGTGATAATTTAAGTATGTATATCTAATTTATAAGAATGTTGAAATAAATATTGTACGGCAGAACTACTGAGAACAATTTAAACTACTAAAACTAAATAAAAATAAATATAGTTTACAAAAAATAAAATAAAAACTAGCTTTAATTATAGAATCAACATAATTGTCACTTGCTACAGACAGAGTAGGTAAAATATGTATCAGAATTGAGTCTATAGGAGTAAACATACCGGTCAAATTTATAAAAGCATGTTAATAAAATGATTATTATATGTCTCGATAGAGACAGGATACTATACGGTATTATATATCTTAGTTAAGATATTTAAAAGAAAAATATGTGATACATTATAGCATAGTATAAAGATAGAAGTAGGCCAACTCCCGGCGTTCCGCTCCGCGTACGCACAAACGTACGCAGCGTTGCGTACATGCTTTGCTCTTTTCTCTATATGCTATGATTATAGTGTTTTTATACAGATATCATTATTTATGTTGTGTCGATATCATTAACCCTTGTATAGAAAATATTATTTAAGTCAATAATAAGTTATATGTTATTTACTTATGTGTAAACATAATATTGTTATTAGGTATCATTGATTTAAGATATCATAATATTTGTCATTTTGCGTAATAACTTTTATATATTTATTGTACTTGTAAAAAGATAACATCAATAAAACAATTTTAATTTATAACTGTTGTTAATTTATTTATCTGCGGTATGTGAGGTATGGAATCACTGAATTATTTTTATATCTTAATATATATAAATCTTGTGTCACAATGTTTGTCCTCAATGGACTCCTAAACCACTTAACCGATTATAATAAAATTCGCACACCGTGTGCAGTTCGATCCAACTTGAGAGATAGGATAGTTTAAACATGTAGGTACCACGGGCGAAGCCGGGGCGAACCACTAGTTTACTAATAAAGTAAAACGCGTTAATTTCATGAACTGCTCGAACAATCGATTTAATAATTATACTTCTTCGTTGGGTATTATGTAAGTACGTGATCCCTGTGTGCTATCCTACTAATATTATAAATGCGAAAGTTTGTGAGGATGGATGGGTGGATGGATCTTTGTTACTCTTTCACGCAAATACTACTGAACCGATTACAATGAAATTTGGTATGAAGCTGAAGACCCAGAATAAAACATAGGCTCCGGCTTCCATTTGAATTCTGAAGTTTGAATAAAAATGTACATAAATATTATTATTCAGGTATAATAAATTAATTATAAAAATTTATAGGTAGTTACTTTATATACCGTTAAAGCGATTTAATTATTTATTTTATTGTCAACTGACCAGCAATAAAACTAAAAAAAATTAAACCATTGTCGTTCAGATACGATGTAGTAGGTACTCTACTAAGGAAAAATTAAACACAATCTATAAAGTAGAACTTAAGTTGCTAACCAATTTTTTTACACAAAAGATAGTGCACACCCATCTTTCCTCCTTTTGCGAACTAGAGTATTATTCTTATCTTTAGTCTTTAGATAACGCCACCGACCTATTCTGATAACATTAAGCTCATAATCTTCGTAGGTTATTGAATGTCGATATTGAGCATTCTTCGAAGTGGATTAGCTTGCAGGGGGGATGATATCACGCTCCCACTGAAGTTCGCGGGAGTAGCATGTGTATGCTACTGTATTTTTGGTGATGATTGGCGACACCAGGGGCCCTTTTCCTTGCCCTTTTGTTGTATGTGTGCGTGGCTGCGTTCAATTAAGTATTAAACCTATGTTCAATAGCAATTAAAGCAGTGCGAATCAAGCCTTCAAGTGTTTCAATGTTCCCTACTTAGGTACGTGTCTAACACCTTTCCTGTCCATTTTTTTACCCTCGACGACAATCATTTCAGAAAAATTATAGAAATAAAGTCGGTGTAACTATAATTAAAATAAAAAATATTTATTGTTTTGTGATACAAGCTTCTGCGTTCCCATGTTGATAACCTGCAACCATAACCCTAGGCAATATGCGAAAAAAATATGTAAATATTAAAAATAATGGAAAAGAAAGTTACCTACTATACAACGGGGATAATTAATAAGCATAAATAAAAAATTGCTCCAAAAACGTAAACATAGATTTTACTTACCTCTGGATTACCTGGATCATTGTCAAGGGTAGTATTATTACGAAAAAATTAATCATGTGATTTATAAAAATCAAAGGTAAATTAGATATTCGAATCCCACTTTACAATACAAATAAGTAATCGAAGATAAATAATTCGAAAATGACGATTTATAAGTAAAAGACAATATTTCGACCCACCTAACTATACACTTTATTCAGAACCTTATAACTGTAATGATATGATAATAATATATAATATACGATATCTAGAAATGACTAGCTGATGTTAAAGACACCTTCTAAATATTAAGGCTCTGGTAAAGTCTGCATAATAATAATTTATCAGAATTTTCATTGAAGTGTGCGGAATAAAAGTGACAGATAAATTTTGTTATTATTATGTATTATTAATAAGTTAGTTATCTCGTTTTCAGAAACACCTACTAAAGATATAAATATACAGTATGTTCTATGTACAGTATATGTTGTTTATGTAGTATGTCGGCATTTTTATTCTTTCTTTTTTGCGCTATCCTTATTCTTCTCACATTTCCTTTCCTACCAGGTTGTTTGGAAGAGATTGCTGTGTAGCAATAAGTCCGCTTATTGTGCAAAATTGTTGTACCTTATTAGTTCGTACTACATTTCTTAAATTGTTGTGTACAATAAAGAGTTATAAATAAATAAATAAATATTTTCTAAAAGCATACGATGCGCATTATATCTTATTTTTAAATATACATGTAGGTATATGATGGAGTTTGGACTTTGGATGACAAATCCATCCATCCACGCATGTTTCAAAATCATTAATAGGTTTTGAAGCACCATATGAATTACGTTATGCATTCTGCCACATGAAAGAATATGTATGTATCTACCTATTTCTCAAAATGTGAGCGGAATATCCTTTCAATTCTCTCTGTCTCTCGAATTGGTGCTCTTTTCATTTCTTCTTTTAACCTTACTTACCAACATTCACACATCAACCAAATGGATAGGGCTAAATAAAGTAAAACAGATCCTTCTATTTTTATTATTTTTATCTATAATTATCTTATAAGTTATAATAGTATAGATACTATTTGTCTGTGTCTGTGTTTGTCTGTGTTTGGATGGATTTGTCATCCAAAGTCCAAACTCCATCATATACCTACATGTATAGTTAAAAATCTATACATATAATAAATCTGTAGAAGGGTCAATTCTGTACATTGAAAATATTGAAAAAATAAATAGCAGGGGGTATTACTGGATCGATACCAAACCCAAATATGTGATTAAAAAAATGTTTGTCTGTCTGTCTGTCTGTCTGTCTGTCTGTCTGTCTGTCTGTCTGTCTGTATGTGAAGGCATCACGTGAAAACTAGCGGTTCGATTTCGATGAAACTTGGTATAATTATACCTTATTATCCTGGGCGTAAAATAGGATACTTTTTATCCTGGAAAAATACGTAGAAAAAAATTAATCTTAATTTTTCAGTTTTCCATAGACGTTGTTCCGTAGAACCGCGAACACACGTTGCGTATTATTATAGGCCTAGCCGTATTTGGGAATTGGGTCCAATAGATATTTATAAGATGTTATTGACAGAGGTACTCAAAATGGAGAAATAACCATCCACGCGAAGACCGACATCCGCGCGGACGGAGTCGCGGGCGGAAGCTAGTAACTAATAAGATAAGTATAATGCGCATCGTATGCTTTTAGAAAATATTTATTTATTCATAACTCTTGCTAGAGCATTAGGTACCACTAGAAAATAAATTAAATAAACATCCTGTACATAAACATATTTTCCATCAAGATGTAATATAGATTAATGATCGGATTTTACAACAGCTATAACTTATAAATTCGGCGAGAATTACTCACTGAGGCTAATTGTTTTGCAATCATGTTCTCAATAAAGGAGGTATTTGTGATATTCAGGTATTGTTTTTCTTGTATTATAATCTTTTAAGGGTGTTTTGTAAGATTAATTTCTCTTTTTTTTTTGACTAGTGATCAAGTAAATATACGAAAAAAATGGTGATATTGTGATTGTACAGTATATGTATAAAAAAGCTCCCACATGCGAATATTTTTTGCTAAAATTTTTAAGACATTTTTATTGAATTACAATGAAAACAAAAAAGTTAAGTAAACAGTGATGACTTGAGAAAAAATTAAAATTCAAACTTCTATTAATTCTCATATTATTAAATATTCATAAAACACGATAATTTATTATGTTAATAATAATATGCAATAGTAATATGCAATAATGACAAAAGTTTTCAACAGCTATTTGTCGGGCGTGAACAAAATACGAGCGTTCAATACCTGGGTCATGCCCGTTCTCCTGTACACATTTGGCGTACTCAAGTGGACTCAGACCGAACTGAACGCCCTGGACCGGAAAGTCCGCACAACTATGACTCTGCATCGGTTGCATCACCCGAAATCGTCAGTGATGAGGCTGTATATCCCTAGAAGGTGCGGTGGTCGTGGCATGTTAAGTGCCCAATCGCTGCACAATCGGGAGATATGCAAACTCAGAGACTATTTCCTTGCAAAGGTTAGTCATGCAATCCATGCTGAAGTCATAGAATGTGACAAAGGACTCACTCCCCTATCCCTGGCCAAACAGGACTGGCAAAAGCCGGCGGTGCTCAGCATTTCCGACAGAGAGGCCATATGGAAAGAGAAAGAGCTACACGGTAGGTTTCACAGGATTCTGCATGAACCTCATGTAGATTTCTTGTCCTCCGTGCACTGGCTGCGTTTCGGTGACCTCTTTGGGGAAACCGAGGGTTTTGTCTGTGCGATACAGGATCAGGTGGTTAAGACGAACAATTATCGGAGGTACATCATAAAGGACGGGACCCAGGACTTATGTCGTATGTGTCACCGTCCTGGAGAAACTCTCCGACATGTTACTTCCGGTTGTTCCATGCTTGCCAACACTGAGTACTTGCACAGGCATAACCTAGCAGCTAGGATTATCCACCAAGAGCTCGCTCTGAAGTATGGCCTTCTTGTCGGAAAAGTGCCTTATTACAAGTACGCGCCGGAGCCGGTCCTGGAAAATAACCGTGCCAAATTGTACTGGGATCGGCCCATCATCACAGACAGGACTATTCTAGCGAATAGACCTGATATTGTGGTGATGGACCTAGCAACTTCCAGGATTTTCTTGGTAGACATCACTATCCCACATGACGACAATCTTGTTAAGGCCGATTCAGATAAACGGCTCAAATATCTGGATCTGGCGCATGAGGTTGTCGAGATGTGGGGCGGTGTGTCTGCCGAGATAATCCCCATAGTTGTGTCCACCAATGGGCTGATTCCTTCCTCCTTAAAACAATATTTAAGGAGGTTGGATTTACCGGTAAAGCCCATGACAGTGGGGATACAGCGGGCAGTCCTGCTGGACAACGCTCGGATAGTCCGCAGGTTTCTCACTCAATCGCCCTAGGCTCCGGCCGTCTGGCCACTCAGCCGGAGTTGTTTAAAACACCGCCGCGAGGCGAGATACTTGCCCCCCCAAATATGCAATAGCTAAAATAAATTATCGTAAGTACATAATATGTTCCGCATTGAATTAAAAGTTTAAATGGAGATAGAGCTCGACACACTAGAAGTTTTTTTATTAGATATTTCATTTTATTTTCCTATTTTTATATGTATTAAAAGTATCTGACATTGACAAAAACTTTATTAAAATCTTTAATTTTTACCGATTTATTTGATTATTTTAGTGCTTTAGGTGAAATAAATTCCATCGTCCATGCCTGTTTCGCGTAAAAATAGCGCAGACATCTACGTAAAAAATATTATGAGGAATCGTGTTTAGAAAAATTACTACAATAAAACACAACAGGTGACAATCCCGCCCTAAAAATCTCTTATAATTAAGTAGGAAATAACAAATAACCATAAAACTCTTTTTCAGCTTATTATCAGCGATACAGGCAGTTAGTTTGAAGAATGTTGCCAGAAACGTAACGCAGAAGTCCTTGAGGAAATTTCCAGATGATTTCTTCTTTGGGACTGCTACCTCATCCTACCAAATTGAAGGAGCATGGAATGATGGAGGTAAATACTTAATATACATTTATATTTAATAATATTATTTAGTATCTAAGTCTTGTTAGTTAGGACTTTCAAAAGCTTATCTGAAGCTTGATAGTTGATACGTAACTTTCTATATGCATGATATTTTTAAAAATATAGGGGCTGAAAGTACGATTTTTGATACGATAGTTTAACAATAAACGTTATGTTTACGTAAAAACCTTCATTCAATTTTAACGCTCCTAAATATATTATGTAAATAACGGTAGACGCCGAATGGAAGAGTTTCAGTGCAGTCCATATAAATAGTACATAGGTACATAGTTTGGAATCAGACTATAAGCGGTATAATTTATATTTAATTAATGTTCAACATTGGTGGACTAAATTAGTTTCATTCAATTTTGTAAAGAAGGAAGAATGGAAATTTCAATGGAGTCACAACGCAAGCAGAAAAGTCGGTGATATTTTTTGTTAGGAAAAATTTTATCGTATTACATATTATTAATTGAAAGTAATGAATGTTATGATACGTAAATCTCACAGTGTTGTACAATTATATACCGAAAAAACCCTTTCATACTAAGGATATAATAAGCTTTATCTCCAAATTAATTTAAGACACTTTACACTTGACACTTGATGTTGATATTTGAAGCTATAGGTATCTTATGAAGCATCAACATCTTCTTTATTAAATAAATATCTTAGATTTAATTGGGTCTTAGAAAGTTAACTTTCTTCACAATTTTAGGCAAAGGCTGGTCAATGTGGGATCACTTAGTACGCACCGACCCTGGCCATATACGTGACGGAACAAACGGCGACGTTGCTGCCAATTCATACTATTTCTACGAAAAAGACATTGCCATCCTGAAAGAGTTAGGCGTCAGTGTATACAGATTTTCCGTATCCTGGCCTAGAATACTACCGTTCGGTCGCCCAGACTACATCAACCCTGAAGGAATCGCTTATTACAACACCCTGATCGATCGCCTGCTTGCCAACAACATCACGCCATTTTTAACCATATACCATTGGGAATTGCCTCAAAATTTGAATGAACAGGGCGGTTGGTTGACTGAAGACATCGTAGACTGGTTTGGTGACTATGCCAGAGTTCTGTTCCAAAATTTCGGTGACAGAGTCAAGCTTTGGCTGACAATCAATGAGCCTTCTGTCCATTGCTCTTTTGGTTACGCTTCTGGCAACCACGCTCCTAGGATCAAGTCTCCTGGTATCAAATACTATGAATGCGGGCGTCATATACTGCTAGCTCATGCGAGAGCGTACCATATTTACAAAAATGAATTCGCACATCAAGGTGGTATGATAGGTCTTGCTTTGGACTCCGAAATGAGTATGCCGAGCAGCAATTCACCGGAAGATATACAAGCGGCGGAAGACTCCATGATGTTTAATGTAAGTTCTTTTTCGAATTTTAATTATTTACCTATGACGTAGGTCATAGTATGTAGATAGTAGAAAGTATATAGATACTTTCTTAGCAGTAAAGCTAGAGTTAACCTATTTTTTTAATACTACATATAGAATAAGGCATAGTCTCTTCCCGCGCCTTTTCGAATGTCTGTTTCTATATATTTTGATACCTACAGTTTTTTTTATAGATTGATTGTGATTCCATAGAAATGTTTTTTTAGCGGGCGAAGCCGCGGGTGGAAAGCTAGTAAAAATAAAATAATTTCAATTAGAAAGATCAAAAATGATTACTCTTTATGACCCACCAATTATGATAGTAAATTATCATATCAGGTAATAACATTTTATTACTTATACATTTGCACGCGCAAATATCTACTGGGGGCAATTTCCAATGTTTATTGTATTTGTTTCTCTCGATTCTTAAAAACTGGAGTATATTTTATAAACACTAGCTGACCCACGCAACTTCGTCTGCCCTCAATGGGATACTTTTTCGTTGGGTTGCGATACCTATTTTTATTTTTAACAATGAAAAAAGCTACCTCCTGTTATCAAACGCATAATAAATTATTCGTACCAGTAATTTCAAAGTCTTATAAATAAGACGTGTTTGATTAAAGGTCGTTATGTTTAGGACGTATTTCGCTTTCAAAGCTTATTATTAAAATGTTTTATCATAACTTTTCCTTTCAGCTCGGCCAGTACGCCCACCCTATTTACTCAGAAACCGGGAACTACCCACAGCGATTTATTGATCTTATTGCTGAAGCGAGCGCGAGGCAAGGTCTCCCAGAGTCTCGCCTACGCAGTTTCTCTCAAGAACAAATTGACTACATGAGAGGAACGGGAGATTTCTTATCAATCAACCACTATTCGAGTAGTTATGTGTATAGAAACGCGTCAGTAGTTAACATGCACGAAGTGCCGTCTATGCTGGATGACGCGCAAATAGGCTCTTATAGGGATCCCACGTGGCATACGGGTTTTTGGATTGGAGTAAGTAAAATTATAGAAAAAAATATATACAATATTTACCGCTCTTTACAAGCACTTGTTCCCAATTTTATATTTTAGAACAACTACTGTTTTAAATTATAAATGTATAATTAATATTATTCATCCATTCCACATATACCTACATGAAAATACTAAAGTAGGTACCTAAATAGCTCTTAGAAACCGCTCCGTAGCCGGTAACGTAGCGCGTAGCTCATCTTTTTAATCCTACTATAATTAATATTATTCATCCATTCCACATATACCTACATGAAAATACTAAAGTAGATAAATAGCTCTTAGAAACCGCTCCGTAGCCGGTAACGTAGCGCGTAGCTCATCTTTTTAATCCTACTAATCTACACTAATATTATAAAGAGGAAAACTTTGTTTGTTTGTTTGATTGTAATGAATAGGCTCATAAACTACTGGACCGATTTTAAAAATTCTTTTACCGTTCGAAAGCTACATTATCCACGAGTAACATAGGCTAGGTTTTATCCCGGAAATCCCACGGGAACAGGAACTATGCGGGTTTTTCTTTGAAAACGCGGGCGAAGCCGCAGGCGGAAAGCTAGTAATATTATAAATCCGAAGGTTTGTGAGGATGGATATATACTATGTATGTATGTTTGTTACTCTTTCACGCAAATACTACTGAACCGATTACAGTGAAATTTAAAACAACGTGTAGAGGGTAACTTGGATTAACACATAGGATAGGTTTTATCCTGAAAATGTCACGGGAACGGGAACTATGCGGGTTTTTCTTTGAAACGTGGGCGAAGCCGCAGGCGGAAAGCTAGAACTTCGTAGTTTTATGCGCCTTGTTGATTCTTTCATTTGAAGTAATTTACAGTACGATTCCATAAGATTTAACATACCTACATAACTGCGCTCATACAATTTATTACATACATACATATATAACTGCGCTCATACAATTTATTTACATTTTCAGACATACGGTCCCGGCTTATACAAGCTCCTGGTATACATTAAAGATAATTACAATAACCCAATCATTTACATATCTGAGAATGGCTTTGCGACAAGCACAGGACTGAACGACGAAGGCAGAGTTAATTACTATAGAGAATATTTAACTGGAGTTCTAGATGCCATCGATGATGGAGTCAATGTAAAAGGTTATTGTGCATGGAGTCTTATGGACAACTTCGAATGGAGTTTTGGCTACAGGTAATAAATATGATTTACAGATACCTTGAAAAGGCTTAGGATATACATGAACTGTGAAAAAATTTCCATTTGATATAAGTATTTTTAGTTTTATAGCATTCAAATGCTTCATAAATTTTCCATGGGGATGCAGGAAATAACAGCAAAACCTAACTACTGAATAGGAAAACTATGTTATATAACTACTTACCTATTACTTTTCACAGTTCACTACACTAAGAATTCTAATTTCTAATGAAAAACGTTGTATGAAGGCTTATAAGCTTTTTGCTACGCAAAAATATGACACGTCTATATTGTACCTAAGTACCTAACCGTTAAAAATGCGAAAGCGCTATAAAATTCATGAAGCTTTTCATTTGGTGGAAAATATTTTAACTTACCATTTATTTACCGACCTATTAAAAGAGTAGGTATATACTATTATTAATTAACTAATATTATCTGTTATGTTATGTTTTATCAACTGCCTTTTTGATTCCAGTGTCCGTTTCGGCCTCTATGAAATCGATCAAAATGACCCAGAGAAAACTAGAAGACCACGTAAATCTGCACTTGTGTACAAAGAAATAGTGCGAACGAGGACCATCGACATGGACTACAACCCAGATCCTTATGCTAGCTCAGCTATAAACAAGAAAACTTCCATTGTTCTCTTAGCGGCTATATCATTCATTAAAACAGTATTTTAATATGCAATGACTTATATTAAGTATTTATTTTATCTTATAACGCCTAGTTATTAAAATTAAATGTTTATTGTGATATTTTGTAACATATCTTATGTATTATCTGATATATAATCTTATTAGTTAGTTACTACTTAAGACTCGAGATGGAACAAGAAAATTGAATAAAAATTGTAAAGCTTAAAATATGATACTCTATTTATTTCTCCTTTCATATAGGTACCTATAATTGAACCTTCCATACAATATTTCTCGTTTACAACACTATTCATATGTCCATGAATGCTGTATCCAAGGCTTGACAAGGCAGCGAAGAAATACCTATCTATATCAAAACTCTATTCACTAGGTTCTAGGAAAGAAAGACACGTGTAGATTATAATATATCAATTTATTATTTATTACACATGGATTATTTTCTTCAAAACGATCGTAGGTACATTTTTATTATATTTATCTACCTACACAATTTTTCATTACACGTGCGTACATATTATGATTGAAATCCTGACCTGTTGAATGTATTTTGATGATATTATACTTGTGCTATGAAAAGAATTCATGAATAATTTAAATTCACTGTTCAACGTTATAAATAAATTATCAGGGCAAACTCTCTTGATAATAATATTAATTAATATTTAATAATAAAAACTATTGAAACAAAATATTGCTCAGTTTATTTGGTAGGCGTTTTGAACTCGGTTGAAAAAGAGTGGTGAAGGTCAAAGCCAGTAGGGGCTTCAATGAAAGAATTAACGTTAGAGTAAGAGCTTAAAACAATTAAATAGACAAATAAATTCCACATCATCGTACATCATCATCACCATAAATAAATTGGTAAAGAAAAATCGTAAAGAAACGCAGCATTTCGTAGAACTAAAAATTTTGTGAAAACAGAGACGGAATCGATATATTTCTGTGGAATTATCTAATGGCAACTGATTATGATGGAAAATAACTCTGAACGGTTATTAACATATTATGTTACCAACATAATATGTTGGTAACCCACATACACACCTACAAGTACTTTTCCTTTGAAGGAATATAAATAGATCCTCTTTCATTTAAATCCGGGCCGTTATGTCATGCGCGGAATCATTATTGATTGAATATGAAGGTTGTTTTCGCTTTGAATATCTGCGTAATAAAACCCGGGAAAGCTAGCGGAGGTTTTTTTCATATTTTATAGAAACTTTTAAACATTATCAATATAATACTTAGGTATAATATACCTAAGTATTATATATTATCTACTATATATATTATCTACTTGTTACTACCACACATAATTTTCGAGTCGACCGCCTCTTGGAACAGTGGTTAACATGTGAGCGTAGAACCGAGGGGTCTTGGGTTCGAATCTCGCTGGAGATGAAGAAGCAAAAAATATGTTGGACCTGTCAGATACAGTATTGTGGTATGCTCATCACCAAAATCAATCAGTGAAACAGATGTATCAATAATTCATGTGCCTCTTACCCCATTTATTATGCCAAAAATATTATGTTTAAAAATAATTGCGTAACTATAATTATTAAACTTTAACTATCTACGTATATATTTATACAATTTAACTGTTACTTATGAAACACAGAGATCCTAATATTTTTAAATGAGCACTTTTTGGGACAATCTGTCTGCTACCATAAATATATGTAAGGGGCTTAGAAAGTCAGATGAAGGTAGTTTTCTCAATACAAATGTATCCAAAAAATGAGTTTAAACAACACTAGAGTGCACTATGGTTTTATAAATTATTGCGAAGTAATAGACAATAGTACCTATATAGTAGTTACCAATAGAATGTAAGGTTGTATGAACAAATATATATTTAAACAAATTCAATTTTAATATAATAATCGTAGTATTAACTTTATATAATAATTGGAATTAGCACTCCATTAGCAATTATTATCTCTATAAACTACATGATACATCCTTACATAATTATTGTTCTAAGCACGAAAGTGTTTTTTTGCCTAGGTACTTATTTCTTTTACTTCCTTCCTTCACGTCGCATGAGAGCGAGTTTATGATGTTTATGTGTGTTAATACTCTACAAAGCCACTTGTTGATTACCGGCTTTTTATCGCGATGAAACATGCCGTTGTCATGGTAACTTCCTTTAAGGCCTGGAAGCCCCGGGCAGAGGCTTGGTATTTTTCTATGTATAAAACTCTTGTGTCAATACTAATGATAAACGTTGTCAATATAAAGGCTTTGGTAATTCAATTTTTGTTTTTGTTTATTCCCTGGCATAACAACATTTGCCGGGTCAGATAGATATACCCTTGATATACCAATAAAAGAGCGCGTGTGCCGAGCACACGTGTCAGAAGTGAAACTTCTTTGGCCAGATTCAAAGATACCAAAATCGTCACCTTACTTGTATTGCCATGACACCTTTAAATTTTACCCTCCTCGCGCCTAAAGTTTCACTTCAAAAATTACCTAGACATCTGCAAAATAAATATAGGTACGTATACCTTCATACTCGCATAACATTTTAAAAACATCGCATCCTTCTAGAGCAATCGGGTGACCTATGTATATATACTTGTTGTAACAAGTAAAGCGCAATTCCTGGAAGCTCCACCCCATTATTGATCTCACTGCCCACGTACCCAAAGCTGGTATTGCATTTTCCATTGCTGGTTGCTAGGTACGTTCCTACGGTGCGACCTTCACGACGCTTCGCAGCCTCCGCTATTGGAAAACGGATTGATCTCGATAAATGAAAATGCTTCATGTAATTCTCTCGTTAACAAGTCTAGGTACATCTACCTACATATTAATGTAGGTTCTGACATATTAAAGGCGGTTTAGTTTTTCATCGAAAAACTATATATCAATAATTAACATTTACTTATTAGGTAATAGGTATGAGCTTTGATTTTGCATTTAGTTACATTTTTATTAGCTAAGATCGGAGGTAATATTATGAGATGGCAATAAAATATATATTGTAGTTTTATTTATTTAATTAAACAAATACACATTTAGATACATACTTGACCATGATAAAAATTTAATTTGACACATATTTCGTTAAATTTTAATAGCTAAACATTTATGAGATTTCAGTAAAGGAATTTGGAAACAAGCTTATCATATTATGTAGTAACACATAAACAAATGTTTCTCTATCATATAACATTGATTTAACATTTAATTAACATCAATCTTATAAATCTATAACTACCCTCCAGAAAAGGAAACATTGACAGTTATTTTAATACCATTGCATACTACCATTGTATTAAAATTACTGTTATTTCAAGCAACATAATTCTGAAAATTTTAGTGAAATCATAATTTTGTCATATTTAAATAGAATTAAACTTGTATTACACTTATAATAGACATCACACACATATCTCAAATATAGTAAAGTTTCTTTGCTTTGCTTTCAACATTTAAACACCAATTATAAAATAAAACTAACATCAAAAAGTTGTAAAATCCAATATGTTTGTAATAATATGTTTAATAGACATGTAACATTCATTTCTTATACAATAAATCTTCGCATTTGCTACTACCACAAAAAGTTAGATAGAGTAGTTTTTAAAACACTACTTCAAAAATATTGATTCTATTGATTTTTAAATCCAAATTGAGCGGGTAATAATATGATAAATAGACATTTAACACAGATAATTCTAATATGTATAATAAAGTGTATTCGCATTTGCTTTCATCACATAAACAATAATTAAAATTTGTTGAAGTGAAACTTCTTTATAGGGGTTGAAAAAAAATTTAGTGTAACATTTTTTCATTACACGTGTCATTTTTCCGTTACGCGCCATCTTTTTCTTATCCACCACACTACCACGCGTGATTCGACGTATTTCTGTAAAGTTGCATATAGTAAATTTTTTTTTGAAAAATAAGGTCATAAAGAAGTTTCACTTCTTACGTGTGTACATTAGTACACGCACACATTTTTTGTCTACTCAAAAAGTTTTGAGTTCAAAATCCAATAAAGCTTATCATAATATGATTAATAGACATTTAACACATATTTCAAATATTATAGTAGTATCTAAGCACTTGCTTTCACTACTTAACCCATTGACCACCGAGCGGCCCAATGAGACCGATACACAATAGATTTTCTATTGTGTCTGTGATTCCGGCCTGAGGGGTTAAACACCAATCAAAATTTATAATCAAAAAGATTGCATCATGCCAATAATTGTCTTTTTTTTCTTTCACATTACAATTATCACATAAAAGTGTTCAATTGTGCACTGCTTCTATTCATAATAGAAATAATCCATCACATTCAGTGTTAAGGCTTTACAAGCCCATAACACATTCCTCCTCATCATCCTGTCAAGAGGAATCATCATCGTCGGAGTCCAAATCTGATGTGCTTTCAGACGAAGAAGTAGAAGAAGAATCTGTAGAATCTGAGGAATCTGAGGAATCGCTACTGCTATCGTCATCATTATTATAGTCACTCGCCCTTCTCACCCCTTGCACTAAGGACATAGAGGCCATTTGCAAAGCCATCTCATTACCCACAACGTGACATTCTTCCCTTTGAACCATTTTCGCTGCAGCTTCTAATTCCTCCAATTCTAAGGACAGGTCGCTCTTCTTTAATTCAACTTTGGAGAGATTATCGCACAGCTCCATCAACTCCTCAGGCTTACACTTTTGTAAGAAAACCAAGTAATCAGTTATATACAGCTGATTCAATATATACCTTGCGTCCTGGCTCGAATTGAACAGCCTGTGAATTCTGACCATACATTTTACCACAAACTTCTTACCAAGCTTTAATACAGAAATCACATCATTCCTCACCTTGTGACACAGCTCAAAATTTCTAAATATTGGATATGACAAAGCTCGCCTGTAACATGCAATCAATACTTGTTTCATATCATCAAAAACACAAAACCAACTCAATGTTGATGATAATTTATTTATTGTCCAGCAAGACTCAACTGTGCCTTCATTGTAGGTGGTTCTTTTATCATAGCAAAAGGCATACAGTATATCTATGAGGCCTAAAAGCACTTGATTGTGTTCAGATTTAGTTAAAACATAATGTTTGTTAGGCAATTCCTTCAACAAACTGATCTCATCATCATTAAATTCTATATTTTTATCAAAATCTTCAGCTTGCCATGTCAGGGTAAGTATTAAATAGGGGCTTATAAGTTCTTCGTCAAATAAATCAGCGAAATAATGATCAGAAGAGAATTTTCGATTTTCGTGCTGTTCACGTTTAATATGGCGCTCATCCAAGCTGATTTCTTCGGGTACTCTCAATTCAAAAATTTGATGAAATTCATTACCGATATCTGCGAAATCCGTGCAGACCTTACCCCCAAAACCGTAAGAATATTTCTTTGAACTACATGCGCCACCCACAGCACCCTCGTCATCCTCAATCGTAATACCGTCTTCTTCGAGCATTTCGACTAAACTGGGATTAACATTTGGTATATCCTTAGGAGCTAAGAGACTCGTAATCATGTCTAGGTGTTCAAAATGCTCGCCGGGTGTTACTTTGTCGAACGTAAGGTTGAAATCACCAGAATCGCAAACGTACGACCCTTTAGATTTATCATTTTCAACTATTTTTCCTGGAAGACACAGTCGCAAGAAATAAGGACTAGAAACAAACAAAAAATTCTCTCCATCAACATCGATTTCCGTATCTTTAACATTTGTGTATGGTGCGTGCACCGTAATAAACACGTGGTTTTCGTCTTGTGATAATTTAAAACTTGGCGTCAACATTTTGATTTTTTAATATTAAGTCTATTATGATTCAGTAAATGGAGCATAAGATTCACACCATTATTTATTTATTTTTACCGATCTCACAACACAGCGCGAAAGTCGCAACCATCGTCCATCAACCATGATAGAAAGTAGAAACTGAATGACACTTGACAGTTGACAGAATTATGAAATGAAACTGTAAACTGACGTCTGACACTGAAAGCTTAGAGTATATAATATTATACATCTATAGAGTGCAAACAACGAAGTGGGAACAATAGACACAGGTGGGAACAACACGACGTTCCCGCCTGCGGCCGCGCTGCGCCGCAAGCGCTCGTAGTCCGCGGGCGCGTAGACGTCACACTCACAGTCATAGGAGTAGTTTCCCCTTATATTACTTTACTCTTTGGGAGTAGTCGTGGTTGAGTGTGTTTCTCTAGGGATTTTTTTCATATTTACGAATAAACATGGTGAAATGTGCAGTTCGATCTTGCAAGAACGATACTAGAAAAAACATAAAATTGAAATCCAGTATCACATTTCATCGGTAAATCGATTGTTGTATTTAATTTATGAAAATAAATCTAGCACCGCGGGGGTGAAAGGGAAGTGGGAGGGGGACACCGCACCTCACTGCCGCCACGTGATCGTAGTGATGTTACTTGACCAACGCTGTACTCGATAGTTTACAAGAAGAACTATATGATAGCGTCATATTATTTATTTAACTTTATTTAAAACTAAAACTCTTTAAAAAACGTATTAAAAATAATTTTGTGGTGTGTTTTATAATATCATACACCTTCTAAAATTATGAATGCGAATGTATTATAGTGTAAATGTAAAGTATATAATGTTACGATATTATATTTTAACCGCTAAATTGATTTTTGAAGAGTTTGGTAGGTATAGAATTGATAAATTTGAATAAAAAAATTTATTTACATTGTTTATTATTCCATTTTTTAAATACTATTATTTGATTTACCTATTATTAAAAAATAGTACTAAAACCGATCTTTTATTTTATTAACTTTAATATTTGATGCCTCCTCCACACTACTCGCGAAGTTCCCCGGCGAAGTACTCGGCCGAAGTTGACTGAAGTCTGCGGTGCTACACTACACACTCGTTCAACTTCGCGAGCAGCGCTTAGGTTCATATTCAGAACGAACTTCAGGTAACTTCGTGCCCTTTAACTCGGGCGCAAAAACCGACAACAAACGGAAGTCGGCCGAGGCGAGGTAAAGTTGGACGAAGTAAGCCGAAGTGCCTCTCTACATTATTCTATTCGTCTAACCTCGTTCAACTTCGCGAGTAATGTGGAGGAGGCTAAGAAGTCCACACGTTTTTTCAGGTATTCCAATTAAACATTTTTTTTATTTTTATACTTCTAATACAAGACATATTTAAATGGAATAAACACACTTTATTCACTTGGCAAACAAATTTAAAATTACATATTTATACTTTATTCATACATTTCTCCTTTAATAACATATTGAACATAAAGTTTACTTATGATACATATTTATTTACATAACTTATCGATAGCTCAACACGCAATTGATATCTACCCATCCCTATTTGTCACACACACATCTATATAGTATCTCATCTGCCTACGATGTGCACTTATAAGCAATTTGTGCAATACACGTGCTCTTTATGTACTAATGTAATATATACTCTAAGGTCACAGAATACAATATAATAGTAGCTAAATGCTACAGAACGGACTCTGGTATCTGAGGTCATTTTCTTCTATTTTGTTATAGCGTACAAAGAAAATTTCAAATTTAATGGTGTGCCCATTAAATTTGAAATTTTCTTTGGAAATTTCCGTCTATTTTTTATAGTGTGGCAAACGCATTACCCGGTGTTCGGTGACTTAATTTTAAAATAGTTATAGGATGCAACTTATTTATCTGCTCTAATGTTTCTATTTTAGGCTTTCTAATAATAATACGAGAGAGCAAGCACTTGGAAAGTGGGTGTTAATACGTGGGTAGCTTGCAGTAAGACAACTTGATACAGTTAGAGAATTTTTAGATAAAGCTCCACACTTCAGAGTAATTTTTAAATCCATTCACTCATATACCATCAAATAGATTATTCTTCTTTCCACAGCTTTTCTTAATTTAACACGAAATAGAGTTCCATAAATTAAACTTAATATGCGGAAACTGTAAACACCCACCAGTGAACTTCACATTGACAAATTCACTTGTGCCTTATTTTGCAATTTGCCAATTGCCAAATTGACACATTAGGACACAACAATCGATTGATAAACGTGATTTTTTTTAAATAATTATCATGGTTAAAGTAATATAATTAAAATAAGAAAGTTGTTTTTCTTTTTGTGACGTTATGAAATAATGCCTGTAGGAAGAAAACGTTGGAATCTACATGGTAAGTAATTGAAATTCAATAATTATAGTGAACAATAATATTATTATGTCCCTTTTTTTTAGTTATATGTTGTTCGAGCAGCGAATAAGCATGTTATGTACCACCTTAAAGTTGAAAAATTGATATAAGTCATGTAAAACATCGATATGAATTAAGTTTACAATTCAATGAAAAAGGACATAATATGGAATGAATTGTTTCACTAACAACACATTCATAAATATTAAATATAGCATGAAAGAACCAAGCCAACCTGTTATTGTTTGTCCTATTATTCGAGTAGATACATAGAATAAAGTGATTTTACTTTTCTATTTTATCCTTTCTAAGACTTAGTTCAATTGTTGCTATAAACTTGTATTGTGATAAACTCGTTCCAAAGATTTCACTTGGATCAAACTTACACTCACTGCAAGCCTATAATTAAATATTATAAAAATATAAATTAATTCTTATATGTATTCTTAAAGAAGTGCTTTATTGAAAAGGTTTTAAACAATTTAAAGTGTTTTTTTGCTATTCTCTTAGTTTCTACACACATAGAACACAGTGCATGAATACAATACAATAATTGGTTCCTTATTATTTTTGTTGAAACTATTTCGTTCAGATGGACCACGAGGATCTCTGAAGCGTCTCCGAAACCAGCTAGCTGAAGATGGGTGTGCCGAATCACAGGTTGTTCTGGCGAAACAATTACTAGAGGAAAAATGTGGTGAGTAAATTAATGTTTTTATTTTATTTTTATTATATATTATGTTATAATTATTGTACATAGTGAAGTCTCTTGTGGCCTTGTGGGGAATGGGGCATTTTTTTATATTTTTGAATGTTACAGATCATATAGATCAAATATTATAGATCTGTTTTAATTAATTTTCTTTATATAAAATGTATGTGATAATTGATGTAAATATGCCAGTGTGTGACTTTTTATCCTGCCAAATTCAGACTTCTTCGTTATGCCCCTATACCTCATGTTTTAACTTGTAAGTATAACAAGGAAGCATAATATTTGTAAGAGCCAGCGCGCACGAGCAACTTTGTCTCCGCAACTATTTTGTCTCTCCCATCAATTTGTATGGGGAGTTACGTCGCTACGTGCGCGCACTTTCATACTAGCCCATAGGTGGGAGAGACAAAATAGTTGCGGAGACAAAGTTGCTCGTGCGCGCTACGTCTAAGAGAATCATTATCCAAACCTATTCTATGTTTTTGTTTCTATTGTTACATGATACTGATACTGATATACATGGGACTTTCAATGAGTGAAAATTAATTTTTTGTGTTGTTCTAAACCACTGTTATTTGAGATATTTTAATGAAAAAGTTGCTAACAAATAAATTTATTTTTCAGAACTAGAGGCAGATAAAATATCAAACTTCAAACAGGCATTGGAATGGCTAATATGCGCCACTGAACAGGCACACCCAGAAGCAAGAAGAATGTTGCGAAGGTATGTTTATTAGCGAAAGCTTAGTATCGTGCCGTGTGTGAAATTTGTCCTGAAATATTTATTTTATTTATTCCAATATAATTGATATTATTTTTAAAGAACCTTTTTTAAAGACCTAATCAAAACTATATTTAGTGTGAGGGGAAATGAAAGAATATGTTAATCATATGGGTTCATAATGTTTGAAGATGGCATAATTTTTGCATGTTTAATGAATATAATATTTATTGCATATGGAAACAGAAATAAAAAGTGTCTCAATCAAAACATTATTTCCTGACACATTAAATAAAGGATCTTCTTAGATATTTATGTTTATTTTCTGTAACTGGCATTCATAATAAATAGATGACACTAAACGTCAATAATTTCAAAATTGCACGGATTGACGACATACCAACGCAAATGCCTAGTGAAAGAAAATAAAAATGCAAGAAATGATATTATGAGGTAACAAATAATGTTGTACAAATATTGACATTCCTTCTTCAACAACAATAAACATATTCTGTAAACAAATTTTCCGCTCTGACCACCATACTAGGATTTAATCGTAATGAAGTGGTAGCTTTAATAAATGAATGGGAATTTTCGTGATTTTTTGCTTTGGCAAAGGAGGTGGAGTAGGGTACAGATTGAGCTGCAGGAATTTATGTGAGTGTATAACGCATGTTGTCATTATTTCTCGTTACGACATAATAAGTGTATAAATGGCTAAACTGTACATTATAGGGCGTGGAGTTGAGAGTCGTAAATTTTATTGTGGATAGCTATTGTCCTATGGAACCTAAATCTGAAATTTCACACCGCGCAAACTTTTAGTTTTTGAGTCACGAATTTTTGAAAATCGGAAAATTTGACTCCATTTTAGCTTTGAAACGCGAACTTACTGTTATGACATTGTCAAATTGACATACAGCGATTGTCAAACGCGATTCATTTAAGGTAAAACATTTATATCTAACAAAAAAAAAATTATAATAATTTAAATTTTATATATGAAATTTGTATATTTTTTAACAACATCATTAAAAATAATTATTATTATGTATAGTTATTGTAAAATAGATTAAATAAAATAAAATTATTAATATTCGCAATTTATAATTTAACAAAAATATTAATTGTACGCTTTGTACCGTGCGGCCGTGGAACAAAACAATAACGACGTCATTTTCAGTTACCGTTCGTTTGCCGCCTTTCAGTCGAGTTCATTTCGTGTGTACTCCTGTAAAGCCCTAAAACTGTACAAAACTATTAAACTTTTACTTTTAGTATTCAAATAGGTAGCGAGGAGCGAAGCGACGAGCGTGTTAGGTTAACTCTTGAACTGCCGCACGAGCCGAGCGAGCGAAGCGAGCGTGCCTCGGCAGCGGCCGGCGAGTGCCAGAAGCGACTTTAGGGCGATTCCCACTCAAACAAAAAAAAAATACAGGTCAAGAAACTAAAAAGAAAAGCAGTTTACTAGTGAAAAGTCCCTTTATCGATTAGACACCTCAAAATAATGAAATTCAGGGAGCATGTTTCAAAAATTTAACCATAATGTCTATTACATTAAATCTGTCATATTTCAAATCAAAGAGCTAATGCAATATTACTAGTATTGAAAACTATGATTGTAAAGTAATAATTTTTATTAATTGCTTCAGATCAATGTGGACCTGGAAAAAAATACATGCTTTAGTTATAAATTGATGTTAATTTGCATCCTTGCCTGCCAAAAAGTGGTAACAATCCAACATAACCTCAAAAACTTCATTTGTAAATATGTCGAAAACTATTAATTTCCGCGCCCCCCCTTTACAGGGGAAGTTCCTAGTACCCATCCCCCCTCTCTCCACCCCCCACCACCCCCAAATTCCACGCCCTATAATGTACAGTTTAACCACCAAAATACACATTATATCATACCACTAGCTGCTCCCCGCGGTTTCACCCCCGTGGCTGCACTCCTGTTGGTCGTAGCGTGATGATATTATATAGCCTAACACACATGGGCTATCTAACACCGAAAGAATTTTTCAAATCGGACCAGAAGTTCCTGAGATTAGCGCGTTCAAACAAACAAACTCTTCAGCTTTATAATATTAGTATAGATATCTTATCCATGTCCGGTTTTATGATTTTTCTTTATATTTTGAAGTTACCTGGTCGATTCGACTCAGGCACAATAAATCGTATTGTTTCATGTTTCATACATTTTTTCTCTGTTTTACCAAGTCTTTTCTATTTTACCAACAATTTTTTTTTATCAAAATTCTTACCAACAAAAATTCGTATTACTGTCATGTTTTATACCATTTTTTTCTATGTTATCAGGTCAATTCGAATTCTACAACAAAAAATCGCATTTTTTCCTCAATTCTCACGTATTTTTTATTTTTCCACTGATAGGTGCATACGCAGCGGCGTCATAGACGAGGACAGTGCGCCGATAGTGCGCGCCAAGTCGTGCCTCGCAGCTAGCCGGCAGGAAACGGTAGCCAGGAAGGCCGCTAGAGACCTTTTCGCTAGGTTTGTATGCAAGAATAAAAATATTTTTTTAAGGAATAGAAAAAAATTCCATCATGAGGCGGGATTTGTACTCGCGTCTTTCGCCATGGCTGGCGACGCCTTGCCCTCTCAGCCACCAATTCAAGTATATAAAAAAAATTTTTTTGCTTTGTTCGGTTTTGTATATTAGGCAAAAAAAAAAAAATTACATTATTTTATATGATACAACATTTTTTTTTCTGTAAATTTGTACACCACTATTGAGTAATGAATTTGTGTGATGAAATATTTGTGTTGAAATGTATTTGATGAAATTTATTTTTATGTGATATTAACAATTAAAATTTCTAATAATAATTTAATTTTCCAGTTTATCAAACGGAGAGCAGTTTATAACAACGGCGCAGTTAGAGCGGCGCATCCGTGAGATTTGTACAACTACCCTCAAAAAGGAACAGGAAGATGAGGCTTTGGATGAGTCACATGGTATGTTAGTAAACTGTTTGTTTATTTAGGGCCGATTTTTCAATCCTTGGTTAAAATTTATCCGTCCAATAAAGTATTACACGAACATTTTAAAATATCACCTGTAAACTGTCAAATACGGATAATTAGAATACATTTTTGAAATGGTAGTTTAATACGTTATTCGATGAATAAGTTTTAACCAAGGATTGAAAAATCAGCCCTTAAAATAATATATTTGTCTGTATGATATTATAACTTTAAAACATTCTTATTGTTCATGACAGGATATAAACATCTATCTCTGTTTAAATGGAGTATATTCAAGTTAATTTTTGTCAAATCTGTGATTTCGCAGTTGAATTATCAATAAAACGCGAAAAACGTGACGACGCGGTTGGCGCAGTGGTAAAGTAACTACCTACTGAGCCGACGGTCCCGGGTTCGATCCCCGGTCAGGGCAAATATTTGTGTGATGAACTCAATTATTTGTTCTTGGGTCTAGGTGTTATTATCTATATATGTATTTATTAAATATCTAGACACGCGGCAGCGTGTCAAGCCGAGTTCAAGCGAAGAGAACTGGCGAGCAGCAGCCGTGTGTATGTTTACACGAACCATTTCGAGCCACTTTTCACCCCCTTATAACTCGAAAACTATTTAAGTTACATAAACCAAATTTGGTACATATCAAGAGGACCTCAAGATAAACAAGAACCTTAAATTTCATAAATACAGATTAAACAGTTGCGTAGATATTAATATCCAAAAATCGCAATTTTTAAGACTGACTGACTTATAGACATATACAAAACCTAACCCACTTCCAGATGACCTAGAAAGTTCAAATTTTGTAATCAACCAGGTAATAGTGAGTGTACAAAGGAAAAAATCAGAAAATACTGAATTTATTTGTATTTAATTTTTTTTTCAATGACATAAATTTTGTTTGTATGGAAAAATGGAAAAGTTTAAAAAAAAAGAAAATAGTATATTCACCTTACTAGTCTTAAAAAATAGATCAAAACTAATCAGTGGCCGAAAAAAATTTTGAAATCCATCAATAAATGACTGAGATATAGATTATTGAAGTTTACATATTTTAGGACGAAACATCTGTAGATTCGAAGCGCCTCTGACATCACACTCACTCGCGCTAGTATCGCTAGGGCGGATTACTTCGATTGCATGATTTCTTTTAGTTCAGGATACATCGCCCATTTTTGCAAGTGACTACTATCAAGCTAATTTTCCGTTTGTAGCTTTATTTTGATGAGACGCCCAATAATTTCGTGTACGAAAGTCTCGATTGCGGTAGCTAACAGAAATAACAAGGATACAAATTTTTGATTTGATGGTTCTCAAATATTTATTACTAACTGAATTTTTTTTTTGTTCAATCTCAAGATAATTACCTAAATTATTCGAAAAAATATTTGTCCTACAAAATCTATGATTGGTTCAAAGAGTCCCCCTTTCCAAAGTGTATCGATAACGAGGTCATCATAAATGAATATAATTAAATAATATTAATATAATATAATTCAACAGACATATTGTTCTACAAATTGCGTAATAAATATTTGAGAACCATCAAATCAAAAATTTTTATCCTTGTTATCTCTGTTAGCTACCACAATCGAGAGTTTCGTACACGAAATTATTCGGTGTCTCATCAAAATAAAGCTACAAACGGAAAATCAGCTTGATAGTAGTCACTTGCAAAAATGGGCGATGTATCCTGAACTATTTATTCAAAACTGTTATTAAACGTAAAATAAAAGAAAATTGTAATAAAAATATTGCCTTTATTGCTCATACAGTTAAAAATAATATGTAATTTTACATATTCACATTTATTTATTCTTTATTTATGAGTGTTTAGTTTAGTTTTAATTTCAGTGTAAATAAATAAATAAATAAATAAAATCTTCATTTTGCTTTAAACATGGTATTCAATGATGATACAATTATATTAATAAAGCACAAACATGTTTAGCCAATACAAGCATGCAAAAATAATTACCATAAATGGTGTAATGGAAGAAGGCTTCGTCGAAGGTCGAAATGATTTAATTTGCGTAATATTAATATGAGTGAAACAACCTTAGGCGCGTTTAGAGTAAAATTTCAAGATCGCGTCATGGCAATACCGTAACGTCATGGAGTAAGGCGACGATTCTTCTACAACGATCTTTGCATCTTGGTAATAGTGTGTGTACAAATTCACGCTGGATGTTTAGAAAATCATATTGTAATCTTTTAAACAGAAAACGAGTTTAAAAAATTGCAGATAATGACGGGGCAATGTGCGCTGACATTCATAACATATAAGAAAATATAGAAAATAATACTAAACAAACCATACAGAGAAACCGCAAGAAAAAATAAAAAAAATCGTATATAAAAAGTATTATATTCATAAAGTAAATCAAATTTGCAGAGTAATTTTCTGTACAAAAAGTAATGATATCCCACCAAAAACATTAATGTAAAATTTGGAGCCGAGTTCAATCGTTGACTTAATTTGCCAAAAAAAGAAATGAGATCTAAATGTGTGCCAAGTTCTGCAGACAGTCCAGAAATTTATTTACAAAGATGTATTAAGTTCTTAGGTTGACTGAAAGCTCAATTGTTTTATTTTCCCTTAGAGAACAATGTTTATTCCAAAATATAACTTTTTTAATTTGAATAATATAATTATTTTCACAAAGCAAACAACTAATGACCTATTGAACCCCATAATTTGATGAGGCTAGTTTTACATACTGTTTATATTTTGTGAGGTTCTTAAAACTAGCCTCATCAAATTATGGGGTTCAATAGGTCATTAGTTGTTTGCTTTGTGAAAATAATTATATTATTCAAATTAAAAAAGTTATATTTTGGAATAAACATTGTTCTCTAAGGGAAAATAAAACAATTGAGTTTTCAGTCAACCTAAGAACTTAATACATCTTTGTAAATAAATTTCTGGACTGTCTGCAGAACTTGGCACACATTTAGATCTCATTTCTTTTTTTGGCAAATTAAGTCAACGATTGAACTCGGCTCCAAATTTTACATTAATGTTTTTGGTGGGATTATATTTATCGTCGCCTAGTACCCACAACACAAGCCTTAATTGAGCTTACTGTGGGTCGTGGGACTAGGTCGATTTGTGTAATAATGTCCTATAATTAAAAAAAAAAAAACTTGGTTATGTATAAATAGAGAGTAGGATATGAATAATTTCTGGTAATTTAACCATGCTTCAAATTTTGTCAATATCTGGTATAATACTATTATTATTTAAATACCAAATTAAAAATCATTTTATTACGAACTAGCTTTCCACCCGCGGCTTCGCCCGCGCATTCAAAGAAAAACCCGCATAGTTCCCGTTCCCGTGGGATCTCCGGGATAAAACCTATCCTTTGTCCCGGGGTAAAAAGTAGCCTATGTCCTTTCTCGGGTATCAAAATATCTCTATACCAAATTTCATGCAAATTGGTTCAGTAGTTAAGGCGTGATTGAGTAACAGACAGACAGACAGAGTTACTTTCGCATTTATAATATTAGTATGGATTTTTCAGATGAAGCCCCAGCATTGAATGATGGTCAAGCATTGGAGTCACTTCAAGCCGGAGACCACATTCATGGCAATGGAACTATTCGAACCGCCGAAATTAGTCGTGAAGGTATGATTTTTAAGTAACTGATTCTTTAAGAGTCAATTAGAAAAAATGTTTTAAACCATGTAAATATGTGCAAATTAACTCCTCAATAAAACCTTGCATATAACGGAATTGTTAAGTTCTCAAAAATTTTATGGTGATCTATTTCTCCTAACATTATGTTAGTCTTAATTAGTCTTGATACTATTGGCATGGCATAGTAATGAGTAGGTACTAGCGTATTATTCATGTAAAAATTGAAAGATTTCGAAGATTCGATTAACTGTTCGTGTACGCAAAACATATTATTTTCATATTATTTTCAGAATACCCAGAGCAGTGCAGTTCGAACGACGAAATCCGAAATCTCACAGTAGATAATCTAGTTTCCGCCGCCGTAGACTACTGTCAGGGCGAATTGCCTCTAGTCAGCCACGAATTGACCCTAACAGACCCTAGCCTTAAGGCCCTAGACCATATCCCCATATTACAACAGGCCTTCTTACATCCCCAAGTGTTCATACAAGTTCTATACCTAAAATTGCTCTATTATTTTGGCTCGCTATCCTTCAGATTGTCCAATCTAGAACTCTCTTTGCTACTCGTAGCCTATCTGTCAGTTAGCACGGACAGTCTATACCATCTAGTACCTTTAATTTTGTATTATATAAGCATCGTTGCCATGGTGATTTGTACGTTTAAAATGTTGCTGGCTAAACGGCAGTTTATCGATTTTCGGAAATGGTCAGGATTGTTTCTGAGGTATAGTGATGGCAACTTGCAGCCGGACGAATCGGAAAATCTCTTTGTGCGAAATAATTTGGGGCCGTTTTTGCAATTTTTCTTGGCGCTTTTCGTCAATCTGTTTCTCTATCCGTTTATAGCTACGCAATGGGTGCCGTTTTCTGAATTCTGCGTTCTATCATTTTGCCTCATGTTTTTAACGCTGTTTTCTTTCGGTACAAATGGCCGACCGTACCCTGATGTTTTAGCATTAATATCCTTTGGGATTAACGTTCTTGCGAAGTATCCGTACGAGAAAGATACAGTCGTCCACCAAGGTTGGCGGTTCCTCGATTTGCACATATCAAACTATCCGTCTTATATACTCGGGAATAGCATTGAGTTTTGTTTGAACGCTCGCGTGTTTTTCTCTCTTTTAATACCCGTAATTCTGATAGCAATGGCTAAAAGGAGTAATTGGCAAGGGTTCTTCAAGTACACCCTACCACATTGTGTTACATTGAGTTGGTTGCAAATGTTCATAACTTGTTCGCACGGGTGTACGACATATGGTTTGATACGGGGTACTTTAGCGCTGGTGTGTTCTTTCCTGTTTTTGCCAATAATCGGTATTGTTACGGTTACGCTACCGATTTTTGCGTTTTTACAATATATACCGGTGTCGAGGTTGTTGTATACAATGACGGTTTTGCTGAGTTTCGCTATGGGGTTGGGTATCACGTGTTTGTTGGCGAAGACAGAGGCTACGAAGAAATTTGTCACTCCTTTCCAGGTATTTTATTATTTATTATCTACTTATTATTGTTAGATTTAGTTAAATAGCGAAATTGAGGTTCTTTTTGAATGAATAAAAAATAGACTAATAGTTCTTTCAGTAAACTTTTTAGTACACGTTTTTATCAACCTTTTGGTCATATAAAGTCACTTTAATGTGGTATGGTCTTACAGTATTATATACACATGATTATTTCTCTTACAGCTAAGCATCGGCATAATAACTCTAATATACTTCAGCAACCAGCTAATAGTTGGATTTCAAGATGAGGGCGTGCCTTCTGGTCTCATAGAATTACTAAGCGAAGACAAAACCAGTCTTAAAAACCTTCTCAAGAACGAATTTATAACAGATTACGAAGATAATTCGCATTACGTAAATTGGGACGACTATTACAACCAATGCCATGCGCCATCTTGGATTGAAAACAACATGGCAGCCACTCAAATTAAATGCTCTGTTCTGGAAGGTTCTAACGTTAATTGGGAAGGCTATGTTAAAGATGTTAAAATAAAGAGTGTTAAAAATAAATGGAACGATTTTGCGTCATGGCTGCCGGCGTTTATTAGAGAGTACTTCAAGTGTTATTATGGACAGGAATTTTCGACTCTATGCCAAAAGGGGGAAGGTCTAAATTTGGAGGATTGCGAATTTGTACGCAGAGTTGCGAGGCAGAGCGGGAAAAGTTGTCACTTGAATAATATGAATGAGTAAGTATGCTATTGTTATATATGTTTTGTTAGTTTCAAGTATTATAATAAAAAATGTATATCTATAAATCAGCAAAAAAATCACGTCAGTTGATTTAAGTATTATAAAATCAAGATTCTTTGCATTAAGGATCTTTATGATATATTAGTGTAATGACACTCAAATGAAAACTAAAATAATTCATTAAATGATGCTTACAATTTAGTTAATAATTATAGTCGAATAAAAAGAACTCGAAACAATGTCCAAGCCAATTAATTAAGTAAAACTGACAAAATTATATTTTAATACAACGTTATTATTTATAGATACATCTACGAAGTGAAAGTCAGCATGGAAACGAGTGGGGGTCTACTAAAGCGTCACGCGGAAATCGACATAATATTCGACCATTTCTTCACAAACTACACGAAACTTTTGCGATTAGACGACAAAATACGTTTCAAAGGGACTCTATTGAATGATCCAACAACACATTATAATATTGGCTCCAAAGATTTGAACATATTAGGTTATGAAATTAGTTGTATGGAGTGTAAAATTGCGCGCGGAAGTCGAAGTACGCCGGCGCCATCTTTGTCGAAACTGTCAGAATTATGTCGTACTATTGTGAACGATTGCATTGTTTCTACTAAATATGTATTGAATTTCCTATTGAATCCAGTGATAGTTTTTAAATGATGTTTTTTTTTTCAGTGTGTAAAAGGGAAATTCGTTACTAATTTTTGTACGTTGATCACGTGTTTTTAAAATTGCCATGTTAATGAGAGATTGTTAATTTTTAACTGTTTATAGTGTAGAAATGAATATATATGATAGTTTTTGATGTGTGTAAGTCGTTTTCTGTTGGGGGCTATTGGCTCTGCTATTTAAATTATGGGATATGAATATCATTGACATGTCTAGAGATATAAGACCAACAAAAATATTTTAATAGAAACTATGGTTTGAATTATTGTTTTAAACACAGTGCTCAAAACTGTTATTTCCAACATTGCTTTTGAAAAATGAGCCGTATTCGCCAAGGAAAAAGGTCTAAATTACTTTGTTTTATTAAGTAAAATCTACACACTTCGGCTTGTTTAAAAAGTATTTTTCATAATCGTATTAAATTAAATTTGAATGACTGGGGAAGTATTATATTTATTTGCATATAATTGTATGTTTAAATTTGTCCTATAATATCGAAAATCATGGTCTTTAACAATTAAAAAGATGATCTTAATAAAAACTGATTATATTTAAGCCATGTTAATATCCAACTGTTTTATAGTTTTAATAATTGATCTTCCTTAATTTTCAATAGTACTAATGAACTTTATAATATACAGTATGGTTTACAATCCAAATGTTCAATGAATAAGAATAATGTGAAAGTAAAAAATGAAATAATGCTGCTTAATTTTTTAATTTAAATTTCGCATTTGTAACCGACTAAATCGAACCGTATGAAACCGCCTTAGAACACTTTAATTGTTACAAATGAAATGTATTTTTATTGCAAATGTTATTTAAATTATTATTGAATGTGACTCGTTCTCAAAACGAATAGTTTTCTGTATAAATATATATTTTCACGGAACTGTATTTTGTCTTTTATTGCATTGAAATGTACTAAACCTGAGAAAAGTCCTTATCTCGCTACTTAACAGGCACAGATGTGACTATAATATCCTTGAAGGTATTTTTAATATTAAATGATTTCACTACATGGATATAAAATTATTAATTAGTAAAGATTAAATTATTAATTAGTTAAGATAATGATATTAAATTTTTAATTAGTAAAGATTACATTTTTGCTAAATTTTTATCGTCACACAGAAAGTAGCATACAAAAAACAGATAGCTTTTTTGACAATTTGAATTAAAAAAAAATTTAAGTAAGTACAGAGCCATAGAGCCGTCTTGTGAAAACATTGGTGTGGAAATGAAAGTCGCAAGTTATTAATTACATTTTTTATTATGTACTAAAATAATTTTTTAGGACCATTTTTTCTTAAACTTTAAGGCAGTCTTTGTGGATAATATTCCCTGAAAATTTCTTCCCAAAATCTCATTTCTTCGTCATTCGGAGAAATGCCAGGTGTTAGTTTTTCCCCAATATCTAGATAATGTTGATTTTTTATAGTATACGGCTGCCACTTTACTCCTAAACTGTTATCAGGCGTTGGGTCTCTGAAAATAAAGGTAAAAAAATATATTTATTTGGTGAAGTAAAAGAAGCATAGTAAATTAAAAGAAAATGTCTCGAAGACTTCTCAGGTGTTACTTATATGATAAATGAATATTAAATTATAATATTAATATTAAAAATATTTAACTTTTAGGCCTTATGTAATTATTATTATAATAAGGCTATTTTCTGCTAGAAAATAAATGCTATGAATAGTAGGTAATAATAGCTTACCCATATTTCGCAAAATTTGTCCACAATGTTGTAGCTTGATTTATCATTTTAAAGGTTTTGGATTTGGTGTCAACAGGTGGTAATCCCATTGAACAAGGGAAAAAATACATCAAATCATCGCCATGAGACACTGGAATCCTCCGTTCGTATATACATTCACAATCTTTTATAATGTGAGCAAAAATGTTCCGCTCCGATTTGCACGAAAACTTGTACAAGTAAATTTTATTTTTGTTTGTCTTCGCACAGATTTTCTGCCAAGCTAAACTCGAGTATACGAAGAAATCCATAGTAAAGAATTTCAATAATTCGTCCAGATTCTTCTCCTTTCGCGCAAATACTGTGTCCTTCAAATAATACTTCTTAACTTTCTTGCCAAGTTCCATTTGTTGATCTGTCGGAAGGTAATTTGCTATATCTTGAGGGACAAAGAACTGAGGAAGTCTATTGGCGTGATCGAACACAGCGTCAGGGTTGCACCCCAATGCAAAATATAAAACACCTTCGTCTTCCGTAAACCCGTTAATTACTTCCACTCCCTCGTGGATACCTTTTCGAAAAGTGTCAATAACATTCCCTTCAAGGAAACATTCTTGGCCCTTGAATCGTTTTTCTGAAACAGCAGCAAAGAATATTTGGGGAGATAATTTGGCAATTTCAGTATACGTTATTGGCGTCTTTTTCTTGACTAGACGCTCGGCTGGTTGATTTTTAAAGAAATCGAAAATCTCCTTGTCGTTCTTAGACTTGCAGCCTAATTCTCTTGCAAGTAGTATAGCTCTATCGCGTGCTCTATAAGATTGCACCCATGCACTGAATAATGTTCCACTTTGGATTATAGCTCTTTTAAAAAGGCTTTTACTCATCGGTGAAACCAAGTGTAGTGATACACTGGCCGCTCCAGCACTTTCACCAAAAATTGTTACGTTGTCAGGATCGCCACCAAAGTTTCTTATATTTTTCTGTACCCACCTAAGCGCAGCAACTTGGTCTTTCAATCCTGCGTTTCCAGGAATATCTTCAGTGTCAAGGCAGAGGAATCCAAGTACTTCAAGTCTATAGTTTATTGTAACTAGGATGACATCATGTCTTATTAAAAAATCTGGACCAACCAGAAAGTCGTTTCCACTTCCACTCATGAAGGCACCACCATGAATAAATACCATCACCGGTAGATGCTTGAGTGGTTTCATGTCAGGTGTGTATACATTTAAATAAAGACAGTCTTCTTCGCCTTTATAAATCGGTGGTAGAGAAAATATATCGATTTGGCAACATTCTGGTCCATGAGCGGTTGCTTGTCGAACTCCCGTCCATGGTTTTTTCGGTTTTGGTGCCTTGAAAGGAAAATTTACTTAATAATTATTATTTCTTTGTTGTTGTGATGTTTGATTTGTTAAAATAAAATAGTGATGAAAAGCGTAGTGTGCTGGTCTACTCTTCTAAGATTTTTTATATTGCAATGAAAGAATTATGAATTTAAAACGGCAAACATAGCATATTCTCAACCCAGCAAGATTATCTAGCCTCGTATTCATAGTACGCATTTGTCAAAAAAGTTGAATCAACATTTCGCAGAGTTTCATTGATGAAAGAATTCATTCATTCATGGCCTGAGACCAACACTGTGTCTTTATAACCGAACAAGTTGCACTTTCATCTTTAAACTTTCATAAACGAATTCACTTGCAAACAAATTAACGTGTAAAAATATAGGTAATAGGTATATTAACCTGAACCTGATAATGATTTAAACCACGTCTTATTTACCTTAAATCTCAGATCTCCCAGGGGAGGCTCAGCGTACGGAATACCTTTGAAACTAAAATAGGGTTTGCCGTAAACATTATCCACTTTACTACCCTCCAAGACCCCCTCATTTACTTTTACTTGGACCATTTCTTACGAGCATATTCTACTATGAAACACGGTAACCTAATGCTTTTGGAGGTCTATTTTATTTTTATCTACATTTATCTAATCTAAACATTTCTCTATCGACACCAGACAGTTGCAGCGTCATTATCGAATTCATATTTTGGTAAATAAATAAAGGTACCATGAAACGGAATTTTTGTCCACACCATGACTTGCAATCTTCCTACTGTACCTATATTTATGTATGTATGTGAATGTTGATGTCCATTATCTTGATATAGGAGTGCCGAGTGATTATTAGTTGTATAAAAATATGTTGGTTGGTTTTCCTTATATCTATTGATAAGAAAAAATTGTTTGCTATTTAACCCTAAGAAGGGCCTTAGAGGTCGAGAGGCTTCGGAAAGGAGTTAATGAGAAGAATAAGATTTTTTTACGAATTTATATTTGTAACTATCTAAGTACTTTGTATAAATTTGGAAGTTTATAAAATTGGGTGATGAAACGAATACCTATAGTTACGAGTATATTTTACGGAATATCTTTAATTCAATTAAATTTGGCGACGCTCGATCTTCAAAAAATAAATGTGCTGAAAGTAATTTTTGATCATTTCTTACATTGTTTATTTTATCGCTACAACTTTTTGTTATTTCAATGATGACGGCACCGATAGGTATTAAATATTGTTATCATGTAATTGTTTAATGATATACCTATAATTCTTACAATTATTCTAAACAAATGATTAAGTAAGTAGTTAGATAGAATTCATATTACAAATTATTGCCAATAAATTGCACGATTCACAAATCGTGTAAACATGATCAATAGTGCAATGACATAATATTATCTATTAATAAAGTTATCAGCAACAATATTGAATTTAAAAAGGGTAACAACCGTTTATAAGCCGAGCGTCTCCCTCACGCACCGGTGTAAAATTAAAACTCGCTCGTTTGCTTACGCTCGTCGGGCAATTACCTGACTTTCTTTCATTATTTATGACTTATGTAATTATAGGTGCAATATCTAAGGAATAGCAAGAATTGTCACTACATAGTATAAAACAAAGTCGCATTTTCTGTCCCTATGTCCCTTTGTATGATTAAATCTTTAAAACTACGGAACGGATTTTGATGCGGTTTTTTTTAATACATAATTAGAGTGATTCAATAGGAAGGTTTTAGGGAAGTACTCGATTGAAATGAACAAAAACTTATTATTTTAAATTTATACCTGTGACTATAATTACATAATTTTTTTTCTAAAAATTAGACATTTAAAAATGATGAAAGTGTTTCACTCATTTTTAAGTACTTATGTACCTATTATAGTTACACATTTTTCCTTTCAAGGTAGTTTTTGTGGGTAGTATTCTCTATAAATATCTTCCCAAAAGTTGATTTCCTCCTCATTTGGCGATACTCCAGGTACTAATTTTTCTCCAATATCCAAATAAGACTGGTTTTCTAGTGTATACGGCTGCCATTTTACCCCTAAGCTGTTATCAGGTGTTGGATTCCTAAAAATTAAATATTAACATATTACATATTTAACTCTGAAAATACGAATAATTAAGAATAATTCGCAAAGAAAAACTATTAGTTAAGCCTTTTTTTCAATACAAATTCCCCCCTCCCGCTATTGTTTTACAGTTCCCCCCCCCCCCCCCCCCAGGTTAGTAAATAGTTACTTATAAAACTAAAATCTCTCTGCATATACTAACAGCAATATCTTTTTGTTATGTAGTTATAATATTTACAACTTACCCGTATCTGGCAAAATTTGTCCACAATTTTGTTACTTGGTCAATCATCTGGAACGTTTTGGAGTTCATATCAACCGGTGGTAAAATACTTGATCCCGGGAAAAGATATAACAGGTCATCTGCATGAGCCACTGGGATTCTACGGTCATATATCAATTCGGATCCTTTCTCAAAGCGAGCGAAAACATTCCTCTCAGATTTACATGTAAATTCATACAAATAAATATTGTTTTTGTTTCTCTTTGCACATATTTTTTGCCACGCTGTACTGGAGTAGACAAACAAATTCATACCAAAGAATTTCAGTAAATTGTCAAGATTATCTTCCTTACGTGCAGATGCATCTTTCAAATAATACTTCTTGACTTTCTTGCCAAGTTCAATCTGTTGATCAATGGAAATATGATTAGCAATATCATAAGGAACAAAGAATTCTGCGAATTTATTGGCGTGGTTGAAAACATCATCAATATCACATCCCATCATAAATAATAAAACTCCTTCGTCTTCTGTGTATCCATTGATTACTTCAACGCCCTCGTGGATGCCGTTTCGGAAAAGATCTAGTAAGTTTCCTTCAAGAAACCATTCTTGATCACTGAATTTCTTTTCTGAGACAATAGAAAAATACACTTTGGGTGATAGTTTAGCAAGTTCTGTGTATGTTATAGGTACTTGTACGTTAACAAGACGTTCAACTGGTTGATTTTTGAAAAAATCGTAAATCTCTTTATCGTTCTTTGAATTGCATCCTAATTCTTTAGCAAGAAGAAGAGCTCTATCGCGCGCTCCGTAAGGTTCCACTAATGAGCTGACCATTGTTCCACTTTGCATTATGGCTCTTTTAAAGAGACCTTTACTCATGGGTGATACTAAGTGCAGCGATACACTAGCCGAACCAGCACTTTCACCAAAAATCGTTACATTGTCGGGATCACCTCCAAAATTTCGTATGTTATTCTGCACCCACCTAAGCGCAGCAACTTGATCTTTCAATCCTGCATTCCCAGGAATATCTTCAGTATCAAGGCACAAGAATCCAAGTACTTCGAGGCGATAGTTTATTGTGACGAGAATAACATCGTGTCTTATTAAAAATTCAGGTCCGTAAAAATCTTGATTTCCGCTTCCACTCATGAAAGCACCCCCATGTATAAACACCAGCACAGGCAGATACTTTTGCGGTTGAATATAAGGAGTATATACATTTAAATAAAGGCAGTCTTCTTCGCCTGTGTTAACTGGTGGTCTGGAAAAGACGTTATATTGAAAACATATCGGGCCGTGTTCCTTTGCCTGGCGAACACCTGTCCATGGTTGTTTGGGTTTTGGCGCCTAGAAAGATAATATACAGTTTTTCAATAAATGGCAAGAATTGTTTATGTCTTTGGCGTACACCATTCATAATTAATATGATATAATGTATTGACTTCATTACCTACCTTAAATCTTAGATCTCCAATAGGAGGCTCTGCGTAAGGAATGCCTTTGAAGCTAAAGTACGGCTTGCCGTAGGCATTTTCAACAGCACTACCCTCTAACACTCCCTCATTTACTCTTACTTTCATATTACTGTATTAGAAAACAACAACAACGATAAAGTTTTGGAGTCGACTTTTATTTCTACATACTTATCTAATCTTTAAATTAATAATATCATCAACTGTATCTTCGGTATCTTTGAGTTGTTTTTTGGTTACAAGCCATGTCGCAATATATTTTACATCATGTTGTGTCCGATATTTAAATATAATCAAATACTTATAAGCCATGATTATTCATATCCAACTAGTGGCACTAATATTAAATGTATGTTTGTTATTTTTCTACTCAAATGCTCATCGAAAGACAAGATTATAAATGAAACATGCTTACTGATTTGAATTGTGAATTGTGAATTCCTCTTTCTATATACCTAGGTAGTAATTAATTTTGCAATTCTATCAATAAATTAGAGTAATTATTAGATTCAAAACCAGAGGAGGTTTTACCTAGTGTTCTATAAATGAAACCACAAAAAATGTTAAAAATATTTATTAAAAAACCACCATATTATAAATACCCACCAATTAACATAAAATCGTCTGTTTATCCCTTAGATTACTTAATGATCTAAGGTTTATCCTAAACAAAGTACGCTCATGACAGACATTGCTTTCCTTTTATATTTCGCAATATTTTAAACGAATCTCATTGGAAATCCCGTTTATATTTGGGTACTAGCTGTTAACACAATTTTTGCGGACAATACTCTCTATACAAATCTTCCCATAACTGCATTTGTTCTTCATCTGGTGCTACCCGAGGTGTTAGCTTCTCTCCAATGTCCAAATAGTGTTTTTGTTTTGATGTATATGGAAGCCATTGTGCTCCTAAACTATCATCAGGCGTAGGGTTCCTTAAACAGATTTTTTATACATTAATCACTTTGGAAATTATCATCATCATCATCAGCATCAGTCAATATACGTTCCCACTGTAGGAACACAAGCCTTTTATTGAAAATTATAGAATTGTATAAAAATAATTACCTACCTATAGTTTTTTCTTTCATTCCCCTAATGGATTGGCGTGATTATTCAAATAAATTACTCAGAAATAAAAGAATCGATCAAGATATTAATATGATAAAAAATAAATAAGGAATAAAGTTACAAATAATTTCATGTTGGTAATGTAGTTCGTGTGTAAAGTAGTCTTCGCATACTTCTTTTGACTGCAAAACTACCCTATATATATTATTATACTCTTTGTGCAAAACCAATGAAATGCGTTTTGAGTCTGGGCTGTCACAGATATACCTAATATTAGTGCGTCAAATACGTCAAATATACAATTTACTTCGAATGAAGGTCAATATTTTTGTCAATAAATGACAAATCGAGTTACAGTTTCAGACTTTTACCACAATATACAGATACATACAGTAAGGAAACTTCATACAAAATGTTCGAAATGGCTCCCCCCATCAAGCGTGTTTTCGAGGGTATTGAGGGGGATCGATAGTAGCGGGTGACACATCCACAGATTTTGAATGACAAAGATACATAGTATAGAAAAAAGTTTAAAGTGATGTCATTTCACATTAAATAAATATCGATTGTTTCAGTTTGTAGCCCTTTCAATAAATATATTTGTAAATACCGTATCTGACTACAAGTTAAAATGAGACTATTTTTTAATTTCTATAGATATGGCAGTATGAGTTTTAAATTATGTTGACATATTTTCTACCAAAATGATAGCTACAAATAGTATCTACCTATTAGGAGTCCAGTCTGTTTAAAGATCGCATCTATTTTTACGCAATCTAGAAGAGCACGAAAATATAAAAAAAGGAAACCTTAAAAAAATCTTGTTTAAATTTATGTGCATAATTACGTAAATATTAGGGAAGAAAAAGATAGATATTATAATTATTGTATTTTTATCGATACGTGGCGTCTCCACTTTGTCAAGCACTAAGCCTGTCAAACTATTTTCTTTTTCTTCCTAAAACAAAAAGGTAGAGGTTCTATGCTTGTATAATAATAATTTTAATTTATTTTTGCATATTTTGTGTTTTTTAATTTAATTTAATTTATCGTTTTAAAAATAATTTAGTAGGTATACCTACAAGCAAGTATTGTAAATTCTGGTTTAAAATAATTATTGAATATATCATGTATAATACAAATATCAAGCATTATAAATTATTTAGGTAGGTACATTAATTAATAGCCTTCGGCGTCCATAACAAAACTAGATTTCGAAATATAGCACTGATAAAAACGGATTGTTTCTTCTTGTAAATTCATATTTAGGCTACACCATTTTTGTATTTTAACGGGTTATAATCTCCAAATTACCACAAAATCAACTGTGAAAAAAAGCAAACAGAAATATACAGGCCGAATTGATAACCTTCTCCTTTATTTTTCAAGTCGGTTAAATATCAAAAAGTAACAGCCCTATAGCTATACGTCATAATTTCATGGGGGGGGCTTAGTTTCCTAACTGTATGTACGTAGTATATATCTGTCAACTGTGCTTTTACCAAGCTTTTACCCCTACGTACCAGCTTCAATAATATTATTATAGACTTACCCATATTTAGCAAAATTTGTCCACAATTTGGTAACTTGTTCAATCATTTTATAGGTTTTGGAATCCACCTTGACTTCTGGTAGGTCATTTGTAAAAGGAAATAGATAAAATAAATCATCAATGTGCGATACAGGAATTCTCTTTTCATATATGAAACTGCATCCTATCGTATGAGCGAAAATGTTCCTCTCAGATTTACATGAAAATTTATATAAATAAATTTTATTTTTGCCTCTCTTTGCACATAAACTTTGCCAAGTTAGGGAGCTATGTATGAAGTAATACATACTCAAGAATCTTAATAATTCATCAAAATTACGTTCCTTGTTTACAAATTGATCTTTTAAATAATATTGCTTAATCTTTTTGCCAAGGGCCATTTGTTGAACAACGGGAACATGGTTCATTATGTCGTGAGGCACAAAGAATTGTGCAAACTGACTGGCTTGTTGAAACACCTTATCAGGATGACAACCCAATGCGAAATAGACAATACCCTCATCCTCTGTATATCCATTCATTACTTCTACTCCTTCATGAATACCATTACCAGTTCGCATAAGGTCGAAGAAGTCCCCTTCAATGAAACTTTCTTGACCCTTGAATTTTTTTTCTGAAACGATACCAAAGCAAACATGGGGAAATAATTTAGCGATTTCAGTGAAAATTATAGATACTTTTTTATTCACCAGATTCTCAGCTGGTTGATTTTTGAAAAACTCAAATATCTCCTTATCATTGTCGCATTCGCATCCTAATTCTTTGGCTAAGAGGACAGCTCTGTCCCGCGCTCCATATGTTTGAACCCACGGACTAAGTGATGTTCCACTTTGCGTTATAGCTCTTTTAAATAGTCCTTTACTCATCGGTGAAACCAAGTGTGCTGATACACTGGCTGCTCCAGCACTTTCACCAAAAATAGTTACATTATCAGGATTGCCTCCGAAGTTTCTTATGTTATTCTGCACCCACCTAAGCGCAGCGACTTGGTCTTTCATTCCTGCGTTTCCAGGAATATCTTTGGTGTCAAGACATAGGAAGCCAAGTATATCGAGACGATAATTTATTGTCACCAGAATTACATCATGTTTTATCAGAAATTCGGGTCCATAATGTTCATAATTTCCGCTGCCACACATAAACCCACCACCGTGAATGAACACCATGACGGGAAGTGGGTTCTCTGGTTCAATATTAGGAGTATATACATTTAGATACAGGCAATCTTCTTCACCCTTGAATTTTGGCGACTGTGTAAATAAAACATCCATTTGGCAGCTTTCTGGGCCGTGTTCTTTTGCTTCTCGAACTCCATTCCATGGCGTTTTAGGTTTCGGTGCCTAGAAAGACAAATGTAAACATTTAGCATCGGAAAGTTTAATTAATGTTATACAAGAACAATCCAAGTTTTAACGCTAATAGAGTGCAATGACATATTATTAAAGATTAAAATAATAATATAATACGCCTGGGACTTTGGAGGTCTTCCTTGTCATTCTGATAAAGCAAAGAAGATTGCGGATATCCGTTCTACATATTTTGCAAAGCAATCAAAAGCTACAGGGTACTTCCCGTGAGCTTGAAATTGGATATGAAGCAACGATTACAGCACAGATAAAGGAAAAATAATTGTGAAAAGCTAAAATTTAGAGTTGCAACGTATAACAAAAACAGGTTTGTTCGGAACCTTCGGTGCACGAGTCCGACTCGCACTTGGCTGGTGTTTTATTAAAACAGTTATTGTAGTACAGTTAAGAAAGGGCCAAGTTACATATTTTAACTAAGGTTTTAAGAGCTTGTAGAGTTAAGATGATTAGATTTTAGACTCAAAAGCTTTGTTATACACTAGATCTAATAACTTTCCAGTTGGGACTGGCAACATTTTACACGTTAAATATGTTCTTCAAAAAATATATGCGTTATGCATTTTTGTAAAAAAAAATACCTTAAATCTCAGATCTCCGACAGGAGGCTCAGCGTACGGAATACCTTTGAACCTGAAATAGGGTTTGCCGTAAACATTATCCACTTTACAACCCTCCAACACCCCTTCATTCACTTTAATTCGAACCATTATTTCTTTAAGACATGCGATCGTACTAGAGAACACAAGAAAAATGTTATGTATTAATAATAATTAATAACTAATTTAATTATTATTTTTATCTAATCAGCAGGCCTAGACAAATGGCACAAACGAGCAGGGCCGGGTTCATCCTATCAGGGCCCTTAAGAAATACAATTCTCGGGCCCCTATTCTTATAGACTCATGGGTTGATAAAAAAAAGAAAGAATCTGATTTTTTTTAATTTTGAAGAAAAAGTAAATAAGTAAACTAGATAGGTATAGATAGAGGTACAGGGATATAACAGGTCAAATTCCGTAGGTACATTGATGATATTATTTACAGAAAGAAAAAAAAGGTTATGAACTTTTATTTTTAGATGGATTCAGGTTCTTATTTCTATTTTTCTTCAAAGACTAGCCAAACTAAGTTCACGGGAACACTTTTCTTGAAGCTTTTCGCTAGATTATCGAACGCTCTTCACTTGGTTTTGCCTTGGCAGTAATAAATCTAAATCAAACTAGGTATATTTACTACATAGTGGACATCATTGTATGGGGGATACAATGATGTCCACTATGTAGTGAATATAGTTTGATTTAGATTTATTACTGCCAAGGCAAAACCAAGTGAAGAGCGTTACAGCGTGTATATATACATCAATAAATTTTCAAAATATCCTTATGCTAATAATTTTATTTTTATTTTATTGATACCTAAAAACGTTACTCCTTTCGAACTAGCAAGGTTATCTATGCAGTACAGTCCTGCTTCCTGCTAATACATAACTAGCTGCTCCGCGCGGTTTCTCCCCCGTGGCTCCACTCCTGTTGGCCGTAGCGTGATGATATGTATAAATGTATAGCCTATAGCCTTCCTCGATATATAAGCTATCTAACAACGAAAGAATTTTTCAAATTGGACCAGTAGTTCCCGAGATTAGCGCGTTCAAACAAACAAACAAACTCTTCAGCTTTATAATATTAGTATAGATATATGTATATTATAAACGCAACAATTTATATAGATAGATGAAAGGATGTTTGTTTCTGCATCAAGCAATAACCGTAATGTTTATGTATCAGTGCAATAACCACTATTCGAATGTGATTGTAATAGCGCACTAACTGCAGTGAAACAGGAGTTCATCATTACATTCATGAATGCTTTTTTTTAAATCACATTGTAGGATTAACTTTCCTAGTTTATTTTTATAATTTTCGAACAATAAATATTTTTTTTAAGAGTAATACTAATTTGTATATTGTTTTGTTGGCATAACTTCATAATATGTATGGCAAGATTTTTTTTAAATGCCATAGGAGGCAACAGAGCAGACGCGTCACCTGGTGGTAAGTGCTCTACGTCGCCCATATGTACCCACAGTCCTAGAGACATTGTGAGTATGTTGCCGGCCTTTCAGGTAGGAATATGCTCTCTTCTTGAAGGTCCCCAGTTCATAGCCGTTTGGAAAAGCCGCATCAGGGAGTTTGTTCCAGATGTCTGTAGTGCCCGGGAAGAAAGATCTTTTAAAGCGCACAGTTGTAGATTGCCAACAGTCAAGGTGGTGAGGGTGGTATTGTTGACGATGTCGTGCTGTACGGTGGTGGAACTCGGCGGCGGGCAATGTTCCAAATAACTCTTCAGAGCATTCCCCATAGTTTATAGTTTATACCATAGAGAACGCATAAGGAAGCGACATCTCTTCGCAGCTGCAGCGCCAAAGTCTCAATGCCAATCGGTGAGACTTGGCTCGTTAACAAGTCGTACAGCTCTCCTTTGAATACGGTCAAATGGAAGGAGGTATTGTTGGGGTGCCCCGGCCCAGATGTGGGAGCAGCGGTTTTAACAAAATTTTATTTTGAGGGGTGCTTTTGCAACTGCAAAAAAATAATTCTCGAAAATTTGTTTAGATAGTCGTATTAAATATTAATTATATAAACAAAAAAAAAGGGAATTTTCTAAATAAATATAAACCTGATAGAAATAAAAATCGGGTCGAAGGGTCGATAAAATGTAAATACATAGTAGTAGATAAAAAGGTCTATGATAACACCTTATCTAAAATTCGTGTAAAACTTTATTTATTAATGAGCCTTATCGAGGTATTATTTAATTCGATGTAAATATTGTGTTCGTTTGTAAATTGTAACTGTAAGCCAGACCTTTGACTCAGAAAGTTAGCTAAGAAAATTTATAGAAAGACAGATAGTCGTATAATTTTTAAAAACACGCATATAAACAGGGTTACTTGTAAAACAGTAACTTGTAAGAGCAGTGGTGGCTCAGTGGTGAGACCTCGGACTTCGAATCGATAAGTCCGTGGTTCGAGACCAGGCGAGCGCGCAGGAAATAAATTGATTTTTCAATTTATCTGCGCATGTTGTAACATCACCACTGCTCGAACGGTGAAGGAAAACATCGTGAGGAAACCGACATGTCGAAGAATTAAAAAGTTCGACGACATGTGTCATCCGCCAACCCGCACTTGGCCAGCGTGGTGGATTATGGCCTGTACCCTCATAGGAGGCCCGTGTCCCAGCAGTGGGAACGTATATGGGCTGATGATGATGATGATGATGACTTGTAAAACACCGGCAACCTCGCAGGAAAAGATAGCTAACATCATAAGCAACAACATTTGTTCTACGACTTTTGATAATTTGTTAGATTTTATTTTCATACAAAAATAAATATTCATTTACTTTTCCGTTTGAATCTTATAAACTCTACGCCTCCGAAAAATTACGTAAACAAGAAGCGAACGAAAGGGGGAAAGGGGCGTCGCGTCGCGTCGTCCATCCGATAATGAATAGAACATAAGCTCCGTCACGCTGGAACCCGCTTTAAAAAAAACCTTACTTTTTTTCAGCCTATTTTACCTACAAACGATGCTAATAAATGTAGTATAGGTCAATTTTTTGTAGTCTTATTAGTTACTTAGAAAACATCATTGATATCGTTCGAAGTAAAAAATATAAATAATAGCGTGTTGATTAGTTTTGGAATGGGTTCCAAATTGATTGTAGTTTATTGTAGTGGCAAGAAAATTCTTTATTTGCGTTGTTTTATCTCAAATTATTGCAAGAAGGTCACAATAACAAGATTTTAAAAAATAAATAACACTTGTTCAAAAACTACAAACGATGCTAATAAATGTAGTATAGGTCAATTTTTTGTAGTCTTATTAGTTACTTAGAAAACATCATTGATATCGTTCGAAGTAAAAAATATAAATAATAGCGTGTTGATTAGTTTTGGAATGGGTTCCAAATTGATTGTAGTTTATTGTAGTGGCAAGAAAATTCTTTATTTGCGTTGTTTTATCTCAAATTATTGCAAGAAGGTCACAATAACAAGATTTAAAAAAATAAATAACACTTGTTCAAAAACTACAAACGATGCTAATAAATTTAGTATAGGTCAATTTTTTGTAGTCTTATTAGTTACTTAGAAAACATCATTGATATCGTTCGAAGTAAAAAATATAAATAATAGCGTGTTGATTAGTTTTGGAATGGGTTCCAAATTGATTGTAGTTTATTGTAGTGGCAAGAAAATTCTTTATTTGCGTTGTTTTATCTCAAATTATTGCAAGAAGGTCACAATAACAAGATTTTAAAAAATAAATAACACTTGTTCAAAAATTACAAACGATGCTAATAAATGTAGTATAGGTCAATTTTTTGTAGTCTTATTAGTTACTTAGAAAACATCATTGATATCGTTCGAAGTAAAAAATATAAATAATAGCGTGTTGATTAGTTTTGGAATGGGTTCCAAATTGATTGTAGTTTATTGTAGTGGCAAGAAAATTCTTTATTTGCGTTGTTTTATCTCAAATTATTGCAAGAAGGTCACAATAACAAGATTTTAAAAAATAAATAACACTTGTTCAAAAACTACAAACGATGCCAATAAATGTAGTATAGGTCAATTTTTTGTAGTCTTATTAGTTACTTAGAAAACATCATTGATATCGTTCGAAGTAAAAAATATAAATAATAGCGTGTTGATTAGTTTTGGAATGGGTTCCAAATTGATTGTAGTTTATTGTAGTGGCAAGAAAATTCTTTATTTGCGTTGTTTTATCTCAAATTATTGCAAGAAGGTCACAATAACAAGATTTAAAAAAATAAATAACACTTGTTCAAAAACTACAAACGATGCCAATAAATGTAGTATAGGTCAATTTTTTGTAGTCTTATTAGTTACTTAGAAAACATCATTGATATCGTTCGAAGTAAAAAATATAAATAATCCAGCAGCTCTAAGAAAAAAGTAGTGTCTAAAAAAGATTTAATGAAGAAAAAAACAATACATATGCTATTTTATGTAATAAAATAATCATAAATATTTATATGCAATTACAAGAGTGATATGTGATATAACTTAGTACTACTATTTGTTATTTTTTTATAATTTCAACTAATAATAAAACTACAAACGACACGAAATCCAAGGCTCATAATTGTTTTGAATATATTAACTTATTGAACACTAAATTTTTTGTTTTTTATTGCTTACAGGGGTTTAGCAGCCACTACAAACATATGAGTTTAGCTACAATCAACTACATTGTTTGTAGTTTTTGAACAAGTGTTATTTATTTTTTTAAATCTCGTTATTGTGACCTTCTTGCAATAATTTGAGATGAAACAACGCAAATAAAAAATTTTCTTGCCACTACAATAAACTACAATCAATTTGGAACCCATTCCAAAACTAATCAACACGCTATTATTTATATTTTTTACTTCGAACGATATCAATGATGTTTTCTAAGTAACTAATAAGACTACAAAAAGTAACTAATAAGACTACAAAAAATTGACCTATACCACATTTATTGGCATCGTTTGTAGTTTTTGAACAAGTGTTATTTATTTTTTAAAATCTTGTTATTGTGACCTTCTTGCAATAATTTGAGATAAAACAACGCAAATAAAGAATTTTCTTGCCACTACAATAAACTACAATCAATTTGGAACCCATTCCAAAACTAATCAACACGCTATTATTTATATTTTTTACTTCGAACGATATCAATGATGTTTTCTAAGTAACTAATAAGACTACAAAAAATTGACCTATACTACATTTATTAGCATCGTTTGTAGTTTTTGAACAAGTGTTATTTATTTTTTAAAATCTTGTTATTGTGACCTTCTTGCAATAATTTGAGATAAAACAACGCAAATAAAGAATTTTCTTGCCACTACAATAAACTACAATCAATTTGGAACCCATTCCAAAACTAATCAACACGCTATTATTTATATTTTTTACTTCGAACGATATCAATGATGTTTTCTAAGTAACTAATAAGACTGCAAAAAATTGACCTATACTACATTTATTGGCATCGTTTGTAGTTTTTGAACAAGTGTTATTTATTTTTTAAAATCTTGTTATTGTGACCTTCTTGCAATAATTTGAGATAAAACAACGCAAATAAAGAATTTTCTTGCCACTACAATAAACTACAATCAATTTGGAACCCATTCCAAAACCAATCAACACGCTATTATTTATATTTTTTACTTCGAACGATATCAATGATGTTTTCTAAGTAACTAATAAGACTACAAAAAATTGACCTATACTACATTTATTGGCATCGTTTGTAGTTTTTGAACAAGTGTTATTTATTTTTTTAAATCTTGTTATTGTGACCTTCTTGCAATAATTTGAGATAAAACAACGCAAATAAAGAATTTTCTTGCCACTACAATAAACTACAATCAATTTGGAACCCATTCCAAAACTAATCAACACGCTATTATTTATATTTTTTACTTCGAACGATATCAATGATGTTTTCTAAGTAACTAATAAGACTACAAAAAATTGACCTATACTACATTTATTAGCATCGTTTGTAGGTAAAATAGGCTGAAAAAAAGTAAGGTTTTTTTTAAAGCGGGTTCCAGCGTGACGGAGCTTAGAACATAGACTTACAAATGTTAGGAGAGTACTATAAATTATAAAAGTTTAAAAAATCATTTAAAAATAATTTATTGCGTTATGCCAAAAGTCGTAGAACAAATGTTGTTATTACTTATGATGTTAGCTATCTTGTCCTGCGAGGTTGCTGGTGTTTTATAAGTAACCCTGTATAAAGGTGGGTTCCCACGGCCTGATTACTTCACAGGCATTGGCAGACGACAGGCGCCTTTGTTTAACTACCTATACCTACGTGTGTTTCTACCATTAATTATTCTATCCTTTAAATATGTAAGTACCTACTATGAAGAATAATGATGAATGTCAATCTCTATGTATCCTTCATAATCATATCTTTCATAACAAGAATAATTTGAATCCTAATTCCTAGATACCTATGTGTGAATATTTTGAACGATTCGATTGTTCGTAACTTTTGTGAAAACTAATAAAAAATAAAACAATTAAAACAATCACACAGGCCTCAATTATCTCCTTTAATTGTAACAAAGGTCATGGCATTAATGAACAGACAATAGCTTTTATTTGGACAGAATAATCATAATAATGATAGTACACTCTATGAGATAAAACCGCTACGGAAGTATAAACAAAAACTACATAAAAAATAGCGTATGTCATATGTGCCGAGCACTGCACGTGTCAGAAGTGAAACTTCTATAGATCAAATATCAAATTAGAATCAAATGAGACCAAAAACGTCGACTTTCTGTTTGTGACGGTATTGCCATGACGCGACCTTGAAATTTTAATCTCAACGCGCTAGAAGTTTTACTTCAATAATAGCATACCTAGATTACCTACCTAGTTACAAATATGAAACATTATTACGCGACGCAATTCTTTTTTATTTTCAACTACTTAAATTGCCACAACGCGAACGTCACCCAAGGATTTTTTTTCCGCTCTTTGTTAACCGACTTCAAAAAAAAGGAGGAGGTTATCAATTCGGCCGGTATGTTTTTTTTTTTTTTTATGTATGTACACCGATTACTCCGAGGTTTCTGAACCGATTTACGTGATTCTTTTTTTGTTCGATGCGGGATGGTGTCGAATTGGTCCCATAAAAATTTTGTTCGGACAGGCCCAGTAGTTTTTATTTTATGGGCATTTTTGCAAATGCAAGTTTGAAGTCGGTTGTTTTTAACGCAGTTATCACTTGTCATTAATTATATATGGAAAACCAAGGATCCAATCCGAAGTAATATGGATATAATATAATAGGTAGCTTTAATCCAAAAAAAGGTGAAAAATGAAAATATAGTTTTATCCCAAAAAATTGCAACGAGAACAGAAACTACAAGGGTAAATTTGTATAGATTTATTTATTTTTCTATTTTTGGAAAATTACAAAAGAATCTTATTTTACTATTAAAACGAAGCACTAGTCTATTTATATCGACCAAGGTCAATGGCCTTCAAAACGTTGATATATTATTATTAAAAATATCCAAAACATCGATTACCTACTGCTTATCTGATTGATCATCATTCGCATGTAGGTAGTTGACGTTCTTGCATGACTAAACATTAATTATCATATTCTGGTTCCATCTATTTACAAAACCATTGAGCAGTATTTTATAAGATCTAAGTTATTCATCATGATTCCAATCTATGATAAATGTATTTAATTCCTGTTTATTTATAGTTTTTTATAGATTTAAGCGACTTTATCTTTTAAGTTTTATATATATATATATATATATATATATATAGATATCTCCATGGGCACTATGTTGATCAAACGTGCCATATAGTTAGTAATTATTTGATCCGTTTTCACTTGTTGATCCGGTTGGTATTTGTGGATCCATTGCCACACCACCGTCCGTATGTGGATCCGAACGGAGCCACAAGTGTCACCATCAGTAATAATAATAATTACGTGCTTTTTATACAAATCCACCTTTTTTGCGTTTTAGCTCTTGTTGATCCGATTCAAATGAGCCAATCAGAGCCCACCGAGCTCAGCCATTGGTCGCTTGCGGCCTTAGCCATTTGAAGGTTTAAAGACATTTATTCCCGTTAAAGAAACGTATGTTGCCGTTCGCCTTCCATAATTTGTTCGGATCTTCGGGAGGGCAAGATAGCTAGCTCGTCTATTAGGATAGTGGCGATTTGATGTTGAGATTATAATATTTGTATTTATGTTTTTATGTAGCGCTTTGCGGATGAACATACACGTATTATAAAAGTATAATTGTTTTAAATTCATTATTTTAGTGTCGTCGTAGATTTTATTTGTAGATGTTAAAAAAGGATAGTTAAAGATAGTTTTAATGATTTTATTTTGTAAAATTTGGAGTGGCGCTAATTTATTTTTGTAAGCACTCCCCGATACTTCTATTAAATACATTAGGTGCGGCTTTACTAACGTGTTGTAGATGGTGTGGCGTAATTTATGAGGAACGAGCTTCCGCCCACGACTTTGTACGTGCATCCCCGTTTTTCCCCGTTCCCGCAAGAATTTCGGGAAATCCTTTCTTAGGGGACGCCTACGTTATAACATCTACCTGCATGCCAAATTTCAGCCCGATACGTCCAGTGGCTTGGGCTGTGCGTTGATAGATCACTATATCAGTCACCTTTGAGTTTTATATATATAGATGCAAGAAGTAATATTATGCAGAGATCTAGGAAGTGCTGATAATTTATTTTTAGGTGGTCGATGTGATAATTCCATTTCAGAGAGCTGTCGATTCGCAAACCTAGGCATTTCTCGTGGGTTTTATGTTCTAATACAACACCGTTAATTATAAGTGGAGCGTGTGGTGGAATAATTTTGTTATGAGCTTTGAATTGAGATATATATTTTATTTTTAGTAGATTGCATTTATTTATTTAATTTATTTAAATCATTTTGTGCTTGCGCTATCATGTCATGTATAGAGGGACCAAAATAAAACAGACAGGTGTCATCCGCATAAAGTGTTAGGTGACCATTTAGCTTTAAATCTTGGAAATTATTAATATAAATTAAAAAAAGCAATGGGCCTAGAATCGAACCTTGTGGTATGCCACATGTAATTGGTAAGGGAATGCTATCATGGTTATCTATTTTAACTATTCGTGATCGATTTTTTAAATATGATTTCAGCATATCTAGTGCTTTACCATTAATGTTAGTGGATGCTAATTTCTTTATTAAAAGTTCGTGAGAAACGGTATCAAAGGCCTTTTGTAGGTCAATAAACACTCCCAAAACTATATTGTTTGCGTCAATGTTCTGTTTTATTTTAATAGTTAGGTCCATAGTCGCTGACAGAGTGTTAGTGTTTTTGGCTTTAATCCGTATTGACGCACTGAAATAAAATTAAATGAGTCTAAATATTTTTCTAATCTCGTGTGTAAAATCTTCTCCAATATTTTTGACAATACTGGCAAAACCGAAATTGGCCTATAGTTACCAGTTTCAAATTTTGAGCCACTCTTATAGATAGGAGTTACCTTCGTTATTTTTAACGAGTCCGGAAAACGTCTTTGACTTATGGCTTGGTTAAAACTTAAAACAGTCGCTTAAGGTATGATTTAATTTTTAACCGACTTCAAAAAAAAGGAGGAGGTTATCAATTCGGCCGGTATGTTTTTTTTTATGTATGTACACCGATTACTCCGAGGTTTCTGAACCGATTTACGTGATTCTTTTTTGTTCGATGCGGGATAGTGTCGAATTGGTCCCCTAAAAATTTTATTCGGATAGGCCCAGTAGTTTTTATTTTATGAGCATTTTTGTCTGTATTTGTAAATGTTGCGAGTGCAAGTTTGAAGTCGGTTGTTTTTAACGCAGTAATCTACTTGTTCTTTGATGCATTTAATTGCTTTTGTAGTAATACCATCAAGACCTGTACTACAGTTTGAATTAAGGTTATTTATAATTATATATTTTTTTACTGGCTTCGGTAGGTCTGAACTTATTAGTGAGGTAATTTTTTAAAATTTCGTAGTTGTCTTTAGATTTCCTCTCCTTTGAGTTATAAGATGTCAATTCTGGGAAACCAGTAAAAATTACATTTTTTTCGCGGCTCTTTCTGTCCCGTAGTTCCTTGATTAAGTTTTAATTTATATGAAGTTGATTTTTAGATGTAAAACCCGATGGGTTGGCTGACTGATTTATTGATTGAAGATTTAATTCCAGTGATTTTAATTTACTCTCACCCTAGTTTATCTGGGATTCTAATTGAGAAATAGTACTTTCAATATGTTTTGTTCAGTAATTATCATACATGCTGATGACTTAATTTCATTGATTTGATTCGTATTTTGGCGAATTAAATTCAAAGATTGTTCGTTGGACGATTTAATTTCGGTAATTTGTGTTTTTACCTCAGAAATGTTTTCATGAATTTTGTTTACTATTTGTTCATTTGAGCATACATATTTTTCAAGTAATGTACTAATACGGCTCAACTCCGACCGAATATCCTTCATATCATCACTAAATCTGCAATCTTGTTCTAGCGATTGTTTCCGTTTTCTGTAAGTAATTTGAGTATCAGTTGGCGTAGAACTCGTAGAAAACGAACTTAGCCTCGATAGATCGGGATGCGATCCACCGGCAGTACCCACTGCACCACTGCTGGTTAAACGTGTTGGCGATCTGCGTACACTCATATTTACTCCGTAATGGATAATTTGTGCAGGAATATGAGTCGTCATTTGTTTGACCTAAATCTAACATTTTAATTATTTTATCAGATTGATATCAGAATCAGGGCATACGCGAACGCTACACGTTAATAAATATTATGATAATTATCTTGATATTTATTATTTACTGATGATTCAAGAGGTAGGTTGTTATTTGTAGGATGCATACCTACTACTTGAGAATTATCACCGTCACTGTATGATTTTTTGCTAGCCCTAATTTCATATTCCCATGTCAATGTCATGCAAGTGCATATAAATGGAACTGATCAACATACGACTTATGATTTGGTATATAAAACGGAGTCAAGAGGTGTTTGAGCATTTCAAAATTGGAACCGTTACGGAGTCGAGTTCGTCTAGTCTAGGCGGATTTAGCAATGTATGGAACATTACCTAACTATAATATGTTTGTGTACGGAGCCAACAAATACTGTAGGGTTTACGAAAAATAATCTATGTTACTTAATATACAGTTTCATTTTGGCGGATCAAATAAAGCTGTAATAATTTTGATAATATAAATGGATCTGATCAACATACGACTTTGGATTTGGTATATAAAACGGAGCCAACAAGTGTTTATGGGTTTCTGAATTTCGGCCGTTACGGAGTCGATTCAGTTCGAGATCTTAGCAATAAAAATGTTGAGTATATCAGTTTCTCTATGAATACGTTTGGCAACATCGCCCAAATATTTGCGCCGTTGCCACTCCGGGCAAGATCTATGCAACCGGAGTCGAGTAATATCGGGGTAAAGGTGGAGTCAGGAATGCACGGCAGTCAGGCTGGATCAACTTAGTGCCCAAGTTGGTATTTATATATATATATATATTATATTAATAACAAAATCACAGCATACTCGATTGCCTCAAATAATTTGTCTATAAACAAATTATCGGCTAATAAGCTAAAAGAATAGGTAAATGTGTCATTTGAAGCAATATTGAAGTGAAATTAGAAAAAAAGTGTAACATTTTTTCGTTACGCGCCATCGTTTTCTTATCCCTACCACGCGTGATTCGACTTATTTCTGTAAAGTTGCATATAGTAAATTATTTTTTGAAAAATAAGGTCATAAAGAAGTTTCACTTCTTACGTGTGTAGTGTGTACATTAGTAGGTACCTACACGCACACATTTTTTTATCATATTAGAAAACCTTTTTCCATTGTTAACGTTGGTTAACACAATCTTTGTGGACAATACTCTCTGTAAAAATCTTCCCAAAATTGCATTTGTTCTATATCTGGAGATGTACCGGGTGTTAACTTCTCTCCAATGTCCAAATAATGATTTTGTTCTGATGTATATGGAAGCCATTGTGCTCCTAAACTATCATCAGGCGTAGGGTTCCTTAAATAATTTTTTATATATAAGTAAATCAATTTGGAAATTAGATTATATAAATATATATACTTTATTATTGTTTTAAAACTTGTCCTTATTTCAAAATAATTAGGCACTCAAAGGGGACGGTAGCTAAAGCTAGTGAAAATAAATAAATAGGTACATTAAAGGTTATAACAAATTATTTCAATTCAAGTCTTTTACATATCTATGAATATAATTGCATGTAATAACGAGACAAATATCATACAATTTACTTCGAACGAAGGTCAATTTTAATTAGTATACATTAAATGTATCTTTAAAATAAATGACAAACCGTCCTCCATTATTAGTCTCTAATTAGCTTCAAATTACATAGAACAGAAATAAACACATTATCAACTTACCCGTATTTCGCAAAATTAGTCCATAATTTTGTAAATTGATCAATCATTTTGAAGGTTTTGGAATTCACATCAACTGCTGGTAGACCAATTGAAAACGGAAATAGATATAGTAAATCATCAACGTGCGATACAGGAATTCTCTTCTCGTATACGAAACTGCATCCTATCATATGAGCGAAAAGGTTCCTCTCAGATTTGCATGAAAATTTATATAAAAAAATTTTATTTTTGCTTTTCTTTGCACATAATTTCTGCCAAGTTAAGGCTCCATGTATAAAATAATCCATACTCAAAAATTTCAGTAATTCATCGAAATTACGTTCCTTGTTCACTAACTGATCTTTTAAATAATATTTCTTAATCTTTTTGCCAAGAGCCATTTGCTGAATAGGGGGAACATGGTTCATAATGTCGTGCGGCACAAAGAATTGTGCGTAATGACTGGCTTGCTCAATTACCTTTTCAGGAGGAGAACCCATTGCAAAATAGAGAATACCCTCATCCTCTGTGTATCCATTCATTACTTCTACCCCTTCATGAATACAATTTCCATTTCGCATAAGTTCAAAGAAGTCCCCTTCAATGAAACATTCTTGACCTTTAAATTTTTTTTCTGAAACGATGGCATAGCAAACATGAGGGAATAACTTTGCACTTTCAGTGAAAAATATAGGTACTTTTCTATTCACCAGGTTTTCGGCTGGTTGATTTTTGAAAAACTCAAATATCTCCTTATCATTGTTGCATTCGCATCCTAATTCTCTAGCCAAGAGGATAGCTCTGTCACGCGCTCCATATGTTTGTGCCCACGGACAAAGAGTGGTTCCGCTTTGCGTTATTGCTCTTTTAAATAGTCCTTTACTCATCGGTGAAATCAAGTGTGCCGATACGCTGGCTGCTCCAGCACTTTCACCAAAAATAGTTACATTAACAGGATTGCCTCCGAAGTTCCTTATGTTATTCTGCACCCACCTAAGCGCAGCGACTTGGTCTTTCATTCCTGCGTTTCCAGGAATATCTTCGGTGTCAAGACTTAGGAAGCCAAGTACATCGAGACGATAATTTATTGTCACCAGAATGACGTCATTTTTTATCAGAAATTCGGGTTCGTATTGATCGTCATTACCGCTGCCACACAAAAACCCCCCTCCGTGAATGTACACCATGACGGGAAGTGGGTTCTCTGGTTCAATATTAGGAGTATATACATTAAGATATAGGCAGTCTTCTTCGCCCTTGAATTCTGTAGATTGGGCAAATATAACATCCATTTGGCAGCTTACTGGGCCGTGTTTTTTAGCCTCACGCACTCCAGTCCATGGCGTTTTAGGTTTCGGTGCCTTGAAAGAAAATTATACACATAATTAACTACTAGTATGATCCTATTATTATACTAACAGAGGGTTTAATAAATGTTATTCACCATCAATTCCAAACTCCAACGATACTAGAATCTATTAACTTATTAAAATTAAAAATTATTAAGAAATAAGATGATAGAACTGGGTGGTCTTCATCTTTATTAGAAAAAGACTCTATTTTCTATTTCTAAATATTTTTTCTTCTATTTCTAGATTCTAGATATTTTTTCAATAGAAGAGAAATAATGCGGTATTTTTCTCCAATACCCGCTGGTAAAAACAAACGGAAGCAGATAACATAAATGTACCTAGTTAGCACTATCAAATTATTCAAGCTATATAAAATGCCTCAAAACAAAAACAAGAAACACTAGAGATAAGAACAATTAAAATATTTTTGGACATTGCTTAATATCGTAAAATATCTTAATTTCGTTACCTTAAATCTCAAATCTCCCAGGGGAGGCTCCGCGTACGGAATACCTTTGAAACTAAAGTAGGGTTTGCCGTAAACATTATTCACTTTACAACCCTCCAACACCCCCTCATTCACTTTAATTCTAACCATTATATTATCTTCAAAACATGTGATCGTACTAGAGATCGCGGGAAAAATGTAAATATATTTTGAAACAACTCATTTATTTCTGTTCGTATCTACCTGATCAGGTTCCATAAAGACTATTATGTCGCAGTGTGTTTTTAAAATTCAGCCGTTTTGTGATATGCCCAGTTATTATTATACGTAAAAATATTTAGTTATACTTAATTTTTTTTCTAATCGTATGACGTGAAATCTTGTCTTTTAACGTAATTTAAAAGACAAAATTTCATAGATGTCTTGTAATGGGTGTACATATTTGGATTAACCGTTATTAGTTTAATCAATAAGAGCGAAGCGAAGCGTACTCGAAAGTGGACCCGTATTCTACCTACATATTATTACCACAATATTACTTTGGTAGGACATAGGGTTTGGTTTTAGCTTAGCTAATGAAAATGATGTTTGTTTCTTATTTTCACTTATACTCACTGGTTATTCATTTGGATTCATTAAGTAAGTATGCAATAAAATAATGAATAAAGCAGTTAAATTAACTAACAAGTCGTTTCATTAGGAATCTGTGTAATAAAAATAATAAATGAAGCAGGAAAATTCAATACGTGTACATCAACAAATCATAAGGCGTGTTCACACAGAACGAGCAGCCTGGCGAAGCAATTTTTGCGATAGGCTGCTCGATCTCCGCGGATGGGGCCTACCTACCCGTGAAAAGCGATTGTGCTGCCGTCATCGGCCGAGGCACACGAGGCACGCAAAGCATCTCGCTCTGTGTGGATCTGCCTACAGAACTAATATAGTTCTGTGGATCTGCCTATTTACTTTTTATGACAGTTCACTATAATAACATCGGCACAGCAATGTAACGTGGGCTGGCTGATTGCCATTGGTATTAGAATAAATGTTATCAAGTACACGAACATTATTAAACAACAATTAATTTATTTATATACCTAGCTAGTTATTATTTATTATATAGCTAGTTACTAGTTATTTTATATAACCACATTCTGAACGTAAGTTCTTAGTTACTTGATCAGTCATTTTGAATGAATGAATGAATGAAAAATACTTTATTGTACACCTTAAAGACACCTTTATTGTACACCTTTATTGTACACATTTTGGTGTGTAAAGTAAAAAAAAAATCTTCTTTAGTGAGATAGGCATTTGTAAAATTGGCTAGTTTTACTAGAGTTGTTACATTTTTAAATGATTGTTTGTCATTAGATTTATGTAAAACATTATTTCACATTTTTATGAGTTCTTTCTAAGAAATATTAAAAAAAATCCGGATTTTTAGACCTGTCGTTTTAACATAACTATAAATGGTTAACCTCGGAATGAGAGATAACATCTTATAGTTTAAACTTTATACATAAAATTAACGTATGCAGCGTGCATAATTTGCGAATTTTTTTTTTCAAGTTTTTATAAGGAAGCGGATACGCGTACGGCACAGGAAGTTAATTTTTTTTTATAATATTCAAAATCTCCATCCTTTAAAAAAAATGAATCCCTATTTCCCTTGGTTACGACATCACGCGTGAACGGGTGGATCGATTTCGAAAATTATTTTTTTATAATATTTCTTGAAGTACGAGGATGGTTCATAGCGGAAGGCTTTACACTGCAGTTCTATAATATCCGCGAACCAAAATGTTTCTTATTTATTTGAAATTTGATGCCTTCCGGTTCGTCTTATTTAAATTTTGTCTAGTTCTGACAGTTTAGTTTTTTGTTAATGTAATTATTAATTAGGTAGTTACTTAAATTTTTCCATAAAAATCTTTTAGAAAATCTAGTTAAATAAAGGTCATGGCCATAGAGTATACAAATACTACTGTCATGGAATATCCGGTTCGTTAACATAAAACAACACGTTTTTTTAACATGTATTACCTGCATGGATTACATATTGTCTTTAATGTAAATGAGGCTAAGAGCAATAAACCTATAGAGTTCTTATATTGAGACAGAACAAAATACATATTTTCTAATCTACTTACTCTTAGTCAATAACAGCATAAGCCAGATTGAGATAGCGATAGGGTATCTGCACTGTCTTCAAACGTAGCGCGCCGGCAGTCAGTTTGTTTTCCAACCAGCTGGTGGGCTCAGTGTGTCAAGTGTTTTTAACGAAATATTTAGAAAATATAAAGTGTACAGTGTTTCTTTTTATTTGTCAGTGTGCTAAAATAACTATTGTATGTTTATCAACCGGCTATCACTAGTCGAATGGGAGTTTTGGATAAAAACAATGTGCAAATATCTTTCCATCGGTAAGTGATTTTCAGCAAATTGATAAATATTTATGTTTTAAACCTATTTGAAGGTTTTATCAAGCGCTTTTTTGTAATTTCATGTTGTAACTGTAACATTTACCCACTTTATGGGGTTGTGGAATATAGAATAATGAAATAATTTTTTAAAAATGTCACAATAATATCACGTTTGGCATTTTGTTTACCACCGTAGTGTTGTAACACATCTACCGTATATTATCGATTTATGACAAAAAATCTATTTCATATTAACGTTGATTTATTTATTTTGTTTCTTATATCAGATTTATATTAAGTAGTTGTTGTTGCAAATAATAGATGTAAATTTTTTACCGCAGGAAAATAAAACGGCCACGTGGTTGTTTTATTTGCCTTATGTGTTTTAGTTTTCGTTCGTTGTTTATTAATTTATCTTTCAGATTATTAATGAATTCATTTTGTTTTAGATTTCCAGAGCTAAATAAAAAATGGGTATAAAACATGAGACATGAGTTGATTGGACGCCGCCACAATTTGCTATATTGTGTTCACTGCATTTCGAGCCTGCGTGTTATCAAGATGGATACTCTAGAAGAATTGTGCAATCTTACGCTTACGTTTTTTTTGTTCCTGTAGTTAGATAATAAATACATTTGATTAAAGAGAGTGAATTATTATTTTGAAATTTTTTACACATAAGTTACTTTAAATGTGTAACTATGTGAAAATTAAACGGTTGATTAAATGACAGTTCTCATAGATGAGAAACTACTATTGAAATACATACTTAATATACATGCGTTTTCAAAGAAAAACCCGCATAGTTCCTATTCCTGTTGGATTTACGGGATCAAAAGTAATTTTTCCAAATTTCATTGTAATCGGTTTAGTAGTATTCGCGTGAAAGAGTAACAAACATTCATCCTCACAAACTTTCGCTTTATTAGTAGGATGTTAGGAAAATGTTTTCATTAAGACTGTCCTTTTATTAACTTGTTAAAATGCTGCATGATTCCTTCATGCTGACTGTGCCTTTCTCCTCACTCCTTTAACTTTATCATCATTTCCTTCTTTATTTTAAATTACATTTCAAGTTTTAAAATTTCTTTTATAATATACTAGCTTTCCGCCCGCGTTTTTAAAGAAAATCCTGCACAGTTCCCGTTCACGTGGGATTTCCGGGATAAAACCTAACCTATGTGTGTATGTACAAAATTTCATTGTAATAAAAAAGAATAACATCCATTCTCGCATAATTTCGCATTTATTATATACAAATAATGTATTCAACTGAAATTAATTATAAGTTTTGTTTTTTTTATTTATTATTTCACGAATCCGTAAATGCAAAATACATTCACGATTTTATCGATTGAAGCACATCCCATCACTATCACCTTCTATCTATCTAAATACGTACCTATAGTAAAAATGGTGCCATGACTATGTTGAAACGTAGCTTGTTGTCTATAGCTGTCTCATTCTTTCATACGACGTTTTCTTTAGATAGAGAGAAACAAATATATGTAAATTGTATACGCTCGATACAAGTACTCTATAGGTTTATTGCTCTTAGAAATGAGGTTTCTTAGAATAATTTATTGCACAGATATACCTAATCGTGTATAAACTGACATTGAGGCAAGACTGTAATTATAATGTGTTTATTATTAATGTTTAACCGACGCGGACGATCCGAAAAACAAAGGTGGTTCTTACCTCGTCTGTATTTTTTTTGGTTTTGTTACTACATAGCTCCGAAACTTCTTAACAGATTACGTTGATTACTTATGTTTGATAAGAAATTGTTTTCATTTAGTCGCATTTTAGAGTCTGGTGTCTCTCTCCTCTGGATTTCCTATTAATAACTAGGTACCTATGTAATATATTACAATATATAATATATAATAACAACACGTTCAATATATATACCTATAGTATATATATTGAACGTGTTGACGCGTGAGCGTAGCACCGAGGGGTCCTGGGTTCGATTCTCGGTGGAGACGAAGAAAAAAAAATGTCTCGGTCTGGTAGGACACAGAAAGCTGATCACCTACTTGTCCCTAAGGAAAATCGATCAGTGAAACAGATGTATAATGCATCTGCCTCTTACCCCAGTCCCCACTAGGGGACATAGGACTTCAGTTTTATGTAATATATTACGTAGTTAACCAAAGAGTAGGTACCTTTTTTATATAGGTACTTACCTACCTACTGAAATAGTTAACTAAGTGAGCTCGTGACTGATACAATGTGGTTTTTATTTTTTAAACCAATTAGCACTTACTAATACATTATAACAACTGTTAATAAACAGAAAACACATAAACATGAATTATACTCTTTTCAAGGTCTATGCTGCTACTATAATATAAACACGACATTTTACGAAGATGAATGGTTATTATTTTGTTTTTTTTTCTATTATTCAAAAAGGTCGGATTTAGAACAAATTTGTAGGCACACAGCGAAATTACTTTCCGCCGCCTGACTGTCTGTTCAATGTTCATATTATGCTTAAAACTTTTAAAATATGCAACGGATTATGATGCGCTTAATTTATAGAGTGGTTCTCGAGAAAGGTTATTATAGAATATAATATGTTAAGTTTTAGTCAGCGGGCGAAGCCACATGAAGAAAGCTACTCTATAATATAACAATGAATCGCAAAATGTGTTGGTAAGCGCAAAGCGCATTTAACTCGAGAACGGCTGAACTGATTTCGTTAATTATTTTTTTATAATATCCCTTGAAGTACGTGGATGGTTTATTAAGGTTTGTTAAGGAGAGCTAAGGGGCGGACCACGGCGGACCGCTAGTTATAAATAAATATTAAAATTTGTTTTCGGTTCCAATTTATTTTTTGTATAAAACATAACGACCTAAGTAACTAGGTATATACATACATCAAAAATAAGTTAGGTACTTGCACCATATGAATGCTATATTATCTCCTTAGTTCTTATCAAAAAATAATAATAAAGAGCTTTATCTAGGTAATACGTTTCGATAATCAACATTATATAGGGTCATTGCGCCTGTTCGCGTCCACCTGCCTATTCGCGTCCATTTTGCGGATATCTTTTAGAAAATTCACGAAAATAAGTATACTTTATGTAAAATTGTAATAAGAAAAATTTCCGATAATACCTCAATGTATAAGAGACATGCACACATATTCAAAATATGCCTGCGCACCGCCTATCCTATTTAAAAAATATATTTAATTTTGGCTATTAAACGAGAGAGCTAAAACGCGCGGGATTTTGAGAAAAAATAGTGCGCAGCGTCGCGTTTGACGGTAAGTATCTTATTGTTAAATGTGAATTTTTGAATATGTAACTGTTTCTTTGCTTTGCTAACAAAACATGGAATAGTATGGATTATAAATAAGCTTATTTCTTTTACAATTAATAGCTAAAATAAGGTGGACGCGAATTACTACACCGAATTTGTACAACTTCCATTTTGCGTCCACGGTGGGCGCAAACTATACCTGTAGTGCATAACAATAGAACATATTGCGTCCACATTGTTTTTCATTACGTAGCAATGAATTGTTTGTTAAAATATGTAATTTAAAATAGATTGTAAATTTTTGACTAAGACCACAAGTTGATAATTTAAATTTTCATTCAAATTAGCAAATTTTTATGCTATTTTTTCATTTTAAAATGGGTATTCTAAGAATGAGACTAGTATTTTTGAGAATGAGAGTCTGTGGTTAAGAAAATAATATACAAAAGAGAAATTTAATTCTTTAGAAACTAAAAAATAGGGTAGGTAGGTAATCTTAATAGAACTGATTATTATTTATTTACATAACGTAACTTTGTTTTTTGTTAATTTTTGGTTCTAATAATGATGAGAAGATAAATATAATTAAGTTTTTCCAGTTTCCTTACACAGTGAATTATATTAATAATAATGTTGATTTTAGGGTTCCGAAGTTCCGAACCTAGAAAGGAAAAACCGGAATCCTTGTAGGATCACTTTGATATCCGTCCGTCTGTATGTCCGTCTGCCGGTCTGTCTTTCTGTCAAGACCCTTTTTCTCAGTAACGCGTAGAGGTATAAAGCTGAAATTTATTTTGAATACTCAAGTCTACGGTCCCTTGAAGCAGTGAAAAAATCAAACTTATAAGCCAAAGCAATCAAAAGATACAGCCGTTTATGCTGCCAATTTTCGCAAATTTCGACATTCGCAAGGGAATCAAAACCTACAGGGTACTTTACGTGAACACAGACACTTGAAGTTTGGTGCGAAGCAACGTCTTATAGCACAAATAAGGGAAACATTGAAAAAATAATCATTTACAGTTAAAACATATAAAAAAAGACAGGTTAATACGGAACCCTCGGTATGCGAGTCCCACTCGCATTTGGCCGGTTTTTATTAAATAACTGTATTCGTAAATAAATAATTTATTAAAATCTAATTTTTATTTGCATTTATCTGATAAAATATCACCCAATACATTCTTAATTCCTTTTCTAAGCTGGTGGACGCGAACTGGTCCACGGGTGGACGCAAAAAGGCATTTTTGGACGCGAACTGGGTAAAACGCCAAATTCTGCTGTTTGTCTAGATAAATAAAAACCACATGATATTTCCAACACAATTGAAAGTAAATCTTAAAATAGACTATGTAATGAACACGTTACATAAATTTTGCGTTGAAATTTGTTCTGGAACATTTTTATTTTCTCCTTCAGACTTTCCAACTGCACTAAGTGGACGCGAACTGGCGCAATTACCCTAGTCTGGATACAACTAGTATATTATAGTACCTATACTATTATATTATCTGTGGCTATACGTAAACTTCGTCACTCACTTTCTCTTCCTATCCTATCCTATTCCTACTTCCTACTAATATTATAAATGCGAAAGTTTGTGAGGATGGATGTGTGTGTATGTGTATGTTTGTAACTCTTTCACGCAAATACTACTGAACCGATTACAATGAAATTTAGCACACTTATAGAGGGTAACTTGAATTCACACATAGGATAGGTTTTATCCCGGAAATCCCACGCATACGGGAAGTATGCGGGATTTTCGCGGGCGGAAACTAGTCGGTTAAAAAAGTTAAAAATATTGTTCAGTGTTGAAGTAGGTATTTTCTATGTTCATAAGTTTGTGTATTTTTTGTTATTATTATATAGGTAGTTGGTGAGATGAACAGTGGTACCAACATCGAATAAAAATTTGATTATTTGTTTCTTATGCACTTCTTATGATTTAACTAAAAAACCACTCGATTAAAAAATACTTCGACAGAATTTTGAAAGTAAAAGTCATCTATACTAATGTTATAAAGATGAAGAGTTTGTTTGTTTGTTTGAACGCGCTAATCTCAGGAAGTACTGGTCCGAATTGAAAAATTCTTTCGGTTAGATAGCCCATTTATCGAGGAAGGCTAGGCTATATTATATCATCACGCTAAGACCAACAGGAGCGGTACAATGCGAGTAAAACCGCGGGGCACAGCTAGTAAGGGATAAACACGCCGCGGAAATTAAATAAAACAACACAATAATTTCATAGTAAGTAGGTATATTATAAAAATATGAAACTTTATCAAGATGTAATCAGTCACTTTAATATTTACTCAAAAAATATAATAATAAGTAATAACACTTATTATTAATTTATATTCCTTACTTATAATTCGATTAATTTCTTATTTCTAAAATCAGTTTAAAGCTATTATTAAGTATACAAATAAATACATTAAAAGTGTAATAATAATCTTCGTTTTTAAAATCAGTAAATTAACATTTCATAATTTACTAAAATACTTTTACACTTTTGTAAAACAATATACTGAATGGATGTTTAAACGTACATACAAATTGAGTTAATAAAATAAGTAAACAATAAAAACTTTAAAAATATTAAGTTTATTTTTAGTCATTATTTAATTAACTTTGTACAGATTTATTTGTCAGAATTAATAATATATTATATATTTAGGATTATTACAATTCTTCATTTATGTTACAAATCTTTAAATATAGCACCAAAAGTATTTTTTTTAATTTATTTATATAAACATGTGTTTCTTATCAAATAAAACGAGTGTAAAATTGTTTAGAAATTTATCTCATAAAGTAAAAATTCATAAAACAACAACAATGGCAAGAGAATCTTTTAGAAATAACAATATTCCTGTACTAATATAAATTATTAATGTTTTATTTCCATTAGTCTTCATAATTTTATTAATAATAAAACATTTTTTATTAGATAAAACATTCATTGAAATTAATATCTTATTATATGGCAGTCAGGTTCAAAGTCTATTGTATATAAACTCTGCCCAAAAACGCATGGGCAGAGTTATGTTTCGGACAATTTTTTGCGTGATAGTATTTTTTTTGTTATTAATAAACGCCAATGCTGTTTATCACAAAAAATGTAATAATTTTGTGTTCATTATTCTTTCCTTCACTCACGATGATGGAAGACGACAATTATTTTTCAGTTTCTTTTTCTTTGCAACAAAGTGATATCCACTCAATTTATCGAGTAAAACCGCATGTAAAAGCTAGTTTCACGCATAATGTTTCCCCGGGAACTCCATAGCGTCCAAACGTTTGTACACTTCAAGCATAGTGGGTCTCTCTTGTCGCAGATACTTTGTGCAATGTAAGCCGATTGCTATGAAATCTCGACACATTCGTGGATTTGCGTTTGGCGTGTTCTTTAGTATTGGATCTTCGAGGGTAGCTGTGGAAATGAAAATACATTTATTAAAATAGGAAAAATTGTAGTTGTATTGAATGAGACATATTATATTATGTATAATATTATTATTGACATGAAGAGTTTGTTTGATCGAGCTAATTAAGGAATATATTTTTTTATTCAGATAATTTTTTTAGTTTTGAAACATGAAAATGCTTATACATGTTTGATTTTTTTAACAATAAAAAATTTCGATTGTCAGTGTTCAAAACCAGTGTCTTGAACCTATCCTTTTTTTTTATTATTTGGATTTGTTTTCCGTTGTAATGGATCTCTTACCAAAATCCACCCCCTCCCTTGCTTGTTGCTGCATATAATTACTCAGCAACATGATGTTTCTCTCTCTACAAAACACAACTTGTATCCAAAAATAGTTTCTTGCCAAAATCCACCCCCTCCCTTGCTTGTTGCTGCATATAATCGCTCAGCAACATGATGTTTCTATCTCTATAAAACACAATTTGTATCCAAAAATAGTTTCTTACCAAAATCCACCCCCTCCCTTGCTTGTTGCTGCATATAATCGCTCAGCAACATGATGTTTCTCGCCCTTTCTATAGCTGGTAGTGCTGTTGCAACTTCCAACATAACAACACCGTAACTAAACACATCTACTGCGGGAGAGAGACAGCGCGATCGGAGGTACTCGTCGGGCAAGTATGGACGGGTTCCGTGCACTCTGGAATGTGTGAAATTAAGTTAAATATGGTAAATTATCATTTTATACATTTATTACGCACTAGCTTACCGCCCGCGGCTTCGCCCGCTTTGTCTAAAACCTAATAAATTATATACGAAAACCTTCCTCTTGAATCACTCTATCTATTAAAAAAACCGCATCAAAATCCGTTGCGTAGTTTTAAAGATTTAAGCATACAAAGGGACATAGGAACAGAGATAGCGACTTTGTTTTATACTATGTAGTGGTTCAAACACAAAATAAGATAAAGCACCGAACAATATATTTAAACATTATATAACAATAAAATTAAAGTGAATATCGATAATTGTAATAAACCAATGTCAATGGCGGCAAAAAGCTGAAGACCGAGTTCTATGGCGTGCCTTAGGAGAGGCCTATGTCCAACAGTGGACGGAAAAAGGCTGAAGAGAGAGTAATATAACCAAAACAATATTATAATAAATTATTTTAGGACGTTTTAGATTAGAAGAAAAAGAAGAAGAACATAATTTCCATTAAATTTATTTTCTGTGTATTTGATTATCGGGTTTGGAATGGCTGAACTAATTTTGCTGCTAAGAAGATAAGGTACGGTCTACAAAACAATGCTCTTTCTGTCTATATCTAACAAATGAAGTATAAACCACACAAGATAGCATAATAATTACTATTCTCTTTTAAGATTTTTTTCGAAGTGAAACTTCTTTATATGCTTTGAAAGTAAAACTGAAAGATCGCGTCATGGCAATACCGTCACGTCATGAAAACGACGATTATAAATCTTGTCAAAGAAGTTTCACTTCTGACACGTGTGCTCGGCACACACGCTTTTTTTTAACTAACTTGACACAGCTTATCGATTGCATAGAATCTTATACTAATTAAAAACTACGACCAATAGTATATTATTTATCGAATTCCTCACCTAGAAACCTTCATATGCGTTCTGTCTTCACCATATGGACCCTTTCTAGCGAGACCAAAGTCACCAATTTTGGGCATCGTACATTGGTCCAATAGAATATTAGCCGGTTTTATATCTCCGTGTATTAATGGTGTTCCCGCCATTGTGTGGAGGTATTGGAGTCCTCTGAAATATTACGGTAAATACCTACTTCAATATAAACGGTATAAACCATTTTTAATAGACTTTAAATACACAGACTTGTTTATATGCTATAATTCGCAAAAATCCTATCAGAACAGGAATTTTGCGAATTATCGAATACAAATGCACTAAAACTCCATAAGAATTGGTCAAACCAGGAGGAGTTGAATTTTAATTTTTAAATACGGACACCAGAATTTTATAAAAATGGTTATGGCGTGTCTGATAAGTTGATCACTATATTTGTATTCATTTATTCTTATTCACTTTTAGGTTGCCTGAAAGAGTTTTACTGTTTGTACATTTATATATATCCATGCGTTTTTTTTTTATATTTTTTGTGGCTTTTCAATTTTTTTTAATATATTTTCTACAAAAATTAGATATAATATAAAAACATAGACCTGGCAACACCATGCACTATTCTATACCGCTGCCCCCAAGACAACGGCGGGTGATGAGATTTACATCTAAGTCTTTGCTCTAAAGACCCTCCCGCCATTAATTGATATACTAAACATGCTTCTGGACCTGAAAATCCATACTAATATTATAAATGCGAAAGTAACTCTGTCTGTCTGTCTGTTACTCAATCACGCCTTAAGTACTGAACCAATTTGCATGAAATTTGGTATGGAGATATTTTGATACCCGAGAAAGGACATAGGCTACCTTTTATTGCGAAATATGTACCACGGGCGAAGCCGGGGCGGACCTCTAGTTATAAATAAATATACTTTTAAAACACGAATAACGAGATGGGATTTTCAAAATTTGTCATTTGTCCTAGTACTATTAATATTATAAATGCGAATGTTTCTGAATATGATGGACGTTTGTCTCTTTCACGCAAATACTACTGAACCGATTACAATAAAATTTGGTATGTAAGACATAGGCTACTTCTTATCCTGGGAACTTTTGCGGGTTTTTGAAAACGCGGGCGAAGCCGCGGGCGGAAATCTAATTAAACATTCAAGTGACTGAATTATAAAACTTTAAATATTCTAAATTCATTAAAAATAATATGAATGTCTTGAACAGAAATGTTTTTAAGCAGTTAAAAATGTAGGTATTAAAATTATACTTTATTATGGCAGACATCTCTGTTATGTAACTGTTTCAAATAAACTGTGGTATAATATAAAAGAAAGTTCTTTTAGCTGGTTTCCAAATAAATTAATTCAATTAAGGTATGAGAAAGCTTAAGACATACATATAAAAATATGTAAGCACCATTTAGGTATGTTTTGAGACTTTCCTAACAACAAATACTCAATTCATAAACCTGCCGTTAATTTACTAATAATATTATTTTTGGTTTATTTGCTTGGATTATGATAAAATATTATACTAGAATATATTACTATTGTTATACTTTAATATTAAATATTATTAGTTTTTATACAAAAATATAACAGATACATACAATATAATAATAATGAAACATACCTCCTAAACTATATCCATACAATGGCAGTATATTGTCATGTCTGTACTGATTGAGGCACATTTCACGAATTAATTCTTTGTTTTTGTCATCATTATCTCTTAACCGTTTAACAGCTACGGGTAAGAGTTTCCACTCTCCTGAAATTAAAAAAAAGTTAATATTAATAGTAACATATTTATTATTTACCATATTCAAGAAAAGTTATCAATTGCACTTAATTTTAATATTAATGGATAAATAGAAGATTCAGATTGCCTTTTCTGTTTGGGATTCATAAAAATAATTAGAATTTTTTTGCTGCTCATTTATTTTGACGAAATAATCTGAATAACAAAAAATAAGAATCACATTTTTTGGTTTATATGTAGTTCAAATGTGCTGTTTACGAACTGTGCTGTTAATTATAGTAAGCAAAAGAAAAAAAAACAATTATAAATTCAAAATATTTATACTCTATGACGCACATCAAAATCTCTATTATTGTCTGTGGTAAAAAAAACAATACCTTTAAAAACCTGTCCAAAACCACCTCTGCCAAGCAAATTACTATCATTCCAATTATTCGTCGCTTCCCGCAGATCCTCATACCTCAACATTGGTATGGCTGATACACTCTTAAGGAACTCGTCATCTAAAACATCACCCTTTCCACTTTGTGCTGTTGAACTATTCTGAAATGAAAAGAAAAATTGCAGATTTTTGTAAACGCAAAAAAAATGTATTATGTTTTGTGATAATTTTTTACACTATAATTTATACGTATATGTATGTTTGTATGTTTGTTACTCGTTGGCTGATGATGTATTTTAAGGATTGGTATTTAACAGAACAACATTAAACATATAGATTTAATTGCTTTTTTGCTAGTTAAAAACTATCAATTAAAAAATCATACTATGTTTTTAAAAGAAACAGTATTTGTGAATCATAGTTACCTTTGTGGAATCTGTATTTGAATCGTCTGTATTTGTATGAACTTCTACAATGCGACTTGGAGTAGGGAAATGGGCACCCTGAAAAGATAAGTTATATTTGTTTAAAAATATAAAAAATAGTTTTAAATAATAAGTTTCATTTATCATTATTTTTTTGTTAAGTAACTACATAGGTTATATATATTTTTATTATTACTTCACGTGAAATTAACTTCAAAAATTATTATCGCATTGTTTACCTCAACTTAATTGAAATTTTAAAGTTATTAAAACATATTAAAATAAAATATTTACCTTCTCTATAAGCATAACAGGAAGAGGCAATGAAGATTCGCTACCGTCCATTTTTTGTGTGCTCTGTTTATTTGCATTTTCTGAAAAAAAAAAGTCAAAATAAAACTAAATACGTAAAAAAATTATGAATACTGGCCTCTTTAACCACTTCCTCAGCTGTTTTAAGTAAAATTGAATGTTCACTTTTATTATTTTCATATTATCCTGTCGTCAAAATTAATTTGTATGAACTTACTCATCCATTCTTAGAAATTAAAACAATCAATCCTATACCTTTATTAATGATTCATTTCATAGAATTATAATTGTACAGTTCATGACCTATAGGAATGATTGTAAGTGAAGTTTGATGTTTCATTTTATTTCTATAAGGGCCGATGTTTCAATCCTTGGTTAAAACTTACCCGTCCAATAAAGTATTACACGATAATATTAAAATTTCACTTGTAAACTGTCAATTTTGCATGCAATAAGAATAATTTTTGAAATGGTAGTTTAATACGTTATTCGACGAATAAGTTTTAACCGAGGATTGAAAAATCAGCCCTAAAAGTAACATAAAAGTACTGGTACATTATGTTATTGTTCACTGCAGTTATGGCATATTGAAAATGTACCTTTTTAGTCTTTGATTACTTTTAACTGTGTATAACTTATAGAGCATGAAGCTGACAGTAGTCTATGGTATTTAATATTATATTACTGTACTTTTCTAAATTTTAATCACAGTTGAACTAAGGCAAAACCAGGACAAGCAGCCATTATACATGAAAAGTTATATTGTCTCCAATTAGATGCAATATTATGTATATAAACATTTCTACAAAATGTTAATAATATAAATTAGATATCTATTCATACATTTGTGCTTAGCATAGCTTCTTAACCCATTGAGCCCCGAGCGGCCCGATCGGGCCACGACACAAATCACAATAGATTTTCTATTGTGTCTGTGATTCTGGGGGCTGAGTTATTAAACAAAGTCTATGTTTAGCTGCTTACCAATTAAATTACTTCTATCCTTTATACTCCTACTGTCATGTTTCTGTAATAACTTGTGAAAGCGACTATCCACCACAGGAACTAAGCACCTTAAAGCTGGTATATGTTTCATTCTGTATAGTAGTATGAAAAGTTCCTCCACTCTGTGGTTCTGTTGGCCCCATTTTGTGAATAGCTGGTTTGTTGGTGATGTAGCTTGCCGTTTTGCTGTTTGTTCTATTTCCTATAAGAATGTATGTTATTATTATTTATTTCTTCAATAGTTATGACTATAGATAAGGGAAATTTTGTGACAATTTTACACAAAAAAACAGTAGTTTTTTAAGTGGCCTTATCACTTAGTACTGCTAAGTAGTATGTCTAAGCTGTATATATGTGTAATCATGTAAGTTAATTTATCTGTAACATTATGTGTAGGAAATGTTTATATTAGGTATAACCCAATAATTTTATAAACATATTTCAGAGTCAACGTGAATTTAAGAAGGTAAGTAACTCCAATTTAATAACATCATTATTGATGAATTACGTTTATTGTAAAAGTAATATATTAGAAATACCATACATATTTTAAAGGTAGTTATTAAGTAGATATGATTTGAAGATCGGGTGATGTATAATACAAATATTGTTAGTTTTTGAGATGATTTTCCTTAAGATAGTTCAGATTGTTTATGATTGAAATAATTAAGAATAACAATGTCATTTCAAAGAAGAGGGAGATAATTTAATATAAAACTGATCTTATCATTAATTTTTGTTTATTTTATAATGTTAATATTCACTCAGAATGAAATATTATGAAGTTATTATTTTCACTACCTATAGATAAAATGAGATTTAAAAAATATATTATAATTCGACAACACCTCTGTTTATTAAATAATGTTATTTATAATGTTTAATAGTTTGAGATTTGGTTTTAACTAAGTAGATAACTGAATTAATATTTAAAAAGATGATTGTATATCAAATAACCATTCAAAAACCGTTTTAGTAGATTATAGTATGAATAAATAGTTTTGAGTTCAAGCTCCCAACGGTAATGTATAGAAATAACCAACTTTATGGTTTTAGTTTATACATTAGGTACGTAAATTTGTTATAAGGAAAATTATTATAACGTAGAAGATACGAGAGAAGACGGTTTTAAGGCAAAAATGTATATTTAGTTTGGGAAATCCAAAGAGTTATATGCTTGCGTGTGGGGAAACCCGAAACTCCCAACAAATTATAATACTTACTGACGAAACTATACTTACATTGATATCAAACGCAGTATACTTCATATAAACTCCAGAGAGTTCCTTCCAGTCGTCATCGTTGTCTAATAATCTGCACAACTCTTTATTTATATCAAAAGGTAACTCGTAAATATACATTTTACACTTTCATTTATTTTATAAGGTTAAACAACATAGACACATCCTCGATAGACACCTGAAATTGACTGCGTAAAATTGACACTTGCGGAATGCGGGCTGCGGAGTGGACCAATGGACCAATGGAGTGGACAGCTGTTTACCTGTCAAATCAATGTCAAATTGACATTAATTTAAATGTTGCCATTTATAAAAACAAATAAAATATAGGGTAAGAGGTACAATGATTGGCACCTAAAGCAATTTACTGACTTTTAACGCTTGTGTAAAATCAACCGTTTATACTAGTGACCTACACTTTATGGCATTTGATTGTAAAATATATTAGGAACCATTTCGAATCAAAATTTAGCTGTATTAATAAGACTTTACATGATAAAATTAAACAAATATTGAAAAAGTCCCCAGGGCACTATTATTGGCACTCGGTGGTATAGTGATTAACATAGTGAAAGGTACAATGACTGGCACTCCAATAATTATACACGTGGTATGCCAATCAATACGACGGAGAACAAATAGTGTTGGGAATAGGCTTGTAATAATAAAATGCTGCAACAAATAGTAGCTAGGTATCTATTAACTGTTATAAGCCATGCAGATTAAAGAATCGAATTGAAAATGGGCGTCCGCTCGCTTCGTGATTGGTCCGCCTCTCATACGTTCTCGCTCTTCCTAATAGAGATTGAAAAAAATGCAAGATGTAAAATGATTTATCTTGAATATCTTTGTTGAATTGAATAATAATTAAAAAAATCTGGCTTAATTCACACAGCACCATCCAACATTGTGTTTACTACCTAAATTAAATACCTTTTTTTAATTACATATTATTATACCTACATGTTATAGCACCTTAGACACAACATGATTTTGTTATGAAGAAATCAAATCCAGGACCTTCTGCGTAGGAGGCAATGTTACTTTCTATCAGGCCTGTTATTGTTATTATAATTATTTACCTAATAAATCACATGAACGTTAGCACATCACTACTACTCCTCATTAAAAGTAGGTATAATTATTGGCACCATACGAGTATAATGATTGGCAATCGCCTTAAAAGTACAATAATTGGCCCTGCCAAAATTTGGATGCAGACTCACTATCACCATAGTATGGCTTTTTATGAATAGAACTTTTAATGCACGTCATAAAAAGTCCAAAATCTAACATGGATAATTGTTAAACCGTTATCTATTCATTGGCCCCCGTGCCAAAAAACTGTACTCTCATACAAAACATGGCTCATAGTCATTGGCACCCCAAGAACTCAATAATCAACAGATTTTTATGACAAATTTTGCTTTAAAACTGTAATATAATAACACATTAACAAGTACAAACAACACACCAATCATTTATTAATCTAGTAACAAAGAAAAACAACTTACAAACTAACCCAGTATTAGCAAAATTTGTTAAAAAATCACGATAAAGTTGTTGCGCTCGGAACCATGACAGAAAAGATTTTTTTTCTACGTGTTACGAGTTATTAAAATTCATAACTACCATTTAGTGTTGCCCATAAATAATGGGGGCATTATTTGGTAAATTTTATTTTTGGTAATTAGTCAGCGAACCATAATAATTGCATGTTAAACCTCAAAGTGCCAATCACTGGGGGGGTGCCAAGGTTAGTACCCGTTACCCTATCTTTCTACGTTTATGTTAGGTATTGCTGCGGAAATGCGAGCGGAAAGCGAACTAAATTTTTACTGATATGATGAAGAATATGCTGTTCGTATAATATTGTATTCAGTCTAAACCTTGGTCTAAACTCAAAATAATAGAGTAGCCATAGTATATTTGAATAAAAAAAAATGTACTATATATCTTCGAAGATGTCGTAGCACTGTGTCGTAAGATATAAATCTCTAAATTGTTAATATTTTTTTTAAACTAGGTAAAGACAATATGAAATATGAACATAATAATAATTATTAAGTAATTATTTTATTCGATCTTATAGTGAGATTACGAAAGACTTTTTGTTTTGGGTATTTCAAAACAGTCGTCTAGCTTTTCTATCGCGGCTTAGCCTGCGCAGTCCAAGAACACAACAAACACGCACAGTTCCCATTCCCGCGGGATTTCCGGGGTAAAATCTATTATCTATCCTATGTCTTTTCTCAGGTATCAAGCTATCTTTGTAGAAAATTTCATCCAAACCGGTTCAGTGGTCGAGACGTGAAGAAGAGACAGACAAACAGATTTACTTTCGCATTTATTATATTAGGTAGGATTTATAGCCACGCACACATAAGGTACTAAAATATATTGAACAAGGATTGTAGGTTTGTATTATTGTAATATACTTCTAACATCCGATGGCACAACATCTAAAATTTCGCGGTTTTACACCGCAATTTACAATACCCTTTGTATCTAGTTTACTTATATTATGTCCAGTGTATCATATAGAAAATAATGAATTTCACGTTCCTACGTGCCAAAGATCAAAATAATCAATTAAATTAATATAGGTAGTTTAATAAAACTCGTGAAATTTTTGAATTGTCACCGATCCTTGATAAGTGTACAAAATTTGAATTAAAGCTGTCTAGTTCAGGATACATCGCCCATTTTTGCAAGTGACTACTATCAAGCTAATTTTCCGTTTGTAGCTTTATTTTGATGAGACGCCCAATAATTTCGTGTACGAAAGTCTCGATTGTGGTAGCTAACAGAGATACTTAACAAGAATAAAAAATTTTGATTTGATGGTTCTCAAATATTTATTACTAACTGAATGAATTTTTTTTTTGTTCAATCTCAAGATAATTACCTATATTATTCGAAAAAATATTTGTCCTACAAAATCTATGGTTTGTTCAAAGAGTCCCCCTTTCCAAAGTGTATCGATAACGAGGTCATCATAAATGATTACTAACAAGCAGATTTTTTTGTTTTCACTTAGTTAATGTTTATATTAATCAACAGACATATTGTCCTACAAATTGCGTAATAAATATTTGAGAACCATCAAATAAAAAAATTTTATCCTTGTTATCTCTGTTAGCTACCACAATCGAGAGTTTGGTACATGAAATTATTCGGTGTCTCATCAAAATAAAGCTAAAAAAACAAACGGAAAATCAGCTTGATAGTAGTCACTTGCAAAAATGGGCGATGAATCCTGAACTAGTCCGTTTTAAATGGGTCAAAATCGAGCCTGAACTCTGAAGTCTCGGTTATATACAAACATACTGTTATAATATTACTTATTATGTGAAGCTAATAAAAGCGTGATAGAAAAAAGAGATAGTACGGAGTACCTTTAGTAGAGTTTTAAAAGCAGTATCTTATGATTGATTGTTATTAGCTTAGAAGAGGAATCCGTTATGTTTCGCTCTTGTTATAAAATATAGTTTTTGGCCCATAATTTAATTAATATTTAAGTAACTAAGGAAATTTCTTGCAGACTTGTGCATTTTATACCTATTATTGAAAAAATTAAACGATATTAAAAAAAATATAAAAACCTACATTATGCTTCATTTCACATTACAGTTGGTTTAAAATGAGGGCATTGAGTAACATTGTTTGAACAACTGTGGATCTGTCGTCTTGTATTTATAATAATAATCGATTAAATAGATTTTGGGTTTATAGTGATATCGATACAAATAGTATTCTAATGGAGCATTGTCTTTACATGGAATTTTTGTTGGAACTGAAAGGTCACCGACTTTTAAACATAGGTACTACTAATTCGTTACTTACCTACTTCGTTTTTGCGTGGATTATATCAGCTGTAGGTATAATAAGCCAATATATTGTATATTTTAATATGCCAATATATTTAGGGAGATGATTAGTTATTACATAACTATAGGTATAAACAGTTTTTCAAATTGAATTTGCATTTTTTCTTATTTTCCTCAAATTATTATTCCCTTTTTCCTACGAAAATAGTATAGATTTATACCAAAATAGTTATTATAAATGCGAAGATTTTGTATATGTGATCGTCAAATGAATGCACAATTGCAAAAAAGCTCTTCTACTGATTTTTCACACTTAAGAAAGCTATTGTATTATAGGTATGATGGTACTTAGCTAGCATTCATTTTTATGTTATTTCCTGGCAGCTTTTTTTTCATTATGGAGATAAATATGGTCAATGGTCGAATATTAGTTATTACCTATCTAGTTTTATTCATGTAATGCGTTGATCAGATTGTAGACATTAAAATAACAAATGTAAATGTAGAGCTGGAGAAAAGTATCAGTTTTTTCAATAGTTATCTATATTTTGTTAATTTGCGGCTACTACGTTGTCGTACATGCTACAGTTTTAATAGGATATGATAATTTATGTTATTAAAATATCCGATAGAAAGAAAATATTAAAAAATAAATATTTATATCGACAGGACTGACATGATTGCTCAATGGTATTATTACACAAGATGAGACCACTACAGGATTTTCACTACATGCTTTTACAGTTGTAGTTTTTCAATATGCTGCAAGCAAAATGAAAGCTTATATTAAGTGTAAGATTAATTTCCAAAAAGTAATTATAATGAAATACATCTTAATGAGCGGTAGGTACCTTCGAGTTACACTTACGCAGGAATTAGAACAAATATAGAAGACACTTGAACACACACAAAACCACACAAGAACAGGGCTGTACTTGTAAATGTATATGAATGCAGAGTTTTCTATTTTATTTTTGGGTACAAATTATCGAATTTTAAAAAAATATGTTTATTATCCGCTCTACCTATATTTTCAATAGATTTAGTAACTAAGTGACCTTGCTTCATTCTTGGTTGTAGGTTGCTAGTGATTCCTGCAAATACACCTAACTACTACAAAATACGATAAGTAACTTTGTAAAAAATAAACGTACCTATACCTATTGGACGATATCTTATAAATTGAAATAAGTAAAAGTTCTTCATTCTAATGAAATTTTAAGTGTCGCTGATTTAATTGGAATAGATAAGTATTTGATTTTACTTGAATAGATATTATTTACAGCTTGTTAAGTGGAGGAGTAATGGCGGGTTAATACGTATTAATCTTGGCTAGATTAACTACTTGACAAGTAAACCAAAGCTTATTCATAAATTGATTTATCAGCGACCTAGCGTAGCGTTCTGCTCACTTTAAAGACAACGATGCAGATGCTACTTGTCGTCTTACAATGTTACAATTTCTTCTTAAAGTATAAGTCGGTACGTATCAACCCCTTGAAATAATAATAATAACAAAAACAACAGTTTTTCTTGTAGGCTCTTCTTCGTAGTAACTGTATTTCCGACCGGGCAGTGGTAACTGGAAAAACTATATTAGGACGACTCTAAAGTGCTTCTAGAATAAATAATTCGTGGATATATGTTTCAGTCTCACTTTGAATTAAGTAACTACCTAATAAATCTTATTTATAATAGTAGAAAATTATCTATTGTAGAGGCTGGAACTTGATATAATACAATATTTATTGAAATATTTATTTCCATTTTCTACCATCTCTTAATACCTCTTATATTCATTAATATGGTATATTGATCTATTTGTCAAAGTAATAAATATTTCTTTTTTTGACCACGTTACATCCCTGTAACCGAAGGCTGTACTCAAGACCTACATTGCCGAACCGCAGGCGATATCCAGCTCAGTGCAGCCTCAGTCTTCTACAGAATCAGATCTATTATTTTATTTGTGCTTCAATGATGGTAAGAATTGTTTTTTTTTTTATGTCTGTTAAGTTCTTTACTTGAAGTGTCTGTTATAAGCCTTGTTAGTTGCAACTACCTGCCTTTTGCAAGCTATCATGGTAGAGAGGTAGTAAGGCGGTATGGTAGTGTTTGGTTGTTGATGATTAAGGAAAATTTTTCGAAAATTCAAAAGAAATATGTTAAAGTATTTAAGTTTTATAGAAGTTTAAAATTAATATTACCTTAGCATTGCAAGTCCTTTTTTAAGTTCGTATACAAGGTCCCCAGTTTGACTGTATTTTTGATATCTCCGTGAGTTTTCACCCCATTGACTTTTATGTGTTTAATAGATTTTTTTTTGTAATTTGGTGCCATTATAACATCTGGAGTGGTACATCCCTTCTCAAGAACCACATCGATAAAGTTTTTTCTAGAAATTTATTTCAAATCTAGAGAGCTTCGGGTCACCAAGCAAGGTTTATTTTTCAAGTTACCAACCTAATACATATTTTACAAGTGTAAAAATAATTCCACATTAAATGAAGTCCCATGTCCCCTAGTGGGTTAAGGGGCAGATGCATTATACATCTGTTTCACTGATCGATTTTCTTTAGAGACAAGTAGGTGATCAGCCTTATGTGTCCTACCAGACCGAGAAAATTTTTTTTTCTTCGTCTCCACCGGGAATCGAATCCAGGACCCCTCGGTGCTACGCTCACGAGTCACGCGTCAACCACTGTACCAAGGAGGCGGTCGGTAATTCCACTTAAGTAAATAATATATTACAGCATAATGCAAATTCGTTAAAATTGGTTAGCAATAAATGTCAAACTCTCTTACAATAAATTAAAGTATTTTACAATTTCGATGTAGCCAACGTGAAACACTTGTTCAAACAATTATACGGAATGCATCTTATTACTCATTTAATATTTGTCTATATATTAACCGACCTTCGTTATTCGTATAGGTACATTCGTTTCAGAAAAGAAACATATTGTTAATATGTACACCCTGTTATATAGGAACGTATTTAATTTTATAAAGAATTGGAACATTTTCGATTAAAAAGGCGTTCGTACTTTATTATGAAAGTAAAACATTTTATTTTACAGAACCTGGGTTCGGCAAGCTGGTTCCGCAAATAAGACGTAAGAGATAAAGAATACCCTATTCTCTCAGTAACTACAGCCAAACTGGAGTTTCATAGATACATAGATGGTCAGTTTGAAGTACGGATTTTCATTCTTCTCAATGATTGTCTGAAGGTGGTATCCAGGGTAAAACTATAACCGCAAAGGTATCGCTCTACAAAAGCATCGAATTTGTAAATTTTGTTTGTCCATGTGTACCTACAAGGTCCATTTTTGTTTATCATGTGTTATGTATTAACTCTAACTGCACCTTCGTGGTTTCTAAATCGAAGTTTACGAAAAAAAGTCGGGAAATATGAACTGTCAAGCATTTTAATTTTCTCGTCAGATATCGATTCTACTACCTTTTTATTAAAAAATGCATGTGCACCCTTGAGGTCGTCATTCTTCTGAGTTTATTCATAGTAAATTTTTATGACCTCCAACAAAACAATTGAGCCTAATGACTTTCATTTGCAGATTAATCTTGTTTACAGTACTACATTATTACAATGCATTAATTATACTGTTTACATCCATTACTTAACAAGAGGCTACGACATTAAGTATTTTACTAAAATTTGAAGTTCTATAGCGTTTAATATTTGAGAATGTGATGATTATTCATTATGATATATTTTTTTTAGATTTAAATATATGTGACTCTATATTCTAGGTTCTGGTAAATTGAAAATGATAATTGTTTGCAATAGCTCATATTTTACATTTCATTTCAGAAGTTTTACATGAAAATTGGACATGAAGTCAAGGCTCAAGAACTAGAGCTGTAGAAAAATTACTGCTTATATTTTTAACATAATAAAATCAATATTTCAGGAATGACCATTTATAATTTTGAAGTGAAACTTCTTTATGCGCGTTGAGAGTAAAATTTCAAGGTCGCGTCATGGCAATACCGTCACGTCATGGAGTAAGGCGACGATTTTAGTATGTTTGAACTTGCCAAAGAAGTTTCACTTCTGACACGTGTGCTCGGCACTAACGCTCTTTTTTTCAAGGTGAATACTATTGGACACAGAAGACACAATTTAGTTAGCGAAGTTGGTTTGTGACCGTCACTAACGGGCAGTGTGTATGTTTGCTCGTTTTGACGATCGCAAAATGAACTCGTTTGACTATATACCTACGACTATGAAGATTATGAAGATTCAAGCTTTCCACGAAGGCACGAAGCCTTATATAGATTTCGGAGACAGCTACGTAGAAGTTATGGATTATAATTGTATTAACTGTTGTTGTATTGTTGTATTTGTACTTTTTTTATCATTATAATTACTACCTAGTATAAAGACAAAATTAACATATTGTGTGTTACGAATAAACTCCTGAGAGCTCTATCGATTTTACCATGTCTTTAGTATAAGAAAGTTTCGTCACTGCCGAGTAACGTAAGTTATTTTTTTGGTAGAAGTAGTAGGAAGTGACGTGTTATTTTCAATAACAATGTGAATTATAATATTAGTAAAGATTCGTTAGTAGTTAATTGACTCAATTTTATTCCGTAAATTTAGAGCTTAGATAAGTAGATATATCTACTTAAATAAGAAGTATGTACTGCGACGAATAATAACATAATTTTAAGACTTGCCTATTTACTTGTGAGTAAATGATAAGTTCAGTGTTCACGCAATGCCTAGATGATTTCAGTGTTAAAGAGGTATTTTTTATAAAATACTAGAGGTCCGCCCCGGCTTCACCCGTGGTACATATTTCGCAATAAAAGGTAGCCTTTGTCCTTTCTCGGGTATCAAAATATCTCCATACCAAATTTCATGCAAATTGGTTCAGTAGTTTAGGCGTGATTGAGTAACAGACAGACAGACAGAGTTACTTTCGCATTTATAATATTAGTATGGATTACATAATATATGATTTTGCAATAAATACTTTAAACTTAATTATGCCAAATTGTGTGTATTATGTAATTTTACATTGAAATAATTTATTAATTTCAGGAAGTATTTAGAAACAAGGATTGATTGAATTGATGATATACTATAATATTATGTATTATACTGTTGTAAATTATTTTATTTGATTAAAAAATTTATAAAATTAATAGACTTTGTTTTATTTTTATACGATACCTACTTGTTTCTACTCCTAGTAGTGAAAAACATTGGTTCAACAATCATTTATAGTTACAATTAATATTTATTTGTAAAATAATTATCATATATGAGTAGTTACAATTGAAGGGAACAATCATGAGTATGCGCTTCCATGAATAGAGCTTTTTTTTCGTTAGATTAGCAAAAATGTTAATCTGTTTTCGTAGCACTATATTTTTTCAAGTTTTTGAAAAAAATATCTTACATTATTACAATATTATAAATAATAAAGACAAAGAAAATGAATTATGGTATGTAAATGTTAAAAATACGTAATGACGATTCGAAAGTGCTTCTAAAAGAAGTCTAATTGAATAAATAAATGTTTAAGTTTGATTTGTCTTGTTTATGGCTTCAATGTATGAATTGATGCTAGGAGATATACCTTGATATATTTGAGATACATGTTTTAAGTATTTATTTTATATTCATATTTTCGCGCTACTATGCATAATATTTAGTTTTATAGCTTTAAAAAGGAGGATCTTTTTATAATTAAGTAAGTTCATGTCTGCTCTACTTACTACATAAAATTCGTTCACTTCAAGTCTCGTCAAAGCTTCCTTAAATCGGTAATCTTTTTAAGCGTTAATAATAATTACTGTAATATCCTCTATTACTTGAAGTAGAAATATAACAGAAGTTGTTTAAAGGCAGAACATCATCACACACTGGCGACCCCTGGCATCATAGGTAGCATTAACAACTGGCACGTGTCAAAGGAGGCTTCTTGCTCCGATCACAGGTGGCTACGTTTTAGCCTACAGGTAAACACTATTACACCCATTCCTACAAGGAATCCCAGGAAAACTGATAGGACACTCTACCGGGCCCATCTTGAAAACCTCCTCACGAATTCATGCTTTCCAGACAGAATAATGCATATACCGGATTTAGAACGTCTGGCAGAGCAACTAACTACAAATATTATTTCCAGCTATAACACTGCCTGCCCACTGCGGGTAACGAAAGCAACAGGTGCCAAACAGCAATCCTGGTGGGGACCGGAACTTGCCAAACAAAGACAATTGGTCAGAAGATCACTAAACCGTGCAATGAACACTAACTGCGACCATGATTGGAACACTTACAAAGAAAACAAAGCTGAATACAAAAGACAAATAAGATTCAGAAGCAGTGCAGGATGGAAGAAATTCTGTGATGGCATTGAATCCTGTAATCAAGCAAACAGAGTGCGCAAAGTCATCTCCTGCTGCAATACGTCCAAGCTGGGATCGATCAAAAAAGGTGACAACACTCTTACAAAAACACCAGCTGAGACGGAAGCTGTTCTGATGCAGACACACTTCCCCGGCTGCAAATTCATACAACGACACGAAAGGAAAGACACAGCAACCCACAAACCATGTGATGAAAACTGGAGTACTGCTGAGCTCATAGTCAGTAAGGAAAAAGTACAATGGGCAATCGACAGCTTTCAAGCGTACAAGGCACCTGGTCCAGATGGTATATACCCGGCTTTACTACAATGGGGGGGACCGATACTCACGTCTCATCTATCTGCCATTCTGACATCCAGTCTTGCTCACGGCTATATACCGACCAGCTGGAGGACTGTTGACGTTATTTTCATTCCTAAACCAGGGAAAACAGACTACACGGATGCGAAAGCCCACAGACCTATCAGCCTCACATCCTTTTTACTCAAAACACTAGAACGGCTCTGTGATAGACACATTAGGGATACTGCCCTCGTGCGTATTCCACTACATCGGAACCAACATGCTTACAGCCATGGTAAATCTACCGATTCAGCCTTACACTGTGTGGTGTCCAAAATAGAAGAAGCCCTACAAGAAAAATCAATGTGCCCGGGCACTTTCATAGACATTGAGGGATTTTCGATAAGACACACTACTCAAGTATACAAAACGCCCTATCACAGCATGAGGTTAACCCCACAGTAGCCTCATGGATTATAAACATGCTAGGCAGTAGAGAGATACAACTTAGCAAGGATAAAACAAAGAAAGTGCTGGTCACCAGAGGCTGCCCACAAGGGGAGTACTTTCACCGCTCCTGTGGAACCTAGTTGTGAACGACTTGATCAGCACACTAAACAAAAACAAATTCCATACCATTGGATATGCAGATGACCTAGTAATACTTATCTCCGGTAAGTTCACGAGTGTTGTCTGTGAAATTACACAGAGAGCTCTATTAATAGTTGAGCGCTGGTGCAACAAATATGACCTTTCAGTGAACCCGCGCAAGACGGAACTTGTTCTATTCACTAACCGACGCCTTCTAGGAAGCTACCAGCTACCAAAGCTATTTGGCTCCGTACTTCAGTTATCGAAAGAGGTTAAGTACCTCGGGATTACCTTAGACGATAAACTCAACTGGAACAAACACCTTGAGAATAAGATCGAAAAAACAAGCATCTCTTTCTGGCAGTGCCACAAAATGATTGGTAACAGATGGGGGCTCTCCCCGAAAGTCACAATGTGGCTCTACAAAACTGTCATAAGACCAATGCTAACTTACGGCTCTGTGGTTTGGTGGCCAAAGACACAACAATCGGCGGCTATAAGCAAACTGCAGAGATTTCAAAGACTCGCCTGTCTGGCAATCACTGGCAGCATGAGCACAACACCGACTGCTGCGATTGAGGCAATGCTCGACCTGCCACCACTACATCTTTTTGTAAGACAAGAAGCTCTAGCGACAGCTGTAAGGTTAAAGACACAAAACCTCTGGAGAATGTTGCCTACAGCACACAGTAAGATCTTAACTATGGCAGCCGAGAAGGAGTCCTCACTCCTTGCCATAAGTGATAAGATCCCAAAACAATTCATCTTTGACAAGAAATATAAGATACAGCTGCGTGAATACACGTCAGAACACAACAGCGTTGAAGACCTACTAATCTTCACGGACGGGTCCAAGACTGGAAATGGGACGGGTGCTGGGGTCTTCTCTGAGGACCTAAACATTAACATCTCGCACCCCTTGGGACCCCATAATACAGTCTTTCAGGCTGAATGCCTAGGACTTCTACTTGCAGCTTCGGCCATAATTAAAAGAAATGTAACAAACTATTCGATTCGGATCTTATCGGATAGCAAAGCAGCACTCATGGCAATCAAAAGCCATGAAATCACTTCAGGGTTGACCCTTGAGTGTCACTTAGCCCTAACTAAGGTATGTGACCTGGGAAATTCCCTAGTACTACAATGGATAAAAGGACACAGTAACTCACGTGGAAACGATGCTGCTGATATACTAGCCAGAAGGGCATCTGAAACACCGGTCATGGGACCTTTTCCCATTATACCGATACCTGCTAGCTGGACCCGGATGATGATTACCCAGCTCACTAGCACTGCTCAGAGAGCAGAATGGTCAAGCAGATCTGACTGCAAGCAAGCCAGAGAAGCCCTACCGGACATTGACTCGAGACTTGCACGTCGGCTTCTCAACCTACGTAGAGTGCAACTACGCGTAATAACAGGGACCCTCACAGGGCACGGCCCCTTCAACAAACATCTCTTCAATCTAGGGATCACAGACAGTCCGCTATGCAGAGCTTGCATGGCGACCGAGGAAACGGCAGCCCACGTCATCATGGAATGTAAGGGGGTTGCGGAGTACAGGGCAAGACACCTGGGGTCTCCTGGGTCCCTCCCCGAAGCCTTTGGCAGCCCTCACAAGCTGCTTGGCTTCATGGAGGAGCTCGGGTGGTTTCAGTTTTAGCTGGTTTCCCCCACCTCCCTCTCTCACGCAAAATAGGCGCTTGACGTCGAGTTGCGGAGAAATGCCCGTCTATTATTATTATTATTAAGGCAGAACATCGATATACAAGCTTTTTCAGTTTGTTCTTTCAGTCAGCTCTACATGCTCTAACATGATGGGGAATTATATAATTTTGCTATTTTTAATTTTGAAGAAATACAGCTAGTATAATATAATTATCTGTGGTTTAATTTCAAACGTAAGAAACCAAAATCTGTCAAAATTACAAAATCGACTGCGAAGTAAATAGCCATAATAACATGCATTTAAAAAAATATTATTTCAATTTATGCCACACCTTCACTATGATAATATTAATAACTCAAATCTGTATCAAACTTATTGAATACGTTTTCTAGAAGCACAAAGCAAAAATTACTTAACAAAGGTAGGTATTCGTATTATTGGATATTTGAATACAAATTACACTATAACATATATATATGTAACATTGAGATTAATGTATGTTTCCTTAAATTAGATTACTTTAAATTAGATTACATCTCCAAGTTTTCTCTACATTTCATAGATACGTGTCAATTTCATTTATATAACACCTTTTTTAAAATTATTTTTTATCGCCTGTGTATGATCACACAACAAAAGCTTTCACATTCGCATTTATTTACTTCAACAATTTTTGCAAAGACAAATAAAATAATTAAGTCATTAAACAAAACAATTAGGAACATACTAAAGCTAATCACGTTCCTCTGCATTCGTAAACAAAACACTGCAAAACGTAAACAATCGAATTTAGTTTTGTTTGTTTGTCCTAATCACACCCTTAATGAGTTAAACATTTGTATAAAACTGTTAAGATGCGATCATTTCATATCATAATAGTATCTCAGTTTGAGTTGGTTCATCAAGATAATAAAGTAACTTTAGTGAAGTAAGTTGAGTTGGTGATAGTTTAAACGTAGATAATTGTTATGATTTTAAGTAGGTCTTTGTTCGGTTTTTTTTTAATATTAAACCGTGAATTTCCTACTTAAATTTATGGCAAAGATGTGTAGTGAATAGTGTATTTTAACAAATGGAAGAAGATATTTATTCTGACGTGCTTTTAAGTAGATTTCGTCCGACTTGTTATTTATTAAGCCGTTTGAAGTCTACTTGAATCCAAGTTGTGAAAAATCATCTAGTTATATTTTTAATACAAACTTTATAAAAGGAAGTCAGAAATATGGTAAGATTGTGATTTGTCGTAATTTTTTTTTTGTGATGAAATATATTTTCAATATTCGCATAATTTTTTAAGTAGACTATCTTATCTATCTTATCTCTTTAATTTCTTTGTCTTTCAACCATGTTAAATTGTAGGAGTTCCGTTTAGGTTCTATTTTTCACCAAAAAAGCTTTCGAACGCAGCTCAAAGCAAGCGTTAATTAATCATTGAATAATCTGTGAAAGCTTAATACGTTTTCAATTTCAAATATTTGTTGTAAAGCTTAAAAGGTGGGCTGAAAAAAATGTAGGATACTCATACAAACTCTTCAATTATTTTTATGCAATTTAAAGTTTGTAAGACACTTTCATGCTAAAAACACTGAATCACGAGTGAAACCGCGCAGCACAACTAGTTTAACTATATTTGTTTCACACGTCTTTAAGTAGGCCCTGTTCAGTTTGTAATAGCAATCAACCTGAACACAATCTACTTGAAAATGTGTGAAAATCTTTCTACAATTTCCTCTAATTTTGTTATAAGCCTAAGTAGACATTGATTGGCTTTTTAGCATTAAAGTCGATCAACGTTTACTTACGTTTAAAACAAAAAATCTTCGACACAGTGAAGCAGAAATGAAGAATAATTTGTTACTTTTGTAAGTAGATATTGTTTCACTTTTTTTATTAAAGTGGTACATTGTCTACTCTCATGAGTTGCAATAATATCAGCTTTGTAGAGACTAAATAAGAAGATCAGTAGCCATCTTTTTAAGTACATTTCGATTGGCTAGTTTATGTGTAGCATGTCGTTTTGTACTTATATTGATGGCTCAGTAAATTTATCAAGGCTTTTTATTTGTGCATTTAATATTCAACGCGAAAATGTTGACAGCTGCTGGTCTACTTCGTTGGGGCAGCAATGTCGAACCTTTTTTTTATCGGGTTATTTTTGTCCCTATTTACTGTGTTTATTTCAGATTTGGAAGTTCAGGGAGTTTTAACGTCTTTACAGGTTTAATTTGATCTTGAGCTAGCGCGCAACTTTTGTCTCCGCAACTATTTTGTCTCTCCCATCCACTCTCTGAGCTAGCGCTCAAGAATTTGATAGATATAGATAGATACTTTACATAAAAACAATAATAAATTACTAGAATTTTCCAACTCAATTAGAGAAATTATGTACTTTTATTCTTACCATGATTTTGAATACCTACGTAACATTTCAATTATATTTAATAGAATAGTTATACTTGATGTTTCATTGATATATTGATATAATTGATTAGTTATATTTGATATCTAATATCTAATAATATCATAAATCTGTTCCTAAGTTTAGCATCCGACATAATTATATATTTCAAGTATTATTTATGTATTTTAAATACTGTAGGTCAAAGCAATCTACCCATTTAAAGGCGTATAAAATCACAAAGCTGACGAGACAGAATAAGGAAGTCATCACTTAGTGTGCGACGAACCTAATGGTTTGGATCATCGCATGTTGTGTTAAATGTATTTTTATCTATAATTTAAAAATAAATATTGAAGTTTATGATGTATTTTTATTCTATAATACAGTCATCCTTATAAAATCGAAGGATCTTTTTCGTATTTTTACCATTATTTATCGTTTTTTAACCAGTAATTGATCTTTTTGAATAGTCTTGTTGAATAATTATGGTAATTATTGGCTTGTAGATCGTATTTAAGAAAATGAAAAAATCAAGAGAATATAAAAAACTATATTATTTTTATTAAAACATCAAAATGTATGGTTTATAAGTGTTAAATATGGAATTATAATACTTGTGATGGGAAATAAAAGGTTTAGCAAATTATTAATATTGGCTAGTAGGCACCAGCTACTACTAGTACGAATTCTGTAAATATTTAGCGAATAATTTTATTTAAAATATTACAGATTACAATTCTGATTCTGCTCGAATGAATTGAATTTTCAAATGAATCACAATCAATATTTCAATCACTTATGCAACTGTTATTTCAAACAATGTCACTGGGGTGAAGTTGGGTTAATTGAATTAAATTGAATCTAAGAAAATGTTAATACGACTTCCGCAGGAAAGTGCTTTGTGATGAGATAGTTCCGCTTTAATAAGTACAATTTATTTTGTCCTTCCAAATAAAAATTAAACACCAACTTCGTATGGAGTTCTGAAAATTAAGTAAGTAAGTAAAATATTCGCCTTTCAAATTATTTTATAACAACTAGTGATTATTTACAGTTTATATAGAGGTAATATAGAGACAACTTTAATATGAATTTTAACATAAAAAGGAAACTTTTCAAATTGGGTCTACCTACGTAGAAAAAACCTTGATTAAAAGAATCTTTTGCTTCACTCCTGAGAATCGATTCTTGTGAAATATATCGTGAAAATGCATTACACTTGTAGAGATCCTTAAAGAAAATCTTTTCTTGCGGCTGCATAGCTACTTATAAATTGCTTCTACGTTTTTCAAGCTCATGCTTATAATATCCAATTACCTACTCCTTTTCATGTCCTATAAAATAAATACAACAATACAAATAAAGAAGCAACAAACATGTTTTGTTTCTTTTTATACACATAACGATAAAAAATATCTACATAATATTATTATTACATCGCTTGACAAAATTTGTTAACAGATTATTAATTTTGTTAAAATAATAATGCATCCCGCATCTGATCCTGCAAACAATAATGCAATTGATATCAGCTGATTGAAGCTTACGTAATTTCGAATTTATTTATCGGGATTTCAAAGTGCTTTATAATATAAGGTACATATTATGTGTCATCTTTTTCAATAGCAGCATATCTTGCTATTGTATAAAATAAATATACTTACTCTTAATTTGTATTATTTATTCAACCCCCCAACATACATCAATATATTATGAGAAAAATGTAGAGTTGGCTATATCATTCAGCAATAGATTGACTTCTATTGTTGAAATTATTTTCACAATTGTCTATGTAACTTTTAAGTTTATCTATTTCAAAAACAATCAAATTTTTCTCCTTAGTCCTTCATAATTTGCGTGTAGAAAACAACAGTAAAGTTACCACACTACAAAATACTAGAGCTGAAAACCGCTGAAAAGATTATCACAATACAAAATGTAATTTTGAAACCGTCCAACATTCCCCAACAAAGAGCTTCGCAACCCCAGGAGCATTAAATGAAATAACTAGATAATGTGGGCATAGCTATTTAAAGGTAATCAAACTTAGTTAAGGAGTAGTCTCTCGTGCGCATGCGACGCGTTATGTCCGCCATTTTATTCAGTTTCAATTCAAAAATCGAACGCAGCGGTCGTTTCAGTGATGTTAACAGTGATGTGGTATGGATATAGATTTATTTTCGTGGTGAGTTTTAACAAAATACATCATCATAGTGATTGAGATTGTATACTAAAAATATTTGAGATACAAGATGTCAATGTAAATAAAAATAATTAATCATTTCATTATTTATAGTCGTGATACTTTATCATGTTATTGCAATTCTCAGTAACATTTGCATCTTGTTTATAACTATTTTATACCGAAATATGTAATAGAATCAGGAAAATATATGATGAGGATAATTAAAGGCGCGTTCATTCAAGCCTATTACCACCTATTACTAATATCATGACGTTTCGGCCACATCATATGAAGCTCTAATCAATTCTACTAAGTGCCCATATCATGCATTCCAACGAATTCTCGTATATTTGTTAATTTGATGAATTATTGGAAATTAATTGGGACTCTGGAATAATCGCTTCCGCTTTTGTATTATCTGTTGCATACAATTTTGAAAAGTACCTGCTTAAATAAATGACGGTACCTGGATTTATAAAATATGTTTTGTTAAATCAAAAAAAAAGTTCTATGTGTAGTGTAACTTAATTTATTTACCGAATACATTTATAATGCCTCCTCCACATTACTCGCGAAGTTGAACGAGGTTAGACGAATAGAATAATGTGGAGAGGCACTTCGGCTTACTTCGTCCAACTTTACCTCGCCTCGGCCGACTTCCGTTTGTTGTCGGTTTTTGCGCCCGAGTCAAAGGGCACGAAGTTACCTGAAGTTCGTTCTGAATATGAACGTATGCGCTCCTCGCGAAGTTGAACGAGTGTGTAGTGTAGCACCGCGGACTTCATTCAACTTCGGCCGAGTACTTCGCCGAGGAACTTCGCGAGTAGTGTGGAGGAGGCATTAGTTTATAAGGTATTAACTTATGCGATATTTTATTGAAATTAAGATAAAATTGCCGGTTGCCTGGAAGAGATTACGAGTGATAAGGCCGCCCAATAAACTGTGGATACTCTCCTTTTTAATTAAAATTAGTTTTAAGTTTTATCCAGATACACTTTTACTTAAAAGTGAAGTAAATAAGGATCAAGACACTGTCATAAAAAGGAGAACTTATTCGTTAAAAACAAATATAAAATAATTACTAAATACTTTACACAAAACACAATATAAAATACAAGTCATTTATAAATAACGCGCTAATTTCACACAAAATGGCGAATGAAATTCGAAATTCAATTCGTTCGTTGTATCTATAAACTGTCAATGAACAAATAACTTTCAAGAAATGGCGCTCTGTTTACACGTTATGAGATAATGCAGGGTGGCAACCCGACGTTAGATAGCGGGGTCAATAGTTTAAGATGTGTATTATAAAGACTCACTGATAGCATTAATAATAAGCATAATTCAGTGTGATGAACTTCATGAAAAGCCTAGCTTCGCCTTAAATAGACAATTAGGGCCTTTTGTTATTCGTGTTGTTGTGTATTGTTTTCGATTATATACGTATTATATGCAAAATGGAATTAATAATACGAAAAGTACGCAGTCAGTTTTTATTCAACAAGCGGGGGCGTGAAAAAGGACCAATTGGAATATTACCTTGTTTATAGCTCTTCTTTTTATTCGCGCATTTCTCTTAATTGTGTTTTGTCTTATTCATAATATGTAATGTAGTTAACTTTACATGATTATGGATATAAATAACTGTACTATTTTGATCTATCGAATTGTCCTTATTTATTTTTCTATCAAAAAATCAACAAACATCCCAATTTTATTGTCCTGTCTTCATCATCTTATATTATATAAAAATTATGTATCTTGGTGTTAGTTAAAATTTAACTTATTTAGGTAATCTACATTATCTAAGCTTCAACCTACTAATAATTATAGCGGTTAATTAATGATGGAACCATAAAAATATAGTTACTTGATAAATTTATTTTCATTGTATAATATTTCTTAATAGATTTAAACTATTTCCCAGCTTATTAATTTACTATCAAAAATGTTAACATATACAGTAACCAAGCATCCAAACTGTAACACATTAAACCACTTAACGAAATTAATTTTACATCGTAACTTTACCGCCACAACGCGTCAGTATTGCCACACTATAAAATTGTATATGACCTCTTTTTGCGTGATGAGTAATTTCGAACAGCGTGGCAATTAAAAAGAATTTGTGCTCCCGAATCATTGGTCATTCATCCCGTGCCATATGGGCTGAGGATCAAGACTACGCATTAATTAGAACCGCCACGTGTTTTATGAATAGGGGAAATTAAGTAAAATTGTTACGCCTGCATACATTATTGTGTTTAATTTTAATGGGACTTGGTGATAAAAAATATTAGGTCATTTAAAGATGGCCTTCAAAATTGGAAGCGTGGCTTTATAGTTGCAAAGAAATATATTTTTTAAAAAGTCATATTTTCCATGTATTGCAACGACTGTCGCCTATAGATCTGTTTTAGTAGAAAAAGAAAACGTTAGAAGAGAAAGGCGTCCTGTACCTACTCTTCACAAGGAAAACTTTTCTATTATCCAAATATCTCCCAAAATATTAGTCTATTAGTAGAATTGTTATTAAAAATCATACTTCGTTTTATTTTATCGCAGTTATAAATACAGTGATCGTAGACTATTTGGCAGTGGTATTATCGAATGTCCAGAAATATTTTATACAATTTTATTGTAATAACCTATGCTCTTTACGACATATTGTAATCTTAGATATATTTTTGATAGAAAAGCTTTATTGTAGAGCTGTGCTGTTAGGTATTTACCATTAAATTATTAAATGTATAGCGAATCTCTTAATAAGTTTAAGACAGATATAATCAAACACAAGAAAAAAATCTAAACAAAAATAATGAAGTCTAAAAGTTTATGAATGAACACGTCCCTTTCCACACAAAATAGAAATCAGAGTACAAAAGCTGGACCATTTACAATAGATTAACAATTCCAAACAATCAACCATTTAAATCTGGTAGCATTTATCGAATTAGTGCAATCACGTACGGTCAATCGAACTATCACTACATAGTATAAAGGTTGATATCCGCTGTATGTATGCTTATGTAGATCTTTAAAACAACGGATTTTAATGCGGTGTAATCAAAAGGAAGGTTTATAATTGTATCTGATGCAAATTAGATCCTTGTGATGCCGCGGCCGGGGCAGGTGGCTAGTTAAAACCAAAGTACAAAAGCCACATTTATAGATAACAAATTTCAATCAATTAACCATTTAAATCTTGTAGCATTGCAGCCACTTACGGTCTCTCGAACAATCACTACATAGTGTATATTTTTGACTACATAGTGATTCTCAAGAAAGCTTTAGTACATAATTTGTTAAGTTTTTAACACAGCGAACGAAGCCAGAGCGGAAAACTAGTTAACAATAGATTAAAAATTTCAATCAATCAACATAAATCTGGTAGCATTTATCGAATTAGTGCAGTCACTTGTACAGTATCTAGTTCTGCGAGTTACTTGCTCTTTGCCCGCGGATGCTACCAATTGAGCAATTTACTGGAGTTTGAATTGTTGAATTGTTCCTTATGAGTTAAGATAGCGATGGTATGTGATGGTATGATGCGTGTGTCATTTTATAGGCTTCAGTTATTAAATTCAGGTGGGTTTTGTTATATTTGTGAATGAAATTGTTGCAAAAACATATTGTGAAGTGTGAAAAAAATATGTGAACAGAATCAAACTGTTAAGTTGAATGAAAATGATACTAAATCTAAGCTTGTTTTTCGTTGTAAGTATTTATTGTACTAAAAGCCCTGTTTTTTTTTATGAAACCAGATTGTATACTTAATTTAATGTAATCTGTCTTATTTTGCACGATAGAACAAAGTAGAGCTTTTCTTATACTCGTTTTATATATTTGTTAATAATTGGAAACTTAGATAAAAGCTTTCCAAAATAACTTTCATAACATTAAAAACATTAAACTTTAAAAACATTAAACTTTTTTGTATGTAGGACGCCACATTGTTATAAACTGTCAATCTTTATTTTACATTATAAGGCTTTCCGCGGTATTTAAGAATGTTCTGTGATTAATTACGACTCTATCGTCACTCATCTCTATATAGAAATAAATGATAGAACTTAACACCCGCAATTGTAATAAAGTTTATTCTAATATCTATATTATATTGCTAACATATTTTTCCATACTTGTGTCCATTAGCATGGTTATTAAAAAATCAATCATCAAACAAACACAAACAAACAAACAAAAATACTTTATTGTGCACCACAGAGAAAAGTACAAATAAGGATACATTGTTAATAAAAGAGCACAACAGGCGGTCTTATCGCTCAGACAGCGATCTCTTCCAGACAACCTGGTGGACAAGGAGACGCAGTGCAAAAGTAATAAAAAATCATCAGTGCTATCTTCATATTTTAAATCATAATAAAATTTAAAATGTTGGAAAAGCTGAAATGTTATGTTTCCGTTAGTTAAAGTTTTGATTTAGTAATTAATCGCTGTCCCTTCTGCAAAATCGGTTAATATCTGACAGAATTATTTAATCTAGATTCTAGAGCTATTTCAAGGGCTATATCTCTTATTACTTATAATATTTACGCATATTATTTACATATGGAAATAAAAACATTTAAGTAGATTATAATTTAATAAGAAGTAAATAATTGTAAATACGTACACAAAATATTGTTACAAAGTATAAACTGATGAGTGAACAATGCAAGATACAGTATAAAACGTAGGGATCATATTTAATCCAACCATGCGTAGGCGCATACGATGTGAATATAATTGTCAATCCAGACGCAGTTAATTGACGTTCCTCGTATTTCGTCGTGTTCGTATAAACTGTGCACAATGTTTTTATATTCCTAGTGGCGCCTCGCGGTTTTGTCCGTGGTGTGCAATAAAATTATGTTTATCATAATGTTAAATAATTATTTAATTATTTATTCATTATTATACGTATGTAGTTACTTACTGTATACATTAGTATATTATTATTATTATATAATATTATCTGTGGTATACACAATACTTAAAAATTCTTATCTATTATATTCAGAATCTTATAGCTATAGGTACAGAATAATTGAGCCACTATATTGCCGCAGACTAATCGTGTCATCGCATTATCAAATTAAAATACCTATAAGAAAACAATTCTTTGTATCGAATACAATCTTAAAATAAGTATGAAAACTGCATATGAAACGAAAGCAAGAATTGAAGAAACGAAGAGATGCAAACGAATAAAGAAGCAACCAAGCGGAATATCAAGAGAAGAAAGAAGATAAAACTAAATCTGGTTCCTAAGTACTAGTGCCGCAGGAGTGATTCTTGTATCTCCTGCTGCTTAAGTGCTTATCAATAGATTTAGTGATTCATCTAACGAAGTTATGAAGACCCAGGGAAGAAACCAGCAAGCAAGCTAAGACTGAACTGTAGTAACTAGTATGGATAGCAAAATGCATTTTGTACCTTTTCTGTTTTGTGTTCCTATGTGTATTTCATAATTTATAGTATCTAACGCAAATATCTTTAATGTTGTTACAGGCGGATATTAATCCTATTTGACTTGCCAGTTTGTGTAATCTATACTTAATATTATAAAGCCTGAAGAGTTTGTTTGTTTGAACACGCTAATCTCAAGAACTACTGGTCCGATTTGAAAAATTCTTTCGGTGTTGGATAGACCATTTATCGAGGAAGGCTATAGGCATCATCACGTCAAGACCAATTTTTTGCATTTTATCATAGGTAGCAGAGTTTGAATGTGCGTTTCGTAAAAGCGATAGAGGCTCATATAGATAAAATAATGATCGTACGATACCTACCACTGAAACCATTGTAAACTATAGTTCTTGGTGTATTTTCTTTTATTTACATGTTTAAATATACCTATCTAATATATTATGTGGAAATCTAACATGTTTGTAATAGTAATGTTTGCGTTTGTATTTAATACTAGCTTTCCACCCGCGGCTTCGCCCGCGCAGTCAAAGAAAAACCCGCATAGTTCCCGTTCCCGTGGGATTTCCGGGATAAAACCTATCCTATTTCCCGGGGTAAAAAGTAGTATATAGGTATCGACTGTTTCCTTTTCAAATAGCTTGGGTGGGTAGGGCGCCGCGGCCGTGACAAAAAACCGGCGCCGCGAGCTGAAAAATATAGGGAACCCCTGAATTATAATCAAAGTACCGGTACCTAGTTTTACGAGGCTGGCGTTTAACCCCTTCCTAATATGGGCATTGTGTCCATATTACGACTGTGTTAACGGTTGGTTTACCTCGACTTTATTATTATTTGTTGTTATAGTAGAAACAGAAATACATCAGCACTGAAAGTTTCAACCGTCTATCAAGGTTAATGAGAGCCACCGTCACCGACAGATAGACGGACAGCGAAGTCTCAGTAGTAGGATTCTGTTTTTCTCCACAGAAATCACATGAAAAAAAAACTTAAATGAAACGTAGAAGCAGACTGAAGCTCTATTTGACTAAAAAGAGTATTAGAGGTAGTGGTGGTCACTTTGAATGTCCTTCGTAAAAATTCATTTAATGAATGATATTTTAAATTTAAAATGGCTATTTTCTCTTCCCGTAGTTATTAAATCCAAATATTAAGTTTAAGGATTTTTGTGATTAAAAATAAAAGCTCGTTGCATTAGGAATTTATTTTTACTAGCTTTCCACGATAGCTTCGCCCGCGTAGTCAAAGAAAAGCCCAAAAGCCCGCATATTTCCGGTCGCGTGGGATTTCCGGAATAAAACCTATCCCATGTACTTACTCATGTTTCAAGCTATCTCTGTAACAAATTTAAGTACATCCATGCAGTACCTACTTTTTGAGTTAAGCCCTGACATACATACAGAAAAACAGACAAGAAATCTAAAAAATATATTTGTGGCTTCGATATTGATTGTAGATCATGATTCATGTCCAAGTAATTGTATTTTTTTTTTAATTTACAGAACATTACACTTGAGTTTTATAAAACATCAAGCATATTTTTCTGAATCGCCACAACACTGTGTTACTTAGACCACACATTGTTTGTACATATTAATTTATATCACAGAAATAATTAATCGCCAAATGTGATGCTAAGCAGGGTGCTTTTCCACGAGAAATATGCTATGCTATGTAGCTGTGAATGCGTTTGATATCCACCAATCATACTCATTGATGCATATGCATGGGCGCAGCCACGGATGGGCAGGGTGGGGCGCTTGCTCCACCCTGGCTTTGACCTGGAAGGTATCTAACCAAATCTAATAATTGAATTATCTAGGTACTAACTACTAAGCATTATATCCGTAAGAAAATTCACACTCGATTCTTGAAAGTCGACAGTCGACAAAGAAAATGCGACCTTTTAATCGTTTTTTGGTCCCGCAGGACAGGCTTCGCCTAGTGCGGGAACCAATGAATCTCATAATTATATTAATATCAAATTATTTAATTAATTAATATTGTGAAATACACCATATTGTAATAATCCTGTCTTGTTAAATAAAGGAATTATTATTTTTTTTAATTTAAATTAGTATTATTTAGTTACCTCTAAATTGACTGACTAACAAATTGTCATACGTCCAGCGACCAAACGGCTGAAGATAACACATTTTTGGATGACACATTTTTGGATTTATTTTGTGGTGTGGTAGGTGAACAATAAACAATTAGGTGTTTTGAATAAGAATAATTCTAATAACGAATAACACGAAAAAAGAAAATAGCTGAGGCTTCTATGTTACATGAACTGTAAGAAAAACTGTTTTCAAGGTAAAGAAGATGCGAAATTTTACTTTCTAAAAAAATCGCAGTAACTGTTGCCCTAAAGTGGATAGTTTCCGAAATATCGGCGTAAGACTTTTCTACGCCTAATGCCATACAAATGCCATACAATTGCCATCGCAAATGCCATAGCAACTGCCATCGCAAATGCAATCGCAAATGCCATCGCAAATGCCGAAAAATTTGAGGTTCGAAGACGTGGATGTGACTTTGGGTACATACAGATGCTAGTAACATATTATTATTTTTTATTGTTGCCCCACCCATGGCTAGCTACGCCCATGTGCATATGCCATATAGCTTAGTACTGGCAAGCCTGTGTATCTCCGCGTGTAGGTATTAAAAACATACCAACGCTACGGGCGAGGGCCATGGATGTCTGTAGCTAGGCTACTAGTTATTATTCTATGGTACTGGTGGAAACGGATTCAGATAAGATACGTTTTTGATGCGTGCTATATGGATGCGTGCTCATTCAGTATAATATTGAAGTGTCGTACACTATTTTAAGAATTATCGATTATATATTTATTTTTTTATACTAGCTTCCACTCCGTCCGCGCGGAAAAATTAAGATTTTTTTTTAAATTAATTTTTTTTTTTCTACGTATTTTTCCGGGATAAAAAGTATCCTAATTTATTTATTTTTATTATGCCCAGGATAATAAGGTATAATTATAACAAGTTTCATCGAAATCGAACCGTTAGTTTTCACGTGATGCCTGAATATACAGACAGACGCGGGCGGAAACCTAGTCTTCTATAAAATTCTCGTGTCACAATGTTATTTACCATACTACTCCGAAAAGACTGGACCGATTCTCGCGAAATTTTGAACGAATATTGGGTACATCTGAAAATCGGCCAACATGTATTTTTCATACCCTTAGGGCGCGTTTATATGACATGGAATGTTACCGTGCGGCGAAAGTACGGTGACCGCGCGGCGGCCGCGCGGCGGCCGCGCGCTCAGCCACGCCACTGCGAACCCGGACCATTTCCAGTTGAACGTAAAGTTGAAATTAATTTGAGTAACTAACTGCGCGGTGGCCGCGCGGCCGCCACGCGATCGAGCGCGCAGCCACCGCGCAGTTAGTTACTCAAAATTAATTTCAACTTTACGTCCTTGTTAATAAATAAAATAAATAAATCTTTATTTTGCCAAAAACATTAACTTTACAAAAATATGTGCGCTGACTCTTGAACTAGAGTAACTCTGTGTCTCAAGAGCCAGCGTTCCTCCTTATAAATACAACTACATAAGTACATTTTTAAGCAAAACAAAAATTCGGTTTAATTACAAAAAGTTTAAATTAAAAAAAATATATATAATATGCATAATATGTATGTGAGAGCGTGAGCGTGAGTGTGTGTGTGTGTGAGCGTGAGTGTATGTGTGTGTGTGTGTGTGTGAGCGTGAGTGGATGTGTGTTAGCGTGTGTGTGTGTGTGTTGTGTGTGTGTGAGTGCAGAGCGTGTACTTATTTCCCTCAGTTCTTACTATATTTTTTAAATGTTGTAATTTTCTCTGTCTCCAAATAGTCTAATGTTTGTAATATTTTTGTTAACTTTTTTTTTAAGTTATGTTTGTTAAGATCAAAAATCAAAGTGCGGCGATTTATTTTATTGTAAATCAATGAACTCAAAACGCGGTACTGATGCTTGGCAAAGCTTGTCCTGTGGGGTACTAAGGGACAAATATCTCTAGAACTCCGTTTGGCTGGGTCACGTGAAGAGGGAATTTTTGGATGTTTTTTGATAATAGTTCGCAGAATGTAAAGCTGTCTTACCGTGAGGACTTCACAGTGAGCGTAGAGTTCGTTTGTTGGAAACCTGAATGGTTTGTGAGACATAACTTTAAGCACAGAACGTTGTGCTTTTTCTGCAATAAGCATTATACTCTTACAAGCACCACCCCAGGCCGGTATGCAGTAGCTTAACACCGATTGACATAAACTAGAGTAGACTAATTTCATAATATCAAAGCTAGCCGAGTTACGCAACTTTTTAAAAATAAATGTAAGTGATCTTATTCGTGCTGCGATAACATTAATTTGTGGATGCCATTTTAGTCGATCATCGATGGTAACACCTAGGTATTTGTAAGTTACTACACGCGATAAGGAAGGACAGCCACATGAGACAGTTTCAGTTGTATCACACGAATGAACATTTATTTTAAAACTTAATGGTGGCGCTCCCCGGTTATTTATATAAAATGGAATAAATTTAGTTTTCACAACATTGACAGTCAACAAATTAGATGATAGCCATGACATAACAATTCTTAAACAATTTTCAGCCCTGTATTGAAGCTTTGACCAGTCTGAGTCCCAAATTACAAGTGCAGTATCGTCTGCATATGTAAATATATTGCAGTTCTGAAGTTTAATTTGGCACAGTTTATTTATATATATATATTTGAAAAAGTGTAGGTCCAAGTATACTGCCTTGTGGCACGCCATAGGTAATAGGCACATCGTCACTTAAGTGCTCATCAATTTTAACACATTGGACCCTATTTGATAGGTAATCAGCAAAAATCTGTAGTGGGCATCCCCTCACTCCAATTTCTTCAAGTTTTTGTATAAGGATGGGGACAGAAACTGTGTCAAAAGCCTTTCATAAGTCTAGAAATACAGCCAAACACCTAGCTGAATTAAAATGTTCTTGTTAATAAAACATAAATTTGCTATAACTGAACAGCCACCGCGCAGTCGCCGCGCGGCGGCCGCGCTCGTCGTCTAACTGCAGCCTTAAGTGACAAGAGTACGGCAGAACAACGTTTGCCGTTACACAACGGTAAACGTTTGCCGGGAGCACAATAATAATTAAAGATTTAAATTATTTAGAAATTAGTATGATTAAAGTGCCGCCAAAATTTAATTCCTTTTACCTACGCAAGACTAAAAATAATAAAAAGTTCTCGATGACGTGACGATACGAATTATTAATTTTATTGACGACAGATTACATGCCCGGGGTATAGTCCATTGAAATGTTTTCTACATTTTCTACGCCAGCCTTCTTTTGATGTACTTAAAGTTAAACTTCTACTATTTTGTGTTTGTGTAAATTTTTAATTGTTAATAATATAATAATAAACAAAAATAATGAAAAGATTCTATGCAATGTTCTAATGCTGAACACCACTGGGCACTGAATACGTTTTCATTTACACAAAAAAATCACGGAAGAATGCTGTTGCTCTAACTCTATGTTCGTTTGATGTAAATGCACCGTAAAATTATAACACGCTAAGGCCGGTTGCAGAGCTTCACCGACCATCAGTGCGTACGTCAGTCGCGCTTGTCATATATATGGAAATTCATAAAACCGTTCATAGCTAGACCGACCATACGCGTGCGTATGGTCGGTCTAGCTATGAATTAATTTTCAGAAACTTTAAGATGGAATGTTTAAAAAACGTTGCAAATACCTACATATTTATAGAAGAAAAAAATATTGGCGGAATTTCAACAGGTTTTGACTTTGGAACACTCGAACATGCTGTTTCTAATTTGTTGTCCAGACTGAAAATACTCGGAAATCAGACTTCACTTAAAGTTGTTTAATTTTACTAATTTAAGCTAACGTTTGATTAAAATTAAGCAATTTCTTATAAAACTAGATAAACGGGTGTTCTATTACATAATATGAAATAATGCTTAATCTCTAATAACTAATAAGTAATACGTAAACAAAAGTAAATAAATTTGATGACTAGGTACTTCATCCAGTTACGTGTTTCTAATTAAACGTCCACCACTGTATATGTACCTATCATTGAATTGAGAACGTTCTCTTTCTTTAAGTCGGTTGAAAAATTAAAATTCAAATTATTTATTGCATACGGTCACTACATTTTTACATAGTACCGTATATATTAGCTACCTTATGCAGGTATTGCAATACAATAGGTCATAATATATTTAAATCACATACCTACATTAAAATTTTACAATGATCAGTTTTAAAAAAATAACAATAATGATAATAGTTACATATATAATTTAGATTTGATTTGTCCGGAATGATACATATATATATTAAAGTGGGTTTTTAGATTTGTAGGATAAGTTAGTTTAAGAGATAAATAGCATAAATACCTAAGTCGATAAAGATATATTAGCGGAGATTTTTTTAAATAATCGCGTTTTTATTTAGTTAATCGTTACAAATTTTCTACTCCTTAAATGGTTAGCTTTTCAGAAATTGCTAGAGGCATTTCTTAAAAATTACCATTTCAAAACAAATAATTTCTATTGACCTCCGAGCAATATGTCGCCGGATATTTAGCCAGAATTGATTTTCATGACCATTTGATCTTAACAAATTTAACCGCCACGGTATCAACACAATATCACTTTATGTAAATTTACAATACCTTCAGAACAACCATAGATTACTGAATAGCTCGTGTTTTATCAACAGGAGATCCAAAAAAAGTAAAAAAAAAATGGTTCTACGTTTCGAAACATTGCATCAAATATTAATTTACTGCGACCTAAATTAAATGCAATTGCAATGCAATTTGTTTTCACTATTGCAACTTGTTTTCACTATAGTCCTTTCCACCTAAGATGATTTCTGTGACACATCGATTTTTGACACGTGTAGAGATGTCTGTACTGAAATCGTATCAATTGTTTCCGATAATCGATAATATTTTATATGGAAACAAAATCGATTTGAATAAAGTAGCAAAATTAGTTTTTTCGGCATTTCGCCAACAATTAACTAAGGAAACTTAGCAAACAACAGCAACAAAAAGTCAACAATAATAATTAGTAACAATAACAGAATACCACGTAAAGTATCAATATAAAAATGCAACTTGTATACAAGGCTGACGCACTCGTACAGACGATTGACTCGATTGACAAACGATCACAAGATGGGCGCCGATTATATGATTTTCCAACTCTATGATTTTTCAACGATCCATTTCATGTACACGAATTGCGTAGGTATTATATTTTTGTGTTATTTTATTTTATTTTTCATTATATTTAACTAAACAATACTGTTTTTGATTTATAAGCTTAGGATGTTACATTTTTATATTTTTGGCAATAATGCCGCCATAAAAGAAAAATATTATGCACTAAAATTATTTTGGAGTTTTAAACATAAAATACGTAATTCGGAACACGATGAAGTGTCACAGGAATCATCATAGCTGAAAAGGACTATAAGGGGTCTCATCTCAGGTGCTGGCGTAGGTAGCGCTTTTGACACACACCGCTACATCTTTCAATCATAAATATTACATTTTTATTACATAATTTTAAATTTTAAATGAATTAGATAATTTAAACTTTTTCAATAAAGATTTTTATACTTTTATACTTTATACTTTTATAAACAAATAAATGTACCTATCCTATCCCTTTTTCCCTTGCGGCATCACTCGTGGACGACTGGACCGATTTCGATAATACTCATTTCGACGTGCTCGTTATTGTCAGGAGATGGATCTTATGAAAGAAAAACTCAAGTAATTTTAGCCATAAAATGCGAAAAAATAGATTGACACTTTTCGCATAGACAGTGCAACGTCTGTCGGGTCAGCTAGTAGGTACATAGTAATTATGAAAAATAGTCACGCTATGCAGTCTGTGTTTCTGTATGCTTAGATCTTTAAAATTATGTATCAAATTTTGATGAAATTTTAGATAGAATGATTCAAGAGGAAGGTTTAAATCTATTATGTTTTAGACAAAGCGGGCGTAGCCGCGGGCTTCAAGCTACAATATTAAGCATGGGACAACTCTAAAAATGCTTTAGTATTCTTTTGTTGTTGATTCCAAAATATTTGACTGCGTTGAGCCGTAGAAAATTTCATTTTTTATCATCAACTACATAACTATGAAACTTTCAGACTGAGGTTGCTAATGGAGAAAGATCTTTAATCGATTCACAATCACAGTAGTTAGTGTTCCGCAGGGATCTATGTTTGGTCCCTTTTTGTTCTTGGTAAATAGTATACTTATATAAATAATCTTCGTTATTATTTGCAGGACAAGTTAGGTATGTTTTATCTGCATTCTATTCGATTCATGTTGGGTTCATCTTAAGTTTCACTGAAAATAGTTATTTTAGTCTTCATTAACCGTATCAGCTTCGAATATGAAGTAAGAATTTAAGAAGTAGGAAATCCGAATCTGCAAAAGCAGTATCTAAAGATAAAACGAATTTCCCTGTCGTTCAGACTAGTGTACCTTTTAAGCAAAAATGAAAGGTAAATTTCGGATTTTTTTTTTATATAAATCTACAAATTGAATATTTCTACGCAATACATAAACACTCCCATTATTCACTCATAATAAAATTAACTCTCAATAAGAAGATAACACCAATACAAAGACGTAAGTCGTAACTATTGCAATACCAATTTATCCATTCTTGCCATGTCCCAGTATATAGCACTGCAAATCCGTGCACTTAAACAAATTGCACCCACCAATAGATTCAATGATAAAATTGCTCAAATTCTATTCATAACAACATATATCCTGTGCATAGATTAATCGTCTGCGGGTCAATTACCACTATATTGTGACCCACTGCATCCTATCACTTTAAAGTGTGATAGATCAAATTATGATGGTTATTCGACCCGTATAGATCACTTAAGTTAATAAAACTCCCCTTGCTATTAAATTTAATAGTGTATGAAAGGGCCTCAAACGGCTCTTCCTGTGCAAACGGAAGACGCCGATTGGCTCAATTGAGAGCTCTATTCACCAATCAGTGATAAGCTGTAGCTATGATAGTTTGCTTCGTAATTTGAATTTTAAATTTAGAATTTGATGTCAATAGTTCTTAGTGCGGTATAATTTTTACCTATTTATTTTTAAACGGCGATAAGTGGAGGGATCAATAAAATAATAAATTATGATAAACATTATATTTATAACAGCTTTATAAAAATAAAAATATCTTTACTTACATTTTATATGATGACTACATTTTGTATTAAGTATATAAGATACATTTGAGACTGCAGGTAATATTATAAACTAAATAAAGTTGAATCATTCGGGTATAACCACCACCATCGTAACAAAAGTATAAATAAATACATATTCAATTGAACAGTCTATAAAAATAAACAAATAAACATTCTTAAAACAAAAACATAAGTACAACATACAATATTTCATACAAGTTTACCTCACGACAATGACGTTACAAGATTCTGGAACGTTCTAGAATGTTCTAGAACTTTTCTACGCGAGTCTCGAGTGTTCCAATGTTTTCAATCTCGCTGTGTATGACGTCACCGGGCTTCAAGTACTCGGGCGGAGAGCGGTACATGCCCACGCCTCCAGGAGTGCCCGTTAGCAAAATATCACCGGGATATAATGTCATTACGCTGAAATTCAAGGATAGTTTAGTGTTAATATAATGTTGTCAGATTTAAAAAAATCTTGTAAAAAAAATATCTATGTGTAATTTGTACTTATTGTTTTATGAATAAAAAAGTAGCTTGATTGATCTTGTCCGTTATAGGTCGTACGCTTTTAAAAAGTTTTACAAATGACTATGTCCGCGATACTGCATCTTATAGTAAAATATTTTTTCCGTAAAAATTGGTCAACTTTTATAACAACATTAACTATTAGCATTTTCAAAAAGTCGCAAATTTAATAAAAAATAACCCTGCTCAGAAATTCAGAATTGAAGCCAAATTGTTATTTGAACGATTTAAAATGAATATGACAATACAAAGAAAACAATTTGTAATTTAATATAGCAAAAAACATATTATACACACAAACACTTACGATGTTAGCCTCTCAATGACATCAGGTATCTTATGTACCAGTTGGTCAGTCCTGCTGGATTGTTTAAGCACGCCATTAATAGAACATTTGATTGCTAAGTTCTGTGGGTCTTTCACTTCATCAGCTGTCGCGATACATGGACCGATGGGACAGAAGGTGTCCATTGACTGAAGAAAAAAGGTGCCTTCTTAATCTTAATAAAAATATATATTTATGTGTTATAGAACATAATAGTTATTGTACGAAAATGTTATACTTAGTCCTATTTAGAAATTTAAACAAGAAAATACTATAGTCCTCTTTGTTTTAAATGTATCTAGATGTTTGATATAGATCACCACAATATCTTTGATATTACAGGAGTAATTTATTTATTTCACAATCCTCTTATAAAACTTCCAAATTCATTTTTTTTATTTAATACAATACCTACATATTTAAAAAATTTCCTTCTTACCTTCCCAAGCAAGAACTGTCCTCCATTTTTTGCCTTCTGCCAGTCCCGACCGCTGATATCTTGAGCGACTGTATAACCCAAAATATAATCGAACGCGTTCGCTGCCTTTACCCTACTCGCTGTTTTACCTATCACCAATGCTAGTTCTACCTCCCAGTCTACTTTCTGAAACAAAATGGTGTCTTTTAATATTTCGTGATGTTAGAAAAGAATTGAATCGTACAAACGCTTTCCCGCTTAAAATTCTCAACCGATTTTGATGAAATTTAGCACAGACAATCTTTAGACCCTGAGAAATAACATAGGCTTTTATTGCGAAATATGTACCATGGGCGAAGCCGGACCGCTAGTTAATAATTATAAGGGGGTAAAACTCAATAGACACTGATATAGAATTTTTTTTTTTTATGTTAGCCAGAAGGGCTTCTACATTTTAACGCGGACGCGGGGGCGAACTGAAGGTTCACCCTGGTAGCGACATGCACAAGGGCGTCCCCCCTTGACGGGGATCTCGAACCTCGGCTTAGGCTGTCGCTTGAGTGGAGGAGGCCAGAAGGGCCCTAATCGGACGGGACTGATATAGAAGAGTTGAAAGATTTTTTATGTGTACATAAATCGTCTCAAACAGAATAGAGCATCCCCGTCACTTAAAAAGAAAAACTATGAAACTAAATGTTAATTGGTTTGATAAAATAAAAAACAAGGCAAATAAAGAGCATCAAATATCAATACCTACTATAGTTTTATACTACAGATTGAAATGTAACGAAAAAAAAAAGCCTTTTCCATGGATAAATCCTCACTAATACTGAAATTCTGATAAGTTAAGTTGTTCATTAAATTCTTCATCTTGCACAAAATTTTGTTAATCAAGGTAACTAAAATTTTGGAACAAAGTTATCCCAGAATACAATTTAATATCTACTATTAGGTTTTTTTTTTTTTTGTTTTTTTATTGCATGTCGTTTCAAAAACGTATTTTAAATATTAATGAGGTTCACAGTTTGTGCTTAACTTTGTTTCCTTTAATTTAAAATGTTATCAAGACGAAGTAGTTACCTATTTATTTTAAAAATAGTTTACAATTCGTCTGAAGAATATTGAAATCAATAGTTCGATGGGTAGACTAGATAGACGACTATAAGACTGGAATATTTAAAATTATAAAATTTGTTATATTCATATTATTCCGAGACATAGCATATATACATGAGGTTTTCTAGATAAGTACATTGATTTTATTGTGTACCTACTAATTAGATAGATTGAAGTATCAAGATTATTTTATTAGTGTTATTTAAAATTTCTCCTAAAATATTTTTCTTCGATTTGCCTTATTTTTGTTTTAAACCAGTGTTAGGTACTTACGAATAAGGGGTCAATAAAACTATGGACAATAAATTCAATTTATTAAATAAACTCATATTACCTATTTCTTATATATTTGTTTTCGTACACGTACATTATTAATTATATAACTAGATATGTATATTCTCGTAATAGGTATAATAAAAACACATTTATAAATATTTAAATCTAGTTTATTATTTTCAAACACAATTTTATCAATTACAAGTACTGTACCTACAATAAATACTATATCTAAACATAATTTACAGTTTGCTAGAAGTGCATATTTGTCATCGCTGATTCTAATGTAATTCCTTACGATGCAATTTATTCTGGAACGTTCTAGAACTTTACTACGCGAGTCTCGAGTATTCCAATGTTTTCGATTTCGCTGTGTATGACGTCACCGGGCTTCAAGTATTCGGGCGGCGATCGGTAAGTACCCACACCTCCTGGAGTACCCGTTAGCAAAATGTCACCTGGATATAGCGTCATTACACTGGAAATTATAAATTTAATACAGAATATAAAGAATAAATGCACCTAAAATAATTAAAGAAACATAATGTTAAGGTAAACGTACACATAGCACTGTGAGAAACTTTCAACAATATTTTATTCACATCTACCCACATTCAACGGAAAGTTAATGTTTAATTGATAAAACGTTAGTTTACAAACATACTTTACATGTTACATACATGTTCAGAATACAACATCCATCCTCTATTAAATACTTACGAAGTCAATCTCTCAATAACTTCAGGTATCCCATGTATAAGTTGGTTAGTATTACTCGACTGCTTTAATACCCCATTTACTGAACATTTAACTGCTAAGTTCTGGGGATCGCCTATTTCATCGACCGTTGTGATACATGGCCCGATGGGACAGAATGAGTCCATAGTCTGTGAAATTGATTGAATTATAGAAGATGTGTCCTGAATAATGAAACTCTATTAAGAATCTTTTGCGAATTCTCAATCTCTAGCTCAAAATAATATTTTGTTTATGTTTTTAGAGCTTATATTTTATAGCTGATTATGTTTGATAAGTAATATATTATTTAGCATACAACATTAGTAAAGCAATTTAATCATGGAATCTACAAAGTATTTTTTGGACGACGAATTCTTTTAATTCTTCCTCGAAAGGGTATATGGTAGGATGATGGTAGGTATGATAATAACTTGTTTTTTCTTCTTTCTAAATAACGTTAAATTTACTCCCATAACTACATTTTCTTACCTTTGCAAGCAAAACCTGTCCACCATTCTTAGTTAGCCAGTCCCTTGCAGTGATGTCTTGAGCTATAGTGAAGCCTAATAAGTAGTCATAGGCATTTTCTGCCTTCACATTTGATGCTGTCTTGCCTATGACCGCTACAAATTCTATTTCCCAATCTACGTTCTAAAAATAAAAACTAAATTATATTTTTGTATTGTATAACTTCATGATGCCCAATGCAAGGCAATGCATGCAAATGGACTAAGCACGTAACGACATGGGTTGATTATTTATCTAAGAATTCATGACTTGACTAACATGACGAATAGCCCAAACATGCGTTAAAATAACGACTAACTATCAATATTTTACAGGACAGTACAATCAAAATAGTGACATGTAAAAAGTTCTTTATGTTTTACCATGTTTTAATATCTAGTTTTTTCGTGAAAGAGTAACAAACATACACATACACATCCATTCTCACAAACTTTCGCATTTATAATATTAGTAGGATGTGATAAGCACTAAGCATGGAACATAATTATTATTATTTCTTATTGTATGAAGTTTATTATTGAAAATGGTACTCTATTATACCTACCTATTATGTTATACTACGCCATGCTAAATAGTAAATACAATGTTAATTTTACTTACCTTGGTTTAACAAATGTGTTCATCAAAGGCCATACACAAAAAGAAGAAGAAGAGGAAGAACTTCGTACATTTCAAAATTATAATGAAGATTTTTTTATATTTTAGACCACTACCCCGAAAATAGGAAAGCAGTTCGTTTTTTTATTTAATAAGCAGCACATCACAAAAAATCGAAACAAAATGACTAGGCGTTCAATTAAATAAAATAAAGTTTCATACCCTCGTGTACCTGCAGGATTTAAAAAGGGGATATATTTTATTGAAATATTATTAAACATGCTTTGCAAATATTCTTAGTGTAAATAAATAACAGAATCAGCAGATATGTTCAGAAGGTCAGTTAAAGAGCAGCGTCTTATGAAACACAGTGACGTCAGCCCGCATAAGCACAATTATTTCATCCCGTGCCCACCTACACTCGATGAATTACCGGCTCAATTTGCCTCAATGATTGACCCCAATTTGTAGACCTGCAGGTCACACGAGATCTGATTCATTATTGTATTTTTGGATTTTTATCCTGGTTCCGTACGTTGTACGTACATTAGATAGGTAAGTTATATGCAAGTTAATTATTTTTTATTAATTTAACAATTAGCGGTTACGACGAACTTATTTAAATTTTAACATCTATGCATTGTTTTATTAGATCTTAATAAAACAAATATATCTAACAGTGTAAGTTTGGAAGGATGTAGGTAGGTAAAATTTGAGGGACATTTATGTACCGAGCTGGATCCAAGATCCACGCGATTGTTTTTATAGGTTTTTCACAGATATTTCCATATTTAGAGTGGAAAAAAATTGAATAAATAGGATTTTAATTGTTCTGAATTACAACTAGTGGTGTAACTAACACGACGGATATGGTAGGCAGAAACATCGTATTACATTTTGCGTAATCAATAATCACGCTATGATGTATGAAAAAAATTCACACCAAACAACTATTTTATCAGTGATTTGTGATAGTGATGATTCAAGATCTTTAGACATTGTAACTAAAATATCTGATAAGTTGTCTTAGTTCTTATGTATGTAAATTTTAGATAGTTCTGGCAAGTCATGTGATCGCATCGTTATATTTAAAAAAAAAAAATTAAAAACTGTAAACCTAATCGACTCGTTTTTAAATACAGAGTTTCTTGCCGACTCTTCTTTCCGAACCATTGGTAAATGGTTATATTATGATGATTCAAGTTCTTCGAGAAGAAGTCTCTTTAATAAATAAATGTTATAGTTTGAATACTATTCTATTGTCTCAGATCGACACCCATAAACCAAAATGCAGAGGTCTTGGTTTTAATCCCGGTTGGAAACTAAACTTACGACGTTGCCATTCAAGATATTATTTTTTGTATGAGTGGACAGATATATAAATATTAAATAGTATTAAATTACATAACAACACATTGTAATTCACAATGAATATGCTTATTTTCGACCTTCATAGTGATTCCTTACGCTTTATATACCATATTCTTACTAGTAAAATAGAAACATTGAATTTTTATTTTAAAGCATTAAAATGAATATTGTTTTCTTTTTAGTATAGCAAAAAATTCAATCATGAGGCGGGATTCGAACCCACATATTACACCATCCTTATTCCCGAACCTGTAGAAATCTAATGTATAAAATTCTGATGTTGCAGTGTTTGTAGTTAAACTCCGAAACAACCTGACCAATTCTAGTGAAATATGCACATTGGGCAGGTCTGATAATCTATTTTTCATGCTCATAAGAAATAAAAGTAAGGCAGAACAACATTAGTAAAAATATAAAATAAAATATGCTCTTACATCAGTGACATCAGTTCTCAGTTTCACAGCATCCGACTGTCCAATCACAGTGCTGGCAAACTTGCCGAATATCATCGGGACTTCCGGTGGTTTTAAGTTTTGTTCCTCGCAATGGTCCTTGTAATTCAAACCGATGCATAGCACTTTATCCATACCCGTTATGGGAGCTTTTAGTAAAACATTTGATAGTGGTTCCTTCACTGGGTTGCTTGAACTTTTGTATGAACTGTAAATAAATATTTTGGTCTATTTCAAACTGTTCAATGAAAAATGTATGTTTTGATTAGTGTGGTTTCTTATAAATGTATTAAATTAGAATTTAAAGTTATATGTTTAGTCTGTGTTGTTATTAATACATCTAAGCAACTGGCAAACATTTTATTTAAAACTAGCGTCCGCCCGCGACTCCGTCCGCGCGGATGTCGGTCTTCGCGGGGATGGTTTATTTCTCCATTTTGAGTAACAATGACAATGACATCTTATAAATACTATTGGACCCAAATACGGCTAGGCCTATAATAATAATACACAACGTGTGTTCGCGGTTCTACAGAACAACGTCTATGGATAAAACTGAAAAAATAAGATTAATTTTTTTCTACATATTTTTCCAGGATAAAAAGTATCCTATTTTACGCCCAGGATAATAAGGTATAATTATACCAAGTTTCATCGAAATCGAACCGTTAGTTTTCACGTGATGCCTTCACATACAGGCAGACAGACAAAAATGTTTTTAATTTTTTTTGGTATCGATCCAGTAACACCCCCTGGTATTTATTTTTTCAATATTTTCAATGTACAGAATTGACCCTTCTACAGATTTATTATATGTATAGATATGGAATATATTAACAGAATACAATACTTGTACTTGTGTCTTGTATGATTCTATAACTACTGTATAATATCAATAAATTGAAATACAAACAGTATAATTGCTAGTTTTAGTTGTGATTATTTCCTACTAGATAATATCTATTTATTGAATGCATAAACATTAAATCAAGTTTCTGATTTCAATCTTTATCAGTGAAGAAAGGGAATAGCAAAACACAGAAGAAATATACATACAAAGAAGCTACATAGAGAAGATACATATACTACCTATTATTATCATGATTTGCATGTATTTATCTTAAATTTTATTACTATGAAAAACAAAACTGTCATTGGATGCTATGTTCAACCTTATCTAAAATTATAACTGGCATGATAATGTTATCATCTTCTCAAAAAGATGTACCTTTGTCCCATAGAGATTATCTTTACACCTAGCTGCGTTTCTTATGGAACTTTATTAAATAAGGATTATATAACAACAAAGATTTTTAAAGAATAATATGATAAGGAAATTGATGCACAAACAAAATAAAATTATGTTTATTGAGCAGTAAAAGAAAACAATAAATAAACATATTATGGTAATGAAAGGTGACTCATTATACACAAAAACTGTACATATCAATGTTTTGCACTAAAAGACGAGTGCAGGTTTTATTGTAAGAGGCAAATATGAAAAATTAAACGGACTTAAGTATCTATATGCTATTTGCTAGACTAGACTAAAAAAATGCACGTGAAATATTCTAGAGCTGGCATATCTTTGAGAGGTAGTTATTGCACACTCTCAGAAAATAATATCACAATAACTACGTACCTAATGTAGTTATTAGGAAATAATTTTTAAGATAAGCAAACTTTTAGATTTTCACACCATATTCCTATATAGTAAAAACTCTTCAAAGTTTATTTCAGTGTACACGTGCATTCATATTTTAGGTAATTTATATTACGACATAAACACACACCTTAAAACCTTGTCAAGTTGTCCTTTCTTCAAAATTTCCAATAAAGTTGTCGGCAAATCAGGTATTGCTTTATTTAAGTCAACCACATTATCTTTATCTAAATACCCAACACGTATTTCACTTGGATTGTTTTTATAGGAAAACTGTACAAATTTCATGTTGGAAACTCTTCCCGCCGAAAATTTTCTAAAACCAAACACTGTTGCCGCTGTCGCGCTATTGACAGTTTTCCTCAAAGTTTGAGGTTTTATATAGCTTATCGAACGCCGAACAAACCACGCGCTGTTCATACTCGAATATATTCAAACGTCACTTCCAGATACACAATTTTATTGCATAAAAAAATTATTTATAGTCCTACAAACTTTTAAAGATATCCACAACAATGTAAAATAAAAAATTACGCAACCGCGTCAATAATATTTCGGTAAGACAGTTGACACTGACAAGTGACATGAATGACAATTTGCCATCTGATACATGACAGATGACATTATGCACATATTTTACATTCCATTTCATCATTTTACAGTTTTATATATTTGCAACTGCAAGTAAAATTATTTCTTTACAAACTAATTACCTATGTAGATACATTTAAAATATTTCCCACACAATTATATTTACTTATACTTTTAAGGGCCGATTTATCAATGCCCAGATAAACAGCTAGATAGACTTTATTCTTCAGTTAACAAAATATTCAATTTTTCAATAGACGAATAGGTCTTATCTATAGAGTAACTACGTTATTTGAGGAATAAATCTATTTGCCGCTCCAACGGCCAGATAGCGACCAGTGCAAACTTAGCACCCCATCTATGGAATTTTGGGTCGAAAATGACCTTGATCGTTAGGTCCCCGTTAGGTCCTTTAAGGTCCCACAATTTTTTCGTTAGGTCCCCTTTAGTTTTTTTTTTAAATAATTTTTTAAATTTTAGGTATAAAAAAATGCAACTTTAGCACCCCATCCATAGAATTTTGGGTCAAAAATGACCTTAATCGATAGGTCTCCGTTAGGTCCTATAAGGTCCCACAATTTTTTCGTTAGGTCCCCTTTAGTTTTTTTTTAATAATTTTTTTTTTTAATATAAGGTATAAAAAAGTTACACTTTAGCACCCCATCCATAGCAAAATTGGCAAATTTTATCAAAATCGTATTCTTTACCGTTAGGTCCGTATAGGCTCATCATTGAAATTGTTGAATTATTTATTTTATTAAAATTATAAAATAATAAAAACCTGCGCATGCGCCTTAGAGCATTAAGGCATGCGCACATCATACATAAACAATGCGAAATTTAAATTGGTATCGTTTCATTTATTAAATTTAAATCAATAAATAAATCTATACTAGTCACGTCCAAAAGATGAAACTGGCTTTTTATTTCGAAAATTTATTTGGCAACACTTGACAGTTAACTGTCATTAAAACCTGAGTTGTTGGTGTGTCAAAGCTTGTCAAAGTGATTTTTTTTTCTGCGATTTTAGCTTAGGATTTTAGTGATTTCTAAAAAAAAAATTAAAAAAAATATATTTTTGAAAACTGAGTTGAAAACATGACGAAAACTTTAAACTATGATTAATAAATTTAAAATGAAACAATTTGAAAGAGATGTAGTTTTCAATGAAAAACAAGAGTGTTTACGAGAAATATCTCAATGCATTGTTAAGTGTGACTTGATATTTTGATGCTTTTCATCTTGATTGCATTGCACATTATTATAAGTAGGTATGATTTGTTTAATATTATTATTTTGCATGGATGATACCAGTAATCAAGTTAAAAACCATTCAAGCAACAATATTAAATTGAACGATCTGGTCCGTTCAAAATGTTTAAAGACACAAAATCAGTATCTCGACGAGATTTATTCTTTGACCGAACCATGTTATTCATGTTGAAGAGCAGTACAAAAAAAAACAAGATGGAATAACTGCAGACATGGAAGAGTTAATGATGTCAGAGATAATGATAGTGATTCTTATTCTTTATTCGCGGCTTTTAGATTTAATATGATTATATTGATTAAACAAAATTTAATTGTATTTTATTATGTTTTTTCCACAGATATATAAACATTACTTATATTTGGATGTCTGTGGTTTTTTCTTACTTTCACTAGCTGTTCTTTTTTTTATCTGTATCAGATAACAGTACCAGATTACATATATATAATATTATATAGATGAAGAGGTTGTTAATCTCTCAAAAAAACAAAGCTCGTAATAATAAATTAAAGTATCAAAACTTTATTTCCAACTATAACCTAAGTTACCATAATTATGATGATTGACCCTACGCAGAAACGCCGCGATGACATTCCAGATAGTGTGGCCCTGTGGCCGCTACAAAAAATATATATACACCATAGATTGACACCAAGATTGACACTAATACACTAATAGTTATTTTAAGTCTAGGTTGAAAAGTAGGTTTTTAATAAATAAGCACTCTCAGAACAATAGATTTATTTAATAAATGAAACGATACGATTTTAAATTTCGCGCTGTTTATGTATGATGTGCGCATGCCTTAATGCTCTAAGGCGCATGCGCAGGTTTTTATTATTTTATAATTTTAATAAAATAAATAATTCAACAATTTCAATGATGAGCCTATACGCACCTAACGGTAAAGAATACGATTTTGATAAAATTTGCCAATTTTGCTATGGATGGGGTGCTAAAGTGTAACTTTTTTATACCTAAAATTAAAAAAAAATTATTAAAAAAAAAAACTAAAGAGGACCTAACGAAAAAATTGTGGGACCTTATAGGACCTAACGGAGACCTATCGATTAAGGTCATTTTTGACCCAAAATTCTATGGATGGGGTGCTAAAGTTGCATTTTTTTATACCTAAAATTTAAAAAATTATTAAAAATAAACTAAAGGGGACCTAACGAAAAAATTGTGGGACCTTAAAGGACCTAACGGGGACCTAACGATCAAGGTCATTTTCGACCCAAAATTCCATAGATGGGGTGCTAAGTTTGCACTGGTCAGATAGCGCGCTATTCGACGAATAGGCGTTTGATTTGACAACTGACGCGTCAAATTTGGGATATTTTCGTAATTCGTATGTAATAACATAGAGCGTAGAATTATTACAATAAAGCCTCTTTCTATATAATTATTATCAATTAAAATAATATAGAAATTGATGTTTTTGATAGTACTGATGACCATGCGATTGAAAATTTGCCGGACGCTGCCTTTATGTCGTTTCCATTTTAAAATATATAAATTTAAACACAAATTTAATCAAAACTCTTTACTCGAATCAAAACAATAATCAACAATCATAGAACACAAGATAAACTTAAAATGCACTCCTGACGTGAGTCATAATGACGGTTGTTGGCAAATTACAAGACTTGACTCTATCCCGCTCTAACCTGACTAATTTAATATGTTTGTTTCGCCACTCCGAGAGCAGAGCTGCCAATATGGAAATATTTGGTCAGATAGTAATTATTCATCAATTAAATCACAATTGAAAAATAGGCGAGCCGTTATGAGTTAGATATACAATTGAATAAATCTATTCGAGGGGTAGTTATTAGACTGCTTATCTCGGGATTGAAAAATCGGCCCTAAGTAGAAATACAAGTTAGACAAAATAATTGTAGTATTTAAAATGAAACTTATTAAACATATTTGATTAAAATATAACTTTATAAATTTATTCAAATGCTTTATAAATATTTGAATGCAATATAAAACGTTTGAATGCCATTATACAAAAAAAAAATCGAATTCTATAATATAACTTTATAATGGCAATATAGTTCATACAAATATTTTTCTGAACAGAGACTATGTATGAATTTAAATTATACAATCGGGTTTGAATTGCAATCTAAAGCATTTTAAACAGACTTGGAGACAAGCAATAAATTGCAATTAAATCCGAAACACACATTGAAGAATATGCCATTTAAAACTACTATATTCATAAGTTTAATTTTATGCTAAGTACAATAATAAAACAGAGATTAAGAAAAATCCTAGATTTGATTCACATTATTAGAATAATTATTAATTCTACTGTAACAAGGGTTGAAATAAGTAGATCCATTACCTATGTAACATTTTATTATAACTACTGTTTAAAACTTAAGCAATTAATGATTAGCAGGCTTCTTTCTTGTTATATAAAACTCTTCCCTTGTATGGTATGGTGCATAAGGATCTTCAACATAATACTTGGGTTTCTTCCAAAACTTGGTTACCATTTTATCGAGTAGAGTAGATTGTGTAGAGTTACAGAATACATGTTGCCTCAAACGCCTTCTTTGTGCTAAACTTTTCTTCCACATTTTCTTGTTTCTTCCTACTTTTGTTCTGATCCATCCACCCCAATGTAATCTGAAGAATCTTTTTATTGCAGGCTTTACTGTTTTCCGCTTACCCTTCTTCAGGCTAAATTTGGTTACAGTCCTAACTGGGACTGCTTCGATGTTCCAGCATACATCTAAAATTTGCTTGTTGTTCACCAAATGGGTAGTTGGGGGGCTGACATTGGTTAAAGAAAGATTGGTTTTCATAGATAATGCGGAAAAACAGCGATGTTCATTTGGGATAACTCTGGTAATATTGTAAAAAGGAGTCGTTAAAGGTCTCAGGCCGCGAAGAACTGAAAATAAAGATAACCTCAATTGTCAAGACATACATAAGATAATAATTATGTAATTAATGGAGGAGCACTTGACTAAACAATCATTAAATTACAAATAATAATGAAAAATACCGGAGAATGTGCGGCGAAACATTTTGAATAAATAATCTTTTTATTTACATGAAGATTGAACAATCAAAATTATGCGTAAAATTAGTCGATTGTCAAATGTCATTGTCATTAATCCACAGATAAATTTATCAGTCAAAATACCACATTGGTATTTCCTAAATTACAACGAATTCCAACAAGTGATAACTGCGTTAAAAACAACCGACTTCAAACTTGCACTTGCAAAATTTACAAATACCTACAGACAAAAATGCTCATAAAATAAAAACTACAGGGCCTATTCGAATAAAATTTTTATGGGACCAATTCGACACCATCCCGCATCGAACAAAAAAAGAATCACGTAAATCGGTTCAGAAACCTCGGAGTAATCGGTGTATATACATAAAAAAAAAAAAATATATACCGGCCGAATTGATAACCTCCTCCTTTTTTTTGAAGTCGGTTAAAAATCTGATAGATTAAGATGAAGTAAGGCAGCATGAAATTACAATGGAAAATATTTAAGGGAAAATATTAACTTTCTTAATTTTTTTTCGTATTTTTATTCTGTATACAACATAACTCTATTTTTTTTATTTGTCTATAACTTCCTTTCAGGCACTTGACTCTATTGTCTACGATGATCTCTAGGTTTTGACAGCCCGAGTGGAAAATATTCACTGCCGAAAATGTATAGATTTACAAATCAAATAGCAAATCCCAGCTTAGTTTTGGTAAGTATTACGGTGATATTTTGAATATAAAAATTTTCATGTCCAAGCTATTACTCCTTATGCGTCAAAAATCCATAAAATTTTTGCGAAAGTGGCTTTTCGAATAGATACCAATAACAACAAATAACTACACGATAAAGATGTGTTCTGCAGCTATTTTGTAAATGAAGTCTCCTTCTATTCACAAATAAAGTTTTATGTTATTTAGTCTTGTTATTGTTGTATTACATAACATAACATAACCATAGATTATACTAAACTAATCTAACCTTAAACTTGGTACCTAACGTAATCATCAAAATTATCAGCTGTAAACATAATATAAACCTATACATATAATATGTACCTTACCCATTCATCTATTATACCTATCAATTAATAAAAGCCTATTCAGAAATATACAAAGCAATTTTACTGTATTATTAATAATTATGATAAGTCTTTATTCATACCAATGTTTCGAATCCAAATGGTAACAGGACCTCTATATCAAGAAAGTTGATTTATAGGTTTATTTTCCTATTTTTTATTTAATTATCTGCATATTTTGCTTTTAGGTCAGAAAACAAATTGGCGATGGATCATGTTCAGCTCTTATAGTAATGAGATCTCCTCATCGGAGACATGCGTCAGATTCTGGCAAGCAGGCCCCAAAATCCCGGAAGTTACTATGGGGCACCCTCGGTGCTACACTCCTCACTGGTTCAGCTGTGGTTTACGCCAGGTAAGCTTTATTTGTGTAAATAATATAATAATAGTTTGTTGTTATATAGTGCAAATTCAATGTATAAATTCAGTATTAACACTATGTATTAACAGTATTAACACTATGTCCACATTTGTAAAGGCTAAAATGTTTTCCACAATGTTATTAATTATGAAATATCAGACTTTAAATTTAATCTTGGATCTTACTTTCTTCATAATTAATTATAATTATGATATTTATGCATATGTGAACAGAACATACTATCTTTATTATATTAATTTAAATGATTATTTTCAAAATTATGCTTTTATCATCTATAATCTATCAGTCAGTATCAGGTAGACATTGTAAATTATTTTTGAAATAAAATCCTGTATTTTTATCATATTAAAATTTCAGAAATAGCCCAGAAGCGAGAAACTGGTTAGAATCAAACGCCCCCTGGGCTAACGATCTAGTGGCACTTGTGTACCAGGAGAACACAACATATTGGAAGTCCACAGTTAACCAGTTCAATAAAGCCACCACCACAGTGTCTAACTTCTTGTTTGGAAAGGTTTGTGAAACATTAATTTTGTTTTTTAAAGCCTTTTAGCTTGGCTGTACACGGGCAGCTCAAGCAATTAACTGCTGAGTGACATACACGGACTGCTCGAGTCGTTGTTCGTTGCCAGTTCGAGCTATCGCTATCAACCGCACAGTTGATGGCTTGAAGCAGTCGTTTCTGCTCAAGCAGTCATGAATGTCTATAGTTCACCGCGCGGTCGCGGCTACGAGCAGTCGATACGGCTACGGCCACTCTGAGTGGTTAAACTGAAATTTTTATGTTTAATGAATAAAAAAATATTTAAATATTCTATATATTATACTTGTACTTGTTTACAAGTCAACTTATGATCTAATTGAGAGTGTTTTCTTTAGCTGTTCTTCAAAGAAAAACAGTATTTTATTGCATTGCAAATATGAGTAGATATTGTCGCAATTTTTTTAAATTTCATTCTTTTGCTTTTTAACCAAGTTTTAACTCTGAAATGTGACATTTATTGCACGACGATGCGAAGCATCAGAGTGCTTTACGATCGAAAAATTTTTTTCGCCTCATTTTTGCAGCTATTCTTATTATTATAGCCTTGTTAGTTCACGGAATCAAGATATTTTGCATACTATTGTCGAGATAATTTAATGGAGATTAATCCCATACTTTTTAAAAATTGATTTACTTCAATAGAATTGGAAAAAAACACTGAAATAGGTCAAAAAATTTTCCTGTCCATCATGTGTGAAACCTGAAAACACTATAACTTGTGAAAAAATCCATCATTTGAGTTAAATTTTTTTTTTAAATATTCTAATTGATGATTGTAGGTCACTGAATGCGAATGATTAATTAATTCAGTGTCGTTTAATTGCAATTAAAAAAAAAACGAAAACTACAAGACTGTATATCTATATATATATATATATATATATATATATATAGATATCTCCATGGGCACTATGTTGATCAAACGTGCCATATAGTTAGTAATTATTTGATCCGTTTTCACTTGTTGATCCGGTTGGTATTTGTGGATCCATTGCCACACCACCGTCCGTATGTGGATCCGAACGGAGCCACAAGTGTAACCATCAGTAATAATAATAATTACGTGCTTTTTATACAAATCCACCTTTTTTGCGTTTAAGCTCTTGTTGATCCGATTCAAATGAGCCAATCAGAGCCCACCGAGCTCAGCCATTGGTCGCTTGCGGCCTTAGCCATTTGAAGGTTTAAAGACATTTATTTCCGTTATAGAAACGTATGTTGCCGTTCGCCTTCCATAATTTGTTCGGATCTTCGGTAGGGCAAGATAGCTAGCTCGTCTATTAGGATAGTGGCGATTTGATGTTGAGATTATAATATTTGTATTTATGTTTTTATGTAGCGCTTTGCCGATGAACATACACGTATTATAAAAGTATAATTGTTTTAAATTCATTATTTTAGTGTCGTCGTAGATTTTATTTGTAGAAGTTAAAAAAGGATAGTTTAAGATGATTTATTTCATTTTCATTTCATTTCATTTCATTTCATTTCATTTAATGATTTTATTTTGTAAAATTTGGAGTGGCGCTAATTTATTTTTGTAAGCACTCCCCCAGACTTCTATTAAATACATTAGGTGCGGCTTTGCTAACGTGTTGTAGATGGTGTGGCGTAATTTATGGGGTTGCAAGAAGTAATATTACGCAGAGATCTAAGAAGTGCTGATAATTTATTTTTTAGATGGTCGATGTGATAATTCCATTTCAGAGAACTGCCGATTCGCAAATCTAGGTTATTTCTCGTGGGTTTTATGTTCTAATACAACACCGTTAATTTTAAATGGAGCGTATGGCGGAATAATTTTGTTATGAGCTTTGAATTTAGATATATTTATTTTTAGGAGATTGCATTGAAACCATTTATTTAATTCATTTTGTGCTTGCGCTATCATGTCATGTATAGAGGGAACAAAATAAAACAGACAAGTGTTATCCGCATAAAGTGTTAGGTGACCATTTAGCTTTAAATCTTGTAAATTATTAATATAAATTAAAAAAAGCAATGGGCCTAGAATCGAACCATGTATGCCACATGTAATTGGTAAGGGAATGCTATCGTGGTTATCTATTTTAACTATTTGTGAAATATTTATCGATTTTTTAAATATGATTTCAGCATATCTAGTGCTTTACCATTAATGTTAATGGATGTTAATTTCTTTATTAAAAGTTCGTGAGAAACGGTATCGAAGGCCTTTTGTAGGTCAATAAACACTCCCAAAACTATATTGTTTGTGTCAATGTTCTGTTTCATTTAAATAGTTAGGTCCATAGTCGCTGACAGAGTGTTACTTTTTGGCTTAAATCCGTATTGACGCACTGAAATAAAATTAAATGAGTCTAAATATTTTTCTAATCTCGTGTGTAAAATCTTCTCCAATATTTTTGACAATACTGGCAAAACCAAAATTGGCCTATAGTCACCAGGTTCAAATTTTGAGCCACTCTTATAGATAGGAGTTACCTTCGCTATTTTTAACGAGTCCGGAAAACGTCTTCGAATTATGGCTTGGTTAAAACAGTCGCTTATGGTATGATTTAATTTTTCTTTGATGCATTTAATTGCGTATTACTATACCATCAAGACCTGTACTACAGTTTGAAGTAAGTTTTTAAGCTTATTTATAATTATATATTTTTACTGGCTTCGGTAGGTCTGAACTTATTAGTGAGGTAATTTTTAAAATTTCGTAGTTGTCTTTAGATTTCCTCTCCTCTGAGTTATAAAATGTCCATTCTGGGAAACCAGCAAAAAATACATTTTTTTCGCGGCTCTTTCTGTCCCGTAGTTCCTTGATTAAGTTTTTATTTATATGAAGTTGATTTTTAGACGTAAAACCCGATGAGTTGGCTCATGACTGACTGATTTATTGATTGAAGATTTAATTTCAGAAATTTTATTTTACTCTCACCCTGGTTTATCTGGGATTCTAATTGAGAAACAGTACTCTTCAATAATATGTTTTGTTCGTTTTTTTTAATTTCATTGATTTGATTCGTATTTTGGCGAATTAAATTCAAAGATTGTTCGTTGGACGATTTAATTTCGGTAATTTGTGTTTTTACCTCAGAAATGTTTTCATGAATTTTGTTTACTATTTTGTTCATTTGAGCATACATATTTTTCAAGTAATGTACTAATACGGCTCAACTCCGACCGAATATCCTTCATATCATCACTAAATCTGCAATCTTGTTCTAGCGGTTGTTTCCGTTTTCTGTAAGTAATTTGAGTATCAGTTGGCGTAGAACTCGTAGAAAACGAACTTAGCTTCGATAGATCGGGATGCGATCCACCGGTAGTACCCACTGCACCACTGCTAGTTAAACGTGTTGGCGATCTGCGTACACTCATTTTTACTCCGCAATGGATAATTTGTGCAGGAATATGAGTCGTCATTTGTTTGACCTAAATCTAACATTTTAATTATTTTATCAGATTGATATCAGAATCAGGGCAAAGGCGAACGCTACATGTCAATAAATATTATGATAATTATCTTGATATTTACTGATGATTCAAGTGGTAGGTTGTTATTTGTAGGTTGCATACTACTTGAGAATTATCACCGTCACTGTATGACGAAAGGTTCGTCCAAATATCTATCTTTTTAGGGTTCCGTATTTTTAGTTTCACAACGTTTTCAATAAGTTTCAATTGAATTACGGTCGACTTCTTCAACTTCCATAAAACTCAGGAGATTTTTTGCTAGCCCTAATTTCATATCTCCATGTCAATGTCAAGCAAGTGCATATAAATGAAACAGATCAACATACGACTTATGATTTGGTATATAAAACGAAGTCAAGAAGTGTTTGAGCATTTCAAAATTTGAACCGTTACGGAGTCGAGTTCGTCTAGTCTAGGCGGATTTAGCAATGTATGGAATATTAACTAACTATAATATATTTGTGTACGGAGCCAACAAATACTGTAGTGTTTACGAAAAAATAATCTATGTTACTTAATATACAGTTTCGTTTTGTCGGATCAAATAAAGCTGTAATTTTGATAATATAAATGGATCTGATCAACATACGACTTTGGATTTGGTATATAAAACGGAGTCAACAAGTGTTTATGGGTTTCTGAATTTCGGCCGTTACGGAGTCGATTCAGTTCAAGATCTTAGCAATAAAAATGTTGAGTATATTAATTTCTCCATGAATACGTTTGGCAACGTCGCCCAAAAATTTGCGCCGTTGCCACTCCGGGCAAGATCTATGCAACCGGAGTCGAGTAATATGGGGGAAAAGGTGGAGTCGGCAATGCACGGCAGTCGGGCTGGATCAACTTAGTGCCCAAGTTGGTATTTATATATATATATATATATATATATATATTGCCCAAGTTGGTATTTATATATATATATAGATATCTCCATGGGCACTATGTTGATCAAACGTGCCATATAGTTAGTAATTATTTGATCCGTTTTCACTTGTTGATCCGGTTGGTATTTGTGGATCCATTGCCACACCACCGTCCGTATGTGGATCCGAACGGAGCCACAAGTGTCACCATGAGTAATAATAATAATTACGTGATTTTTATACAAATCCACCTTTTTTGCGTTTTAGCTCTTGTTGATCCGATTCAAATGAGCCAATCAGAGCCCACCGAGCTCAGCCATTGGTCGCTTGCGGCCTTGGCCATTTGAAGGTTTAAAGACATTTATTCCCGTTATAGAAACGTATGTTGCCGTTCGCCTTCCATAATTTGTTCGGATCTTCGGGAGGGCAAGATAGCTAGCTCGTCTATTAGGATAGTGGCGATTTGATGTTGAGATTATAATATTTGTATTTATGTTTTTATGTAGCGCTTTGCGAATGAACATACACGTATTATAAAAGTATAATTGTTTTAAATTCATTATTTTAGTGTCGTCGTAGATTTTATTTGTAGAAGTTAAAAAAGGATAGTTAAAGATAGTTTTAATGAATTTATTTGTATTTTGTAAAATTTTGAGTGGCGCTAATTTATTTTTGTAAGCACTTCCCCATACTTCTATTAAATACATTAGGTGCGGCTTTACTAACGTGTTGTAGATGGTGTGGCGTAATTTATGAGGAATGCAAGAAGTAATATTACGCAGCGATCTAAGAAGTGCTGATAATTTATTTTTTAGGTGGTCGATGTGATAATTCCATTTCAGAGAGCTGCCGATTCGCAAACCTAGGTATTTCTCGTGGGTTTTATGTTCTAATACAACACCGTTAATTTTAAGTGGAGCGTGTGGTGGAATAATTTCGTTATGACTTATGAGCTTTGAATTTAGATATATTTATTTTTAGTAGATTGCATTGAAACCATTTATTTAATTCATTTTGTGCTTGCGCTATCATGTCATGTATAGAGGGAACAAAATAAAACAGACAAGTGTCATCCGCATAAAGTGTTAGGTGACCATTTAGCTTTAAATCTTGTAATTTATTAATATAAATTAAAAAAAGCAATGGGCCTAGAATCGAACCTTGTGGTATGCCACATGTAATTGGTAAGGGAATGCTATCGTGGTTATCTATTTTGACTATTTGTGAAATATTTATCGATTTTTTAAATATGATTTCAGCATATCTAGTGCTTTACCATTAATGTTAATGGATGTTAATTTCTTTATTAAAAGTTCGTGAGAAACGGTATCGAAGGCCTTTTGTAGGTCAATAAACACTCCCAAAACTATATTGTTTGCGTCAATGTTCTGTTTTATTTTAATAGTTAGGTCCATAGTCGCTGACAGAGACTTTTTGGCTTAAATCCGTATTGACGCACTGAAATAAAATTAAATGAGTCTAAATATTTTTCTAATCTCGTGTGTAAAATCTTCTCCAATATTTTTGACAATACTGGCAAAACTGAAATTGGCCTATAGTTACCAGGTTCAAATTTTGAGCCACTCTTATAGATAGGAGTTACCTTCGCTATTTTTAACGAGTCCGGAAAACGTCTTTGAATTATGGCTTGGTTAAAACAGTCGCTTAAGGTATTATTAATTTTTCTTTGATGCATTTAATTGCTTTTGTAGTAATACCATCAAGACCTGTACTACAGTTTGAAGTAAGTTTTTAAGCTTATTTATAATTATATATTTTTACTAGCTTCGGTAGGTCTGAACTTATTAGTGAGGTAATTTTTAAAATTTCGTAGTTGTCTTTAGATTTCCTCTCCTCTGAGTTATAAGATGTCAATGCTGGGAAACCAGCAAAAATTACATTTTTTTTGCGGCTCTTTCTGTCCCGTAGTTCCTTGATTAAGTTTTAATTTATATGAAGTTGATTTTTAGACGTAAAACCCGATGGGTCGGCTCATGGCTGACTGATTTATTGATTGAAGATTTAATTTCAGTAATTTTATTTTACTCTCACCCTGGTTTATGTGGGATTCTAATTGAGAAATAGTACTCTTCAATATGTTTTGTTCAATAATTATCATACGTGCTGATGACTTAATTTCAATGATTTGATTCGTATTTTGGCGAATTAAATTCAAAGATTGTTCGTTGGACGATTTAATTTCGGTAATTTGTGTTTTTACCTCAGAAATGTTTTCATGAATTTTGTTTACTATTTGTTCATTTGAGCATACATATTTTTCAAGTAATGTACTAATACGGCTCAACTCCGACCGAATATCCTTCATATCATCACTAAATCTGCAATCTTGTTCTAGCGGTTGTTTCCGTTTTCTGTAAGTAATTTGAGTATTAGTTGGCGTAGAACTCGTAGAAAACGAACTTAGCTTCGATAGATCGGGATGCGATCCACCGGCAGTACCCACTGCACCACTGCTCGTTAAACGTGTTGGCGATCTGCGTACACTCATATTTACTCCGTAATGGATAATTTGTGCAGGAATATGAGTCGTCATTTGTTTGACCTAAATCTAATATTTTAATTATTTTATCAGATTTATATCAGAATCAGGGCATAGGCGAACGCTACACGTCAATAAATATTATAATAATTATCTTGATATTTACTGATGATTCAAGAGGTAGATTGTTATTTGTAGGGTGCATACTACACCCATGTTCAGAGTCTTGGTCATCGCCGCAAAATTGCCAGTCTTTCGATGTTCTATCGCCTACACTTCGGAGAATGTGCAACTGAATTACACAGCCTCATCCCTGCTTCTCCTTTTTTCCAACGAACATCTAGGCGTACGGCAGGATACCATCCCTACTTAGTGGAAATGCCGACAGCTCGCACAGCACGCTTTGCGTCTTCTTTTCTAGTGCGAACTGCAAAGGAGTGGAATTCCCTGCCGGCATCTGTCTTTCCGGAAAATTACAACCTGGGTTCCTTCAAGAGACGAGTTAATAGGCACCTTCTAGGTAGACGTGACTTAACATCTTAAACTGCGTTACCGCTTTCCATCAGGTGGGACTGCGGTCAAACGTCCGCCTATCACAAATTAAAAAAAAAAAAAAAAATACTACTTGAGAATTATCACCGTCACTGTATGACGAAAGGTTCGTCCAAATATCTATCTTTTTAGGGTTCCGTATTTTTAGTTTCACAACGTTTTCTATAAGTTTCAATAGAATTACGGTCGACTTCTTCAACTTCCATAAAACTCAGGAGATTTTTTGTTAGCCCTAATTTCATATCCCCATGTCAATGTCATGCAAGTGCATATAAATGGAACAGATCAACATACGACTTATGATTTGGTATATAAAACGGAGTCACGAAGTGTTTGAGCATTTCAAAATTTGAACCGTTACGGAGTCGAGTTCGTCTAGTCTAGGCGGATTTAGCAATGTATGGAACATTACATAACTATAATATGTTTGTGTACGGAGCCAACAAATACTGTAGGGTTTACGAAAAATAATCTATGTTACTTAATATACAGTTTCGTTTTGTCAGATCAAATAAAGCTGTAATTTTGATAATATAAATGGATCTGATCAACATACGACTTTGGATTTGGTATATAAAACGGAGCCAACAAGTGTTTATGGGTTTCTGAATTTTGGCCGTTACGGAGTCGATTCAGTTCAAGATCTTAGCAATAAAAATGTTGAGTATATCAATTTCTCCATGAATACGTTTGGCAACGTCGCTCAAATATTTGCGCCGTTGCCACTCCGGGCAAGATCTATGCAACCGGAGTCGAGTAATATCGGGGAAAAGGTGGAGTCAGGAATGCACGGCAGTCGGGCTGGATCAACTTAGTGCCCAGGTTGGTATTTATATATATATATATATATATATATATATATATATATATATATATATATATATATATATATATATATATATATATATATATATAATACCAACTTGGTAAGTATTTATTTGGTTTTGTTGTTTGGTATTTATTTGGTTGGTATTTATATATATATATATATATATATATATAAATACCAACTTGGGCACTAAGTTGATCCAGCCCGACTGCCGTGCATTACCGACTCCACCTTTTCCCCCATATTACTCGACTCCGGTTGCATAGATCTTGCCCGGAGTGGCAACGGCGCAAATATTTGGGCGACGTTGCCAAACGTATTCATAGAGAAATTGATATACTCAACATTTTTATTGCTAAGATCTTGAACTGAATCGACTCCGTAACGGCCGAAATTCAGAAACCCATAAACACTTGTTGGCTCCGTTTTATATACCAAATCCAAAGTCGTATGTTGATCAGATCCATTTATATTATCAAAATTACAGCTTTATTTGATCCGACAAAACGAAACTGTATATTAAGTAACGTAGATTTATTTTTCGTAAACACTACAGTATTTGTTGGCTCCGTACACAAACATATTATAGTTAGGTATAATGTTCCATACATTGCTAAATCCGCCTACACTAGACGAACTCGACTCAGTAACGGTTCAAATTTTGAAATGCTCAAACACTTCTTGACTCCGTTTTATATACCAAATCATAAGTCGTATGTTGATCTGTTCCATTTATATGCACTTGCATGATATTGACATGGGGATATGAAATTAGGGCTAACAAAAAATCTCCTGAGTTTTATGCAAGTTGAAGAAGTTGACCGTAATTCAATTGAAACTTATAGAAAATGTTGTGAAACTAAAAATACGGAACCCTAAAAAGATAGATATTTACGAACCTTTCGTCATACAGTGACGGTGATAATTCTCAAGTAGTATGCATCCTACAAATAACAACCTACCTCTTGAATCATCAGTAAATATCAAGATAATTATCATAATATTTATTGACATGTAGCGTTCGCCTTTGCCCTGATTCTGATATCAATCTGATAAAATAATTAAAATGTTAGATTAAGGTCAAACAAATGACGACTCATATTCCTGCACAAATTATCCATTGCGGAGTAAATATGAGTGTGCGCAGATCGCCAACACGTTTAACCAGCAGTGGTGCAGTGGGTACTACCGGTGGATCGCATCCCGATCTATCGAAGCTAAGTTCGTTTTCTACGAGTTCTACGCCAACTGATACTCAAATTACTTCCAGAAAACGGAAACAACCGCTAGAACAAGATTGCAGATTTATGATGATATGAAGGATATTCGGTCGGAGTTGAGCCGTATTAGTACATTACTTGAAAAATATGTATGCTCAAATGAACAAAATAGTAAACAAAATTCATGAAAACATTTCTGAGGTAAAAACACAAATTACCGAAATTAAATCGTCCAACGAACAATCTTTGAATTTAATTCGCCAAAATACGAATCAAATCAATGAAATTAAGTCATGAGCATGTATGATAATTACTGAACAAAACATATTATTGAAGAGTACTATTTCTCAATTAGAATCCCAGATAAACCAGGGTGAGAGTAAAATAAAATTACTGAAATTAAATCTTCAATCAATTAATCAGTCAGTCATGAGCCAACTCATCGGGTTTTACGTCTAAAAATCAACTTCATATAAATAAAAACTTAATCAAGGAACTACGGGACAGAAAGAGCCGCGAAAAAAATGTAATTTTTGCTGGTTTCCCAGAATTGACATTTTATAACTCAGAGGAGAGGAAATCTAAAAATTACCTCACTAATAAGTTCAGACCTACCGAAGCCAGTAAAAATATATAATTATAAATAAGCTTAAAAACTTACTTCAAACTGTAGTACAGGTCTTGATGGTATTACTACAAAAGCAATTAAATGCATCAAAGAAAAATTAAATCATACCTTAAGCGACTGTTTTAACCAAGCCATAATTCAAAGACGTTTTCCGGACTCGTTAAAAATAGCGAAGGTAACTCCTATTTATAAGAGTGGCTCAAAATTTGAACCTGGTGACTATAGGCCAATTTCGGTTTTGCCAGTATTGTCAAAAATATTGGAGAAGATTTTACACACGAGATTAGAAAAATATTTAGACTCATTTAATTTTATTTCAGTGCGTCAATACGGATTTAAGCCAAAAAGTAACACTCTGTCAGCGACTATGGACCTAACTATTTAAATGAAACAGAACATTGACACAAACAATATAGTTTTGGGAGTGTTTATTGACCTACAAAAGGCCTTCGATACCGTTTCTCACGAACTTTTAATAAAGAAATTAACATCCATTAACATTAATGGTAAAGCACTAGATATGCTGAAATCATAATATTTAAGAAATCGATAAATATTTCACAAATAGTTAAAATAGATAACCACGATAGCATTCCCTTACCAATTACTTTTTTTAATTTATATTAATAATTTACAAGATTTAAAGCTAAAGGGTCACCTAACACTTTATGCGGATGACACTTGTCTGTTTTATTTTGTTCCCTCTATACATGACATGATAGCGCAAGCACAAAATGAATTAAATAAATGGTTTCAATGCAATCTCCTAAAAATAAATATATCTAAATTCAAAGCTCATAACAAAATTATTCCGCCATACGCTCCATTTAAAATTAACGGTGTTGTATTAGAACATAAAACCCACGAGAAATAACCTAGATTTGCGAATCGGCAGCTCTCTGAAATGGAATTATCACATCGACCATCTAAAAAATAAATTATCAGCACTTCTTAGATCTCTGCGTAATATTACTTCTTGCATACCCCATAAATTACGCCACACCATCTACAACACGTTAGCAAAGCCGCACCTAATGTATTTAATAGAAGTCTGGGGGAGTGCTTACAAAAATAAATTAGAGCCACTCCAAATTTTACAAAATAAAATCATTAAATCATCTTAAACTATCCTTTTTTAACTTCTACAAATAAAATCTACGACGACACTAAAATAATGAATTTAAAACAATTATACTTTTATAATACGTGTATGTTCATCCACAAAGCGCTACATAAAAACATAAATACAAATACTATAATCTCAACATCAAATCGCCACTATCCTAATAGACGAGCTAGCTATCTTGCCCTCCCGAAGATCCGAACAAATTATGGAAGGCGAACGGCAACATACGTTTCTTTAGCGGAAATAAATGTCTTTAAACCTTCAAATGGCTAAGGCCGCAAGCGACCAATGGCTGAGCTCGGTGGGCTCTGATTGGCTCATTTGAATCGGATCAACAAGAGCTTAAACGCAAAAAAGGTGGATTTGTATAAAAAGCACGTAATTATTATTATTACTGATGGTGACACTTGTGGCTCCGTTCGGATACACATACGGACGGTGGTGTGGCAATGGATCCACAAATACCAACCGGATCAACAAGTGAAAACGGATCAAATAATTACTAACTATATGGCACGTTTGATCAACGTAGTGCCCATGGAGATATCTATATATATATATATATATATATAAATACCAACTTGGGCACTAAGTTGATCCAGCCCTTTATATATATATATATATATATATATATATATATATATATATATATATATATATATTTTATTTTTATATTTCATAATTAAATGAGCATTATGAGTCGTGCACTTTTGGATTTTCCAAATAATTATTTTATGTTTGTTCTTTTTTATGAACTTAAAGAGATATAATATTGATAAAACAATTGCAGGAAGGAGTATCGCCTATGGATTTCAAACAGCGATCTCAACAAGACCTTGAAGCTGATGCAAAGAAGGCTTTTTCAAAGAAGTCATATGAACGTAAGCACAATGTATTGAAAATATATTTTCTAAAACATTGACCCAACAGATTATACCTTTAAAGTACATTAACAGTGAAGCCATATATGAAATACTTTTTCGTATATTCATTTTGTAGAATAACATAAAATATTTCAGCTTTATATTTGGCCAAGATAATAAACGATTAATGCATTATTTTTCAGTGCATTAAAATCTTCATTTCATATTCTAAATATAGATGTATTTATTTCATATCTGTTCCTTATTCCGTATTAACAGTTAATTAAATCTTAAAACCAAATTATTAAAACTATCATTTCTAATATCATTCATTGTTATATAACAGTACCGCCAACGAAATTTGAACCATTGTATGTTGAAGAGAAAAAGTTGGAGACTCCCGAGGTTGAGACACCAGGTAAGAATATTCTTAATTGAATATATCATTTGTGTATAATATTAGCTGCTAGCGCTCCGCGGTTACACCCGCGTGGCTCCGCTTCTGTTGGTCTTAGCGAGATGATATAATATTATAGCCTATATCCTTCTTCGATGAATGGCCTATCTAACACCGAAAAAATGTTTCAAATTGGACCAGTAGTTCTCGAGATTAGTGCGTTCAAACAAACAAACTCTTCAGTTTTATTATATTCGTATAGATGTATAGTAATATGTAAAACTGGTTTTTGTAACTATTATTGAGGGAATAAAAACAGCATGGTTTGGTTAACTATTCTTATTATACATTCGAAAAATGTAGAAAATGGTAGAATAATCATGAAATTTTATGAAAATTCAACATCAATATTATGTTAATAGTGCAATAGAAAAGCTCATAGTTAAATGGCACCAATATTATTTATTAAATGGCTGTTATGCTAATTGGACCAAAGTAGGTACAATAAACAATTAGCCAAAGAATATAAAATTTATTCTCTTACTTTAAGATTCACTTTTGATACAAACTAACCTTATAACAATTAATTTTCAGCGACCCTCGTACAAACAGACAAGTGTGAACCACACGAAGCTCCGCCGATCGTGATCACAAAGGACATGGTGGAGATTGAACACGAAATGCACGAGAACACCAAAATAGCCATCGATAACTACAAGAAGGCTACACAGTGCTGCGCTGATTATAATAAAGCTTTGTATAAGGTAAATATAGAAATTGGTGACCAGTAAAGGCATAATGTAGTTAGAATACGGACAAACCAACTACGGAATAGGTGGAGGTAGTTTACAAATAGCAATTTTTGAATGACCATCAAGACATATAACATCTCAGTCTCCCCGTGACCACGAAAGTGTTCGAAACGTCGGGTATAATGAATAAATCAATCAAGATAATATAATGAATAAATCGCGTTTAAAATCCGTTACAAAGTCTTTAATTTCTAAATGTATAATACTCGCGTAAAATCAAATACTATAATGTAGTTATTTAAATAAATTTCATATATAATTTTATAGCATTCAAATGCTTATATGGAAAAAAGCGTGTGTGCCGAGCATACGTGTCAGAAGTGAAACTTCTTTGGTAAGATTAAAAGATAAAAAAATCGTCGCTTTACTCCGTGACGTGACGGTATTGCCATGACGCGAACTTGAAATTTAACTCATCGCGCCTAAAGAAGTTTCACTTCAAAACAACTGTTTTAAATAAATTCACATTAATTGTTGTTGACTTAAAAATTGATGACCAAAAGCTTTGCCAAACTAAATAGTTATAAAAATATAGTATGGCTGTTAGAATTAAGTTATTTACAAACAAGAGTTTGCTTACGATTAATTTTATTTTTATTTATTTATGAATATAATTTATAATCTTAATAGTAATAAATCCATTTCCAGGTTGTAGAAGCACCCTTAGATGACTTAGACAAGAAGCATTTCACAGCGCTACAGGGTGCTCAAAATGAACGAGACGCTACCATTGAGAAGGCTAAAGAGGCATCTGCTAAGGCTAGATGCGCTATTGGTATGATTATTATTTGAATTTATTGTTGAAAGGATTTTAACAATATTCTGGGTATTTTGAAAAAAATATTCTGTTATATTTATTGTTTATAAGTACGATTTGAATATCAATTTAGAAATACCTTCACTTCAATGAGTTTGAATTGTCAATTCATTTGTCCGATGCAAAACTCTGCCTATGCACTTATTGGGCAGAGTTTTCTATTAAGTGTATGTAATAGACTTGGAATATTACTGCCACGAAATGAAGTGTTCAATGAATAGTTTTACTGCTCATACATTTTTTTGAAGACAATTCTTACTTTAGTTACTTATACGTACATCAATAATTTTGAAGACACGATAAATAAAGTTTACCATTTCCAAATCAACTAAAACCTTCATTTAAACTTAAAAAGGTCATAAATAAAGTAATTAACCATTTCCAGAGACCCTAGACCGCATGATAAAGGCGGGTGTGCAAGCTCCACCAGAGAGCATAGCGGCCACACAGCGATATATCAAACAGTTTAGATCTGACCTCGGTACAGCTGAGGCTGAGTACAAGGAGTGTGTGGAAAAGGCTGTGCTCGGTGATAAGTATTGGAATAAGGTAACTTATGTTCCACAAAAAAAATGTGTGCGTGTACAAGTGTACACACGTAAGAAGTGAAACTTCTTTATGACCTTATTTTTAAAAAAATAATTTACTATATGCAACTTAACAGAAATACGTCGAATCACGCGTGGTAGGGATAAAAAAAGATGGCGCGTAACGGAAAAATGTCACGCGTAACGAAAAAATGTTACACTAAATTTTTTTCCAACCCCGATAAAGAAGTTTCACTTCAAAAAATATGTAGTCCTTATTGATGTGAAAGTGTGTTTGTTTTGCACTCTTTCACAGTGTAACAAAGCGATTTATGTTGTGATTTTTGTATCTTTAAAATAAATTTCCTTTCTTGGTGCTATTGTTTGCAAAAAACACAAAAAATAAGCTAACTTTTGAAGTATAGAAAACAATTGATAACAACACGGGATTCGAGCCCGCGTTTTTTGCCAATCCGCGGAAACGCCTGGACTATTTTCGGTTATATCGATTTTTCTATTAAAAAATTTCTTAGAAAGATAGGATAAAAGGATTAATCAAATTACATAGTTTAAATATTTTTATTATTAATTTATTATAATACTAGCTTTTCGCCCCGGCTTCGCCCGTGGTACCTACATGTTTACGTTTTTTTTTCATAAAAACTATCCTATCTCTCAAGTTGGATCGAACTGCACACGGTGTGCAAATTTTATTATAATCGGGTAAGTGGTTTAGGAGTCCATTGAGGACAAACATTGTGACACGAGATTTATATATATTAAGATTGGTATAATATTAATACAACTTAAGACACAACTAAAATAAACATTTATAATTTATATTTCAGGTAGAAGCAGCCCGCCAAGCCTACAAGGAGGAATTGCAAATGCTGTTCCCGGGAATCGACCTCACTGCCCGCAAGTTGGAGGTCAAGGGTGATACCGACTTACTTCTAATGTACACTTTGAAACAGGTATAGTTATAATAGTTTTGTAACATGTAATCCATACTAATATTATAAATGCGAAAGTAACTCTGTCTGTCTGTCTGTTACTCAATCACGCCTAAACTACTGAATCAATTTTTATGAAATTTGGTATGGAGATATTTTGATACCCGAGAAAGGACATAGGCTACCTTTTATTGCGAAATATGTACCACGGACGAAGCCGGGGCGGACCACTAGTGTGAAATAAATGTAGTTTAAAAGACTAAAAAATACAATTACTTTATTGTCACCGATCCTTGATAAGTGTACAAAGATTGAATTAATCCATTTGAAGTGGGTCAAAATCGGTTTCATACATACATGTACGGCCTTATAGTTATAGTTATTGAATAATACTTTTTTTGAATAATAACCTCTTTTCGTTTACTATATTGTGTTTCTATTTCAGGTGCAATATCTACAAAACGAAATAGCCGAGTTACAAACTTTGAGAGATCTTAAAATTAACAGAGCTATTGAATGTGAGTTACTTTTTATATTTGTTTCATTGATTTTAAATTATATATTCAAATCAGAATTTGTTTTTAGCCTTATGTGCAAGTATTTTTTATACTTTCTTTTAAGTAAATAACTCGTATTTATTGATATTACTTTAAAAATTAGACATTTGCACAAGATATCCTACTAATATTATAAATGCGAAAGTTTGTATGGATGTTTGTTACTCTTTCACGTAAAAACTACTGAACCGATTACAATGAAATTTAGCACACATATAGAGGGTAACTTGGATTAACACATAGGATAGTTTTTATCCCGGAAATCCCACGGGAACGGGAACTATGCGGGTTTTCCTTTGCAAACGTGGGCGAAGCCGCGGGCGGAAATATATTATAAAATATTAAGAAAAAAGGGAACTACATGTTTTTACATTTTTATCTTACAATTTACAAATTGTCTTATATTCAAAATTTACTCAGGTCACGACGAAAAGGCTATTATCGAAGCGAAGGTGGAAGACATGATTAAACGGGAACGATTGGAGAAGGAAAAACAGTTCCAGAAACAGGTATGTGGATAAATTCCATGGTATTACATGAGAATAGATAATTTAGGCCAAAAATATTGTATTACAAACTAGATTCCCGCCTGCGGCTTGTCTAAAACGTGATAATATACTAAAATCTTCCTCTTGAATCACTATCTATTAGAAAAAACTCCATCAAAAACTGTTGCGTAATTTAGAAGCGACTTTGTTTTATAATATGTAGTGAAAAGGCAATAATGTAAGCCGCGCTGTTTCACACTCACGCATAAAACAGATTGTCTACAAGAGTCGGGCAATTACCTGACTTTCGCATTGCCTTTTTGGAGCGTGAACAACGTGCATGTATCTTCATTGCAATATTGTAACATCCACTGATATCAATGTATATTTATGAAAAACTAGCTTTCTGCCCGCGGCTTCACCCGTGTGTGCAAAGAAAATCCCGTATACCTCCCGTTCCCGTGGAATTTCCGGGATAAAACCTAGTTTATGTGTTAATCCAAATTACTTTCTATATGTATGCTAAATTCATTGTAATCGATACAGTAGTATTTGCGTGAAAGAGTAACAAACACTCACATACACATCCTCACAAACTTTCGCATTTATAGTAGGATTACCAAATAAGAAGTCTAATATTGTATTATACGGTACATTTTCTGTGTATTTAGTTGAAATTTTGATTGTTATTTTTCTACAGAGTTTAGCTATCCAAGCCGAGGCAAACAGGAAATTGAAAGAACAACTAAAGAAACAATTTGAAATCCAACAAGAAGTTTTGCAGGATCAATTGAACAGGAAAGAGAAAGAGGTACAAAATATTTTATTTTTAAATTATTTCGTCATAGTGAAACATATTATATTATATTTTAATTGAAAATGTTATTTATTTCATAAATTTCATAGCTAAATATTAATATTATACCAAAATATATGGTCTCCTCTTAGTTAAGTTAGATTATTTTAAATTTTAAATCTTTTGTTAAAATTAGTTACTAAATTCAAATATTTCACAGGTTATGGGTAAATTCAGTCGCTCAGTTTCTGAGCAAGTCGAGAAAGAGAGGGTACTCTTCAAGAAGGAGTTGGCGGCTATGGCCGGGAAGTTGATGGCCATTGAACAGACGCTTAAACGTAAGATTATTATTGAGTTAACTTTTTTTAAGTATAAAAATACTTACATTTTATAGATGACTAGCTTTCCACCCGCGGCATCGCCCGCGCAGTCAAAGAAAAACCCGCATAGTTCCCGTTCCCGTGGGATTTCCGGGATAAAACCTATCCTATGTCCTTTCTCGGGTGTCAAAATATCTCTATACCAAATTTCATGCAAATTGGTTCAGTAGTTAAGGAGTGATTGAGTAACAGACAGACAGACAGACAGAGTTACTTTCGCATTTATAATATTAGTATGGATTGATAATTAATTGAAGTTTATTGGAAATAATGTTTATATTTCTAATGTGTATTTATACGTTATTACGTCAATAATATCTTGTTAAAGCCATGACAAGTTTCCAAAAATATCATAATATTCAATATGCATTTATTCTCAGTTTATTTGGTATCTTTTAACACTATAAATAAACACCGTTTATACCAACTTGCCAAGTTAAGTGTGAAAGGGACAAAAAAACAACCAGGCGTCATTCAAGGTCATACCTTCCCGTGACAAGTCAACGTTCATAGTGCAATCTCCAGTGTATTAGATATAAGCTTCTTGATCAAACCTCTTTACAAAAAAAAAAAAAATACAAAAGCAGAAAAAGTTAAAATTCAAATATCGAACTAGAGCGCGCCAAAGCGGAGTCGGAGGCGCGCCGCTCGCAGTCGCTGTGGGCGGCCGCGGAGGCGCTGCACGCGGCCACGCGCCGCCCGCAAGACAACGCTGTGCTCTCGCATGAAATCGCCGCGCTGGAGCGGGCTGGTGAGTTTATTTATTATGTTCTTATGTTTTTACTATAAACCTTGTTCTGTGAAAGCTAGATAAAAAGGATGGAAAGCAACAAAAATATTTCCATTATTTATTATATGAACTTATCTCACCTATTTTTTTCAATTTGCCATAAATGACGTTAAAACGTGACGCAAGTCTTTATCTAAGCTTTAAACTGTCTTATTTGATTCGCATTTAAGATATATTTTGTACCACAGTTTAATTATAAAAAGAAATCTAATCAAATAACATAACATAATAACATAACATAATTTCCAGGTAAAGACGATAAATTAGTGCAAACGATACTAAAAGGAATCCCCAAGGAGGTTCGGGAGAAGGGAATTGTTACAGAGAAGGCATTGAGGGACAAATTCGATACAGTATGTATTAATTTATAATTAATTAATATTTTATGTTGTTGGTTATTATTTGTTCGGGATATGATGAAATCAAATAAATTTTCAAAATATCTTTTTATTATCATTTCATTTAACAAGTATATATACAATATTTTCTATTATGTAGCCGACAAATGTTTTGCTATTGATTCAAGTCAAGGCAATGTTTCACGTCGATTTGTGTACAATTACAATATAATTATTGACTCTTTTTTTTATTAAAGTGCTATTAATATCCTGCCGTAGATTTATTGATAACTTTTTAAATAATTTTGTGTACAGTTAGAAAAGACAGCCTGTCAAGTGGCGTTAGTCGGTCGAGAAGGAGCGAGTTTGCCGGTCTACTTCCTTTCGTGGCTGCAGTCGAAATTGCTCTTCCAAAAGGTATATTATAAATAAAATAAATACATAAATATTTCAGGACAATTTTCACACACGGCACGATCTGATCCCATACTAAGCTTTTGCTTGTGTTATGGAAACCAAATGGCTGATAAACATACATATATAATTTTAAATAAATACTTATATTGATAATTAAAACCCAGACACAGAGCAAACATCTATGTTCATCACACAAATATTTGCCCCGGGTGGGCATCGAACCCACGACCTCTGGCTTTGAAGGCAGGGCCACTACCAACCAAGCCAACCGGCCAGTCAATGTTATAATGTTAGACTTTTGATTTAATAATTTTGTCGATGAATAGTTGTCACTATTTCCTGTCAAACATGCTTAGCTGTCGAATCCTATAAAATGCCGCTTTCCATTGACTCGAGGCGCATTCGTACTAATCGTGCCTAAGGGCTCGGACGTTGTTTATACTACGTTCGACCCAACTACCCTCACTTTGCTAATAGTCGTTGACTAGCTGCGATTTGTAACTACCTACATCAATTGGGCAGTTGTGTAGAATCGCAGTACATTCTTATTACATACAAATTAATATTTAACCCGGCCGGTGTAATTTCTTACAATTATATAATTAAACTGTACAATGTACATATTATTTAGGTTCCCTTACAAAATAGTAATATTAATTACGTACGTACTAATTACGTATGTACATGTAAACTTATACGTACACGCACGCACACACATACATTTTAACAAGGAAACAAGATCGTATAAAATCACACATGCACACGTGCGCATAACTATATATGTAGCGACTACATATTTGTATGTGTCAGCAATATTGTCACGTAGATAGATTAACACACGTTTTACTTATAATAATCTTATATGATAGAATTAAAATTGTAACAGCACGTAGTTCATAATATGTAAACAATGTTGTATATAAAATAAGTAAGTCGTTATGCAGTCATGGAGATATTATAGAGACATTATAACACCTTGTCTCGTTGTTTACTGCCATAACACAAACTCTGGCAAAATATACAATCCTTTACTTTAATAGTACTTAATTTTAACATTGAAATTTATAATAATGATTACACATTAAAGCAATCTTGCAATTATCTTAAAACATTCTTGATTAAAAGAAAATATCTATCAGTATCGAAGAAATTATTTAAAATCATTTTTTCTTATTAAAGTAATATATTTTATTGTTTGACAGTTTGCCGAAATACCCAAAGATGAGTTGGACAACCTTCCCATGGACTTCTCGAAATTGGACACATTCGACATCATTCAAAGGGCGAGGTGAGATTTAATTGTTTGTATGAAATAATAATAATTAGATTTTTTAAAGCTATTTGACATAAAATAGATATAAAATTTGAATAATAGAAAAAAATTAAATTACAACTCTGCCTAATACAAGAGTAGGCAGAGTTATGCTTCGGACAGTTTTTGAGTTTAATGGTTTTTTTTTTTTTTGCAAATGCCGGAACAATCGTGTTTTTCCACACTATTGTATTTTCCTTTCATTGAATACTGTTTCCTCCTAAGTTTAACGTATTTTTTCTAAATGATATCTGACGTTTTCTAGATACCACATCGACCATGGCGATTTACCATCAGCTTTACGCTACATTAACCTTTTACAAGGCGCTCCTAGAGCAGTAGCAAAGAGTTGGTTAGATTCAGCTCGAGTTCATCTCGAGATCAGACAAGCGGCGGAAGCTGTGATGGCACACGCTTCTGTATCCGGTCTATTGTATCTGTAGGGTTGCCATGTGTAACGAGAATATTGTTATAAATAAATGTTGCCGTTTAATGGATTTTTTTTTTGATTTTGCCATGTCCAAGTCGAGTAAATATTGTTTTTTCGATTGGCAATGTTTTAAATTGGTATTTTACTATTTTGTATTTACCTTTGAATGGCAATAATAATAAATAATATATGGGTTGCCAGATGTAATGTGTAAATTCGATACGGAGATTTTCTTTCTTTGCGAATATGTAACTGGCAACATTTAGGTTATATTTGACTAAAATGTTGAAATTGTATTAAAAAACATGGCGGGTTATCGATAATAAAGATTTAAGAAGAATAAATAATTCTTGCTGTAATTTTTTTCGATAATTAATTTTTTTGTTTTGATAAAATTTAAGCAAACGAAATTCAACCTTATTGTCAAGACAGCATAACACCAAGTTTATAAAATAATTTATTGAAGATTTTATTTTTAGTAGATTTTTAATTTGTAGATATGGGCTTAGTTTCAATTACGGGAAGTGTTAATTGCTAAAATGACATTTCTCATAGGATTTGTGTAAAAATAGTAAAATTACGCATTTAAATAGCGGCAAAGTTAAAAGCTTAAAAATTTTACGTCATACAAACTGTATAGAACCGAAGTCCTTTATTGTAGTTATTTATGTAAATATGGTATGTATGTAATTAAATTAAAGTATGAGTTCGAATTTTTTGTTTTATTTTACTACCTACTATTTTGTTTCGCAATCCCTACTATCTTTATTTAAAATAATGAAATGCGAAAATGTGTTTGTTGGTTTGTCTTTCTTTCGCATCTTAATGATTTTATGATATGATTTTTTGTGTTCGCAACATTTAAATAGATAATTATTAATTACACTTCATATACAACACCATTAAGTTCCTATCCAAGTATATTTTTCAAACAGAAATAATTAATGTTTTATTCAATTGAATATTATGATATTGGAACGAAGTTCCTCATCAGGCGTTGCGAAAGGGGGCTAGACGGAATAAGGTCTAAATTACCTACTTGCTCTGTGGTTAAGACCAAAAGTTGTAACGACACTTTTTGCTATAGCTGTATAGCTGTTGTAAGCCGTGCGATGGGCGCGTGTTTCTTTATTATCTCTCTTACCTCTCTTATAGAAAGCAAGCCACTTTTTTTAGTTGTTGTGTGGGTTGTAAGTTAAATTCTCTTATTTATCTCCACACTAATTGCAGGTAACATTTTTAAATACAGCAATATCGCACATGGATCTGTCATTTGTCAAAATTTAATGTGTGAAATTGTCACTAAAAAAAACAATTGCAATTTGCAAACTGCAAAGTGCCGAGTGCGATCAATCAAATCTCTGAAAACAAATTTGTTGTTATTTTATAATGCTATGCCACTGAAATAGAAAATGGACGGAAAGGATGACAACTCAAGGTGTGCAAGCCTTCGATCTAAGTAAGTAAGCCTCAGTCATCTGCCTTGTGATTTAAATTTTATAAATATTCTTTGTATATTTTACATTGTTGTTGCTGCTATAAAGTTTAACCCAATATATTATAGTCGTTTTGTATTGGATATAGCAGGGAAAGGAGTGCGAATTTCACAAAAGCTGAAATGGACGGATTGCGAAACCTCATCATAAAACATAGAAATATATTGTTTTGCAAAAAGACTACCGGAAACATCAATAAACAAAAAGAAAGTGCATGGCAATCGGTTAAATGTGAATTCAATGCTTTTGCCAGCACACCAAGGACAATAAAACAACTCAGGGATAAATTTGACAATTTAAAGAGGGTTGCGAAAAAAGTAAGTAGTTACGTAATTATTATTTTAATATTTAATAAGTACTTTCGTTGTCCATACAAACAAAACATTGAGTTATTTTACTCATATACATTTGGTTTGCTCCTGTTGGTCTTAGCATAATAATATATTATAGCCTATAGTGTTCCTCAATAAATGAACTATCTTAAACACTGAAAGAATTTTTAAAATTAGACATTAGTTAGTTCCTGACATTAACACAATCAAAATCTTCAGCTTTATAATATTAGTACATTCAAATTTTTGTTTAAAAAAATAGGATAGAAGGAAAGAGGGTCAAGAAATGCGACATACTGGAGGAGGACCACAACCAGAAGAAGATTCTACAGATTGGCTGAGGTCAATTACACCATCTTCAATAAATGGAGATGAAGCAATATATGATGATGGTACACATACAATTCTAAAAACTGAATATGTAAGTGTTTATAATAGTTACCCTCTTTTCTACATGTAATTTTGAAGGAGTATGCTTTTAAGATGCAATTTATTTCTATTGACAACAAGACAGCTTGACGAAAATAATATAGAAATGATGAATGTGCAACCAAATCTTTCCATAAGTTTCAATTTTCACATTTAAATTTAATACATAATATGAGGTGTGAGGGTGTTTTGTGACATGCTATATTGAATAATACTTATTTTACAGGCTTCTACTAATGAAGTGTTAACAGACACAGATGACCCGTTGACTTCAGAGAAGTTGGATGCGAGTACACCCTACAGCTCCCTCAAGAGACCTATGGCATCACCGTTACAATGTAATACATTTATTAGTTACATATGTAGTTTACATAATAAAGAGTTATATAAATACTTACATACATCTTTTATTTATCTCTTACTATTTGTCAGGTGGAGGAAAGAAAGAAAGGATGGCGGAGAGTGATAACGTTGTCCAACAGTTGTTAAGAGAGAAAGAAATACAGTATAATAAGAGTACAGAAAGCCTTCAGGAACTAGAGCTTAAAAAAATAAGGGAGTCTATAAGACACGCACTGGAGGTCCATGAACAAAAGATACGGCAAAATGAGGAGCTGCACCAGTTGCAATTACAAAAATTAAAATTGGAAATTAAAATATTAAAAAATAATTTAGATTTATAACACTAGCTGTAACCGATAGACTTTGTCCTGTTTATTAAATAGCTGTTAAGTTTTATCATTTTTTTTATTTTAAGCGCAAAAAACTAAAGATTTAAAGTGATACCATGACAAAACATATTTTTTTGCGATTTATCAGAAATTATGCGTCCTACCAAAAAATTTCCTTAGACATAATTTTTTGTAAATTACTATAGGTACCCACCCACAAATATGTTAATATGTGACTTTTTGCCCAGAATTAAAAATTTAAAGAAGTTTTATGTAAGAAACGTTAGAAAATTTATATATTAACTATATAATTATATACAGAGAAAATGTTTCCTCAAAAGACCATCTCTAAGATTGATCTACCCCTTAAAGTATTTTCTTTTGTGTAAAATGAATAAAAAAAGTAATAGAGATATGTATTAACTGTAAGGCCATGCGGGCTAAGGGCCCTGTTTTCTATGAGCTATAATTGAAAATATTGAAGTTTTTCGCACTGAAATTTCTAATACCTATGTATTACAGAACGTATGTGTGATGGGATGACTGTTTCCAAAACACGATTGGAAAAATTTTGTTCGATAAAAAAAAATCCTGACGTTACAACCGTATTTTACGATAATAGTTCGTATAAAATCACAAATACATAGGTATTTACCTTCTCGATTTCGTGACTGTTTTAGATTTAGAAAATACTTAATATTTTCATTCACTTTTTGATAAAAATGTGAATGGCGCTTACGATTTTTAGTTTCGAGCACGTTGATTCTTAACTAAACGCGGACGGCGGACCCCCTCACCTCTTACCTCAGGGCCGAATAGCTGAATTTTCGCTGACCGCAACACAATTAAATCCGAGAACTTTCTAAAATTGAAAATTAAAATTATAATGTCATTGACTTTAGCTTGTAATGGTAATGAGTTATTGTACAGGTGCAGTGCACTTTTTGCATTATAAGCAAGAATTACATGGGCAACAATGATTTTGTTGCCCTGGATGTGAAAGTGGTTTCGAATAATTTAATGCATATTGTATATATAAAACTATTAATGGTTTTGGTAGATTGGCTCAAATTTTTTTTTAATCCTTATTTTCTTATTAGACTCTAAAACCCAGCATGAAATAGAAGGTGTATTTGTTTAACATCATTTATTTATAACAAAGTTTTACTTATTGTTTCGTTTTAGTTTTTGATTGATTAAAATGGATATGAAAATGGAGAAAAATCATTAAAACTTATGAAATAGTACAAGAAAATATATTTAATAAGCTTCTCTTCTATAGTTATTTTAAGGACCATCGTTTCTTAAGGACCATCAGCAACCTGCCATCAGTTGACGATCCCATCTACCCTGATACCTTTATTCCATAATTTTTAGTTATTTTTGGATGCTTTCCGACTGTTTCTTACAGAAACTTCCCAGATTTACTTGAAATATATCCAGGAGACTGTGGGGAAAGTGTAGCTTTATGTTCGTATCATCGCTCATAAAATAACATATAAAATTGAGTTTTTCAACACCTGTTGCGCAATTTCAATATAATTTGGTCCTTTAAATTTACCTTAAATTTACCAATACTATGCTTCTCCATAATTCACATTCAGCATAAGTTATTAATTTTGTTAATTTTTCATCTTTTATCAATTTTCGACACGTCCGTCCTGTAGGGCCGTCGTTCTTAAACTTCTAGATTCCCTCAAAGGCCTAATTCCCATTTTTATTAATTATTCCCAATGCATTTGCTTTGTTTGATCCCATTAATAAAAACATCAAGGGAATTTGGTGTATCCACTTTGCTGACCATTGTGCTACTCGGTTTTTTCAACTCAATACAAACCGAACATTGTTGTTCATTAAAATTATTTTTTTAGAGAAACTATTAATTATCCTCATATTCTATAGTCAGTTTTATAGAATAGGGTTATGTCTGAGCGAAGAAATGTGCAGAAAACGTAATTCACCAAAAAAATAAACACTTGTTAGTAACCCGTATTCTAAAGAGCCGTATAAGAAAATTAAACAAATGAAAATCCACATAAAAAAAAACTAGAGCCAATTGAATAATTTTAATGACTACATTCGCAAACTGGGTAGGGTCAACTCATCTAATTCTGTGACAAATCAGAATATGAAAAAAAAAACAGGTTAAACTTTATAAATTTTATTTTTATTTTTAATAGGAACATTAACCAGTCTTCCATTTATCATATGAGCAAGTGTAATCTTAACACATATGAATTAACTCAGCGTAAAATGAGCTTAATCAAACCGCGATGACTTGTCTAATTCTGTGACAATCACTATAATTCGGTGATAGTACTTCTCTAATTCTGATAAAACCGAATTATGCGAGTATTTATTATTTTTTAACACAAAAGTAACAAAAAAATAAAATTAATAAAAAATATAACATATTGAAAGTAATAATTATGTATTTATTAATCAACGAGAAACTATCAAAAGCGGGGAACAATAAAAAACAATATTGGACTTTATAAATTGTTTGTGTGTAGTGTGTACGGACTCATTTTTGACTACAGAATACTTTAAATTGCGGATGTCAGGGTTGTTTCATTATATTTTCTATTTTTATTTTTGTCTTCCTCCATGCTGTCTAAAATAAAAAAAATAACTCATATAATTATGTGATAAAAAAATAACGGACTTTTTTAAAATGCTTGAAAGCGATCCCACTTTTTTACCTGAGTATAAATAAATATTTTCTGACTTAAACTACTAACGTATACGTACTGAAGACAATTATTAATACACGAATTGAAAATAATAAAAGTTTGCTTGGTTAATTCGGTGACACTGTTTTGAGTTGCAATCTTGAGAATCGTTAACTTTTTGAACCCAGGAAATAAGGTATTATGCAAAAACAAATGAAAAATTACTAAAACCCTTGTCGGTATCAGCAAATATATGTTTTTAACAATGAATTGTCAAAATATCATGGACTTAAACTCACCTTTTCTATTTAAAATTAATTAAATAATGACAGCATAGTCGCACGCGCACCGGTGAAACGTCAAACATGGCGGGCGCAATGACAAATCCCGTGATTGTTACTATTTCACTCGCACGATCTTAACAAAAATTTGCACACAAAAAGAAGCTTTATTACCCTACCATAGGGTTAATTTTAATGTATTGGATTTAACTCCTATAACGCTGTGTAAGAGTCCAAACGTTGTATCTCCGAATTAAGTGAGTCACACAATTAGGTGAGTTTACCCTAGTTGAATTATATAAATCTGTAGAAATATCCAGGGCAACAACAAAAAAATTTTTTTTTGTTGAGCTGTGTTATATACCTATGTACAAGTTATCACCATGGGTCCACCTGGATTGCCGAAGATGAGAACAAGAAGCCTGAGCTCTGGAATTAATTTTAAATTTATTCAAAAGCGGTCCAGTTTTTTCAGACATATTTGGTTTATCAGTAGGTACCTATGTTTTACACACATTTTTGAAAAAGGCAAAAAAAAACTGAAGAAAAAAAAGGCTTAGAAACTTTTTCCATTAAGAAAAATAAAATATAAAATCAATTCGTCTACAAAATTAATGGCCGCATTGAGTTTGATAATAATCACTTTTGATGCACATGAGTATTAAGTAATCTAGAAAAATATAGAAATAAACAGCTCTATATTCCGATTTCCGACCTTACTTTATAATTTACTAGCGGTCCGCCCCAGCTTCGCCCGTGGTACATATTTCGCAATAAAAGGTAGCATATGTTCTTTCTCAGGGTCTAAAGATTGTCTGTGCCAAATTTCATCAAAATCGGTTGAGAGGTTTATGCGTGAAAACCATACATACACACATACATACATAATTACAAACTTTTCCTCTTTATAATATTATTATACACTAGCTTCCGCCCGCGACTCCGTCCGCGCGGATGTCGGTCTTCGCGTGGATGGTTTATTTATTTCTCAATTTTGAGTAAATCTGACAATGACATTTTATAAATATCTATCTGACCCAAATACGGCTAGGCCTATAATAATACGCAACGTGTGTTCGCGGTTCTATAGAACAACGTCTATGGATAACTGAAAAATTAAGATTATTTTTTTTCTACGTATTTTTCCAGGATAAAAAGTATCCTATTTTACGCCCAGGATAATAAGGTATAATTATACCAAGTTTCATCGAAATCGAACCGGTAGTTTTCACGTGATGTCTTCACATACAGACAGACAGACAGACAGACAGACAGACAGACAAAAATTTTTTTAATCACATATTTGGGTTTGGTATCGATCCAGTAACACCCCCTGCTATTTATTTTTTCAATATTTTCAATGTACAGAATTGACCCTTCTACAGATTTATTATATGTAGGTATAGATTTATAAATAGGTATGTTAGTTAGTTACTAGTTAATTAAGGTAGGTATAGGTAGGTACCTATATATCGTATTTGCCACAAAACTTCACCATAACAGCTTCAGCTTGACCGATTTTTATGATATTACATATCATCTTATGATATGTAAGCAGTTATTAGTATGTATTATTATGTGGATCTGAGAATAGTGTTCATGTGTTCAACTATTTTTAAACCGACTTAAGATCGCACTACTTAACTAAGTATAACTTAAAAATTAAGATAGGTAGGTACCTAGGTATTATCTTTAATTACTGAAGATTAATTAGCTTTCCGCCCGCGTTTTCAAAGAAAAACTCGCATAGCTCCCGTTTCCGTGTGATTTCAGGAATAAAATATGTATTTATTCAAGTTACCCTATATATGTGTGCTAAATTTCATTGTAATCGGTTTAGTAGTATTTGCGTGAAAAGGAAACAAACATACCTACACATACATCCATCCTCACAAACTTTCGCATTTATAATATTATCATAGTAAGAACGAAGAAGAAGAAAGTAGGATAGGATAATATAGGTAGGTATCTACCTACCATTTCACACAGGGATAGAGAAAAAAAAACTATATTTAGTTAAATTATTATAATATATTTCTTAAGAGCCAATATAGAGTAACTAGGTAACTAAGTACCTAGTATAATAATTTATTTACATGAAAATATTTACAAACAAAATCTAGGTATTTTCTGACATTTTTAGAGTTCCTTACCGAAAAGGTATAGGTACTTAGCATAACTATTCTAATATATAAAAATCAATGCCACTTTTCGTTGTAATTCCATAACTCGAGAACGGCTGAACCGATTTCGATAATTCTTTTTTTATTATATTCCTTGAAGTACGAGGATGGTTCTTATGTAGAGAAAACGTAAACATGTACCACGGGCGAAGCCGGGGCGGACCGCTAGTATTACTATAACTTCAATGACCGTCTGTATTCTCGTTTTTCAGCATAGCCTGTATTTCAAGTAAAGAGCTGATGAATTTTCAGAGACGATGTTTTCATCTGTTGTCGGTATACACTCGCAATATAAAAAAAATCGGTTGGCACGGTTCTAAATTGAATTAGTGACAATTCCATGCAAACGAAATTTCATTTTTTATTGTAAAATATTTTTTTAATTTGCGGTTTTTTAACACAGCTAGTTTGATAAAATATCTACACTTTCATAGTTGAAATGTTTGTTGTGTGTTGTTGAAACTTTTAGCCCTATCACGGCCACTAAGTAAGTTGTTACACATTGTAGAATCTGAAAAAAGTAAAAAAAAAAATATTCTTATTCTATGTTTGGTATTCATGAGGCGCCTAGATGTACCTATATTATGATCGGCCGTCATTGTAAAATGTTTTTTCATAATGGCGTCGTAATAGCGACAAACATCGACTTCGACGATCATTTGTTGGGCCAACGCGAGATTGTGATGAGGGCCCGTAATACTAAATATAAATGCCGCTATATTTTAAATAGAGTTATCTTTTTTTTAATTAATACAAAATGTCTTTGTCTTTTTACCCTTTCTTTACCTTAAGTGTCAATAATCGGTCGATAGTACCTATCTTCATAGGGGATATTTTCTTTTTATTGAGATATGTTAGTAAAAAGAATATTTTCAATTCATTCGTTATCCTCTCATTGTAGATATTTTTCTTTTGTAACATTATTAAATGGGTACGCATGAGAGACATCTGAAATTAAAGTAAAAATTAATTGTCCAATTTAAAGATAATTCACAAGTTAGTACCTACCTACCTATAATGCCATATTAGCAAATAGGTTTTATTTTGGCACAGGGGCTGGTGGTCCACCAATAACCATGAACACCTCGGAAATAGATTGTTGACTTTATATTTAAGATAGTGAATAGGAAAGGAGCGATTTGCGGAATAAAGGAAAGGTTAAAACAGGACATGGCCCTTTGTTTTCTGTAATTCTAATTCATACGCAAATTTTCAGTGCTTAATTGTTTTTGCCCATATCTATATATAAATCAATTATATCAACTATAATTTGAAATGACTGATAAAAAAAATGTAAACAAATGTACCTTTTTATGCACTGAATGGCACGGTTCACTCAGTATAATAAATTTAGAAAATATAATATTCAAACACCATATGAAGTGTATTACGATTGATCCAAGTGATTCTGAAAATTTTAATACATCCTGTTAATCCTACTTGTGGGTAGTTATTATAAATGCGAAAAAATTTTGTTACTCCTTCACGGAAAAACTGCTGAACCTATTTTTGGCACACACTGAAGACACATAGGCTACATTATACATATAACAATAACATATGTATATAACGCTAAGACCAATATGAAGGCAGCAATGCGGATAAAACTGCGGGACGCTTAGATATACTGGATATAAATAGTTATATTTTTATATTTATTATTAGTCTGTGGTTATATACTTTACCTGTAAAAGTAAGTTAGAGTTTCATACATAGGTAGGTACCTTATGCGTACCTTTTTTGATGAACAAGGTAACAAATATCATAGCGCCTGCCATGATACATAGTACACCACTAGCTATTACGAACAACACTATAATTCCCGTTGTATCATTGACACTTTCTATCGCCTCACACACAGAAGAGAAGGAATGCGCCAAGTTACGGATCCTCTCAGATATGAGTAGAAGTTGACGTGGCTCTGGTGGTAGAACAAATGGATGTCTAGAGATAAACTGTTTAACCAAAAAATAACTTAAGACAGGGTTTAACTTTAAGCGCGGGTTCTCTTTAATCTCTTTAATCTAACTCTGTTCAGATCCCTGGTTTAAACTTTTAAAGTTAGACTGTGTTTAAATTGTATTGTGGTAAGACCAATAGTGTTATAATAGACATCATACCTACTTATAATTTGTTTTCAGTTATATAATATGTTGACATAACCTTTTTTACTGAAAAGA